>NC_137777.1:37589513-38049860 GCF_963455305.1 Plecotus auritus
AATGTATTGTCTCACAGTTCTGGAAGCTAGAAGGTCAAAATAAAAATTTTTGGCAGGGTTGATTCCTTCTGAGGGCTATGAGGGAAGGATCTTATCCAGGTCTCTCTACTTGCCTTATGTTTGGCTGTTTTCTCCCTGTATCTCCTTATATGGTATTCCCCCTATGTGTATGTACCTCTGTGTCCAAATTTCCCTTTTTTAAGGAGATCAGTCATACTGGATAAGGGCCCACTCTAATAACCTCATTTTAATTTGATTTCCTCTGCAGAGATCCTACCTCCAAATAAGATCACACTCTAAACTACTGGGGGTTAGGGTTGTAACAATCTTTTAGGGGGACACCAGGCAACCCCTACCACAAAGGCTAGTCCAAACTCTTCGTTTGAGCCAATGGTTTTATTTTCCCAGCCCAAAATCCTTTCACCACGACTATTAGTGGATAGTAAGATAGACATATTTAATTTGATGCCTTCTTATATACAAGCTACTCAGTATAGAAACTGTCAAAATCCAGACAGCAGGAAGAAGAACAGAAGAGAAGCCACATGTTGAATAACTGGGGGCTAATTATGGTCATCTGTGCTATCCAAGGTAAATGAACTGGGCTATCACAAATACGTCACACTTAGTGTGACAAGTTGTTCTTCCCATTGTCAGAAACAATCCCAAGTCTGTCAGTTCCCAGACACACTAAGCTCATATCTGTGGAGAGCCCAGCTGTATTGGCCCCTTCAAATCTCTCCTATCCTCTACACTTGATGCCATTTATTCATGTTTAATGACATTGCAAATTACAGCAATCATGTGGATCCTGACCTAAAAGTCACTACTGCTCATGCTCCCCTTCACAGACACTGTACTTCCTTAGATAACAGGCTGCATCCTGTTATGAAGTTTGGGTCCCTTGGAAACTATTTGGTGGCAGGTTTAGACAGCTGATAAATGAGCCACTTAAGTTGGCTGGCTTTGGAGTCTGATTAGGAGCCATAACTCAGGGAGAAGTCATTTCATATCAACTATAATTGGTGATTACATGGTGCCAAATGTCTGCATACTCTCATTCCTCCTCTCTCTCTTTTCATAAATTTAAAAACAATTACAATGTTCTTACTATGTACCAGGCACACAACAACCCTGAAATAGATACAACTTCTATTCCCATTTTATATATAAGCAAGCACTGAGCAGTCATATAACTTGCCCATGTTCACACAGCAGGTGAGTAGAAGAACCCACATTTGAACCAGCTAATGTGGCTTCAATCCCCACAGGCCAGGCTGAGGGACCCCACCAGTGCACAAATCCGTGCACCAGGCCTCTAGTATGCATATAAGATCTTTGGTTAATCTCTTCCTGCCCTCCCCTCTCCCCCTTACCCCCTTTCCCTCTGAGATTCACCAGTCTGTCCCATGTTTCCATGCCTGTGGTTTCCACTCCTGCATTGAGCGTCTGCCCCCTGGTAGTCAGTGTGCATCATAGCTACCAGCCGGTTGGCCAGTCAGCCAGTCAGCCGCTTAGGCTTTTATATATATAGATTAGTGATAGAATTGTTGTTGCTTGGTCAAATCCTGCTGCAGCTTGACCCTTTTCAGTGGGAACTTGGTGATTAATAATGCCCATAATTGCTTTTCCTCCTTCCCTCACAGCTGGTAGGAGAAGTGATATATATCACAAAGAAATGTCCAACTGAGTTTTAAGTATAGAAAGGAATCGAGGATGTAGGTCTATTGAGCTCTGCCTCCTTCCTGCACCATGAGGGGCCGAAGAGCCTCTTTCTTGTTAAGGAGAGAGCTCAGCCCTGGCACACAGAGCTGTCTTAGTAACACTTGTGATTGCTGCTCCAGTTTCTGGCTGACAGGAAAGCCTTCCTAGAGCCTTAGGCTTTGGTAGAGGCTTTCCTCATTTATAGCACTGGTCTAGGGGTGCAAGTTAATGAACCAATGAACAGGATTTCCTTCCTTGCATCTTTTGCTGATAATTAGTTGATGCAGGGCTCAGGGACTCAAAATGTCTCTTTTAAGTCACAGAGAACCAAAGCTGTTCCCATGCAGTGAATCAACCATAAGTGTTCAACAGGAGCTAAACTGACAGAAATTGTTTCCCGACTCAGTGCCTATGATGGAATTTAGTCAAATGGAGAAGCACTGGGGAGGCGAGAAAGTGATAGTGGGCAGTGACCATGACTTTGATTTAGAAACTGATTTTTATATCACTTGAGATAATGCAGTAACTTTCCAAAAAGACAGAATGAATTTATATAATTAGGTTCCACAGATTAGTGAAATCCCTTTCTGATAACTATATTCTTTCGCTCTGAATACTGGCTCTTTAGGAGAACTGTTGTACGGTAGGTGGGGAAGGAAGAGAGGAATCACACAGCTTCAAGCAACAGATTATCTTGAACTTAAAAAAAAGGCAAAGACTTAAAACTTCAAGTAACTCTTGCCAAGAGAATTTCCACAAGATGCAGAGACTTTCTGATTATAAAATGCATTAAGGGAATCAAAATATGCCACTTGGCATAGGATTATTTTGAACTGAAGGCAATTGAGACAAAGCAGACACAGGAGGTATGTTCTCCTATCTGACTAAAAGCAGGGCATAAATTTCCTTTTCATAAGGAAATATCCATTTGTAAAGGTACCCGCTCTCCTATATCAGGAAAGAAAAAGGACTCATCACTGGAGATGACACTAAGATGAGTCTGCATAAATAACCTGTAGATGAAAAGGGGACCACATACTAAACCTGAAAAGCTCAGGGAAGGCTTACATGGTAGGCCTTAGAAACTCAGAGACCAAAAGTAACCATATTGGAATGATCTTTTACCTCAAAACATAATATGAACTATAGCTCTAATCAAATTACTTTAAGTGATGAATTTTCTCATCAGAAATATATTTTTTAAGAAAGGAAACAGAAATTCTAATTTTTGGAAGTGACTTGCATCATTCAGATTACCCCCTCTTGAAAGAAAAGAAGAAGCAATCTTAGAACTTTTAGAAAACCAAGAAAAATTATCACTAATTAGATGTTTAATAGTGTTCATTCTAAGTAACATATAAATGGTAGGTCAAATGTTTAATATAATACAGCTGTATTTAGTGTAGGCTTTATGGAATAACCTCTTGCATTAATATACCCCTTATTTCCATTTAAAGAATAATAGCTAGAATTTATGTAATAATTCATATTTTATAAAGTATTTTAAAATATATAACCCTACTTGACCAATCAATGTGCTCTAATCTGGACCACAATTTTTCCATATTCAATTACTGTAGAGGATCAAAGTTAATATTACTATTGCTTTTATGATATTGTTATGCAACCCCAATGTACAACATTGTTCCCATTAAAAAACATATGATTTACAACAATCTGTCTACAATGTCACTTTTAAGAATGCGTTGCTGAAAAAAAATAACTGCCTTCAAATGATTAGCTTTTTAAATTCTAAAATCCTATTTATTTTAATTCACCTGGTAAAATAGTGTTAATACACTTTAGTCTAAATTTCCTGTTTTCCACTTTTTGCCTTCATTGCAATAAGGGAACTAAATACTAGTGTTGGTTCTTTAGGAGACTGTCAGTGAATGAGAATGCCAAAACGGATATTGGACAATATACAGGGATTCCTTAAAAGCATGTCATCACATTCTCATACTTTAAATCCACATTACTTTAAAGTTAAACAGTTTTTAATTTCTCTTCAAAGCAGTTACAGAAGAGGCTAAGGTTAAATTAATCCCCTTGATGGTTGAGAGTGACTAATATCTCTTTGGCACAGGAATAATTTCACCCAGTGATATGGCAGTGATATGCTTACTCATCCTTAATCATCTGTTCTCTCTCAGTGCTAAGGCAAACGTCTTCAGTACACTGTGCTGTAAGTGAGCCAAGAAGGCACTGAATTAATTGCCCTTGCTCCAAGCACACTGGATAGTCTAGAAGCAGACAGAATCACATAACTCCAAAATGGATAAGTCAGACATCAGCCCACAGTAAAATGGCTGGAAGAGGCCTTGGTCTCAATTTATCTTTGATCTTTTTTACCTTCCTATAACACACTTGACATAATACATTTTTGTTATTTGTGCCAAGTAACACAACTACACAGCCAAGAGTGCTAATTATTCCAATTTACATGAGCTAAGGGATTGGAAGGTTTTTCCTAAAACCTTCAGACAATCATTGTACAGACTGCATCTCAATCTAAGCCTATCCATTCACTTCTACATCTTTCTAATTTTTATCTGTGAAATATAAAACAAACTTGCCCTCTTTTTTTTCATCAGGTTATTCCCCTCCATAATACCCAGGTGGTATCAATTGTGACCTAAATTGGAGAGGCAAGGAGACTCCTAGCAGTTATCCTACTGATTCAGATCTGCAGACCTCACTCACTCATTTATTCAATTGATATTTATTAAGTGCCTACAAGGCATTCTGCTAAATACTGTGAGAAAATAAAGATGATTCAGATCCAGGGCATATCTTGAAAGGATTTACTATCAGTAGAGATAAAATGTGCACAGAATAACTACTGTAATGCCAGGAGTGTACACAATCCATAGAGGAAAAGAGCCATCAAAAGACAGGTAAAAACAAAGAGCTGTTGAGTGCTAGCTGATAGAATCTGAGAAAGTCTCATAAAGAAGGTGGCATGTGAGGATAAGTAGGGTTTGAACCTTGGAGAGGGAGGGAGGGTCATTTAAGCTCAGTGAAAGCCTGAGCAATCGTAACAGTGGGACAGAGCACCAGTGCATACTGCAACTCCTGATAGTTCAGTACAGTACAAAGAATCCTACACTTGGAATCAAAGCCATGGGTCAAACCCCAAATTTGCTACCTTTTAGTTCTGTAACCTCAGTCACTTAACTTCTCTGAGCTTTAGTTTGCTTCTGTAAAGTGGGAAAGGTAAGTATTTTCACATTTGCATGCTGTTGTGCAAATAAAATAGGATAATGAAAAGTTAATGTGCACAATTATAATTAAACTCACATCCCTTTTTCTCAAGACTTCTCCCCATTTGGTCCACATTTCTGCCTCCTGATTTCTCCCCACAGTTTTCCTCACCTTGCTTGCAATTCCCCATCCTTTCTCAACAGAAAAATAATAACAAGAATCTCATGAAATATTTATCCCTGCTTCTTCTGAGGCTGAGTGTAGGCGGTATTGTTTTGCTTTTGAAGATGGCTCCAGATTGACATCCTTGCTAAAACTACCCACACAATTTACACCCAGTAAGAAACAGCCTTCTAAATTCACTGGAGGACATTGGAGTTGATATTTTTGACTCTTCTTCCAGTGCCATTTCACTGCGATAGATATGCAGATGAGACAACCTAATATGGGTCAAAGTCAAAGAAACATATACTTCCTCAAACTTTCTTCTGATAATCACATCAGAATTTCCTTGAACCCTAGGTTATAAATTATAAGTAATTATGTTTGTATGATGAAACTCCTTCTAATACAAGCCTATAATCACAGCAGAGCTGACAAATACAAACATAATAGTTATATTGTTGATTTTGATCATTTAAAATTATATATCAACTTAGAGGCCCAGTGCATGAATTCATGCACCAGTGGGGCCCTCAGTCTGGCCTGCGGGATCGGGCCAAAACTGACTCTCCAACATCCCCCGAGGGGTCCTGGATTGCAAGAGGTCACAGGCCAGGCCAAGGGACCCCACCAGTCCACTATCGGGGCTGGGGAGGGATGTGAGAGGTTGGCCAGCTGGGAAGGGACCGCAGGAGGGCTCCAGGGCATGTCCAGCCCATCTCACTCAGTCTCGATCGGCCAGACCCCAGCAGCAAGCTAACCTACCAGTTGGAGCATCTGCCCTCTGGTGGTCAGTGCATGTCATAGCGAATGGTTGTGCGGCCTTAGCATATCAGCATATTACGCTTTGATTGGTTGAACAGCTGACCGGACAACTGGACACTTAGCATATTAGGCTTTTATTATATAGGATAAAGAAATGTCTTCCTCTTGATCCCAGGTCAAAAAGCTAGATATAGAAAAAGGAAATTCCCAAGGGCAGAATTTATGGTTTTCATCTTTGTATTCCCAGTGATTGATACAAAGACTGGCATATGCTAGCTGCTCAATAAATATTTGTACAAATGAATGAATGAGTGAAAACATCTCTAATCCTGCCTGTAGTTCAAACTTCCAACACATATGGCATGTTTTCTTGGTGCCTTAAACTCAAGAGGTTACAAACCAAACTCAAAAATATATCATTTTTTCATGATTTTTTTTATCTCTAACAGTGATACCATCATTTCTCTGAATCACCCAAAATCAAATCTGCATAGGTTCCTCATCTCATACTCATTCCCTTTTTATCAGTTATTAATTTAATTCCTGTTGATGGTTTCTTTGGGATAATCCTCATGTCTCTTCTTTTTTCTTTCATCTCCACTATCAACTACCTAAGACCATGGATCAATTTATCATTCTATGACCATAATCATTTTGCTCCCTGAAAGATAGGTGAAATGCTTCCTTTGTCAGATGAGTTGTCTAAACACTTTAACTTGGCACTACAGATCCCTCATGATCACATCCAAATTATTTTTATAGTCCTAATTTGTACAGGTCCATTACATATACTTTATGTCCCAATTCAATAGGATCACTACACATCTTTCTCTTTAGACTCTACTCCTTTTCTCTAGCCTGGAGAATCTTATGTATCCTTGATGTCCAGCTCAACCATAAGTCCTCAGTGGCTTCCTTGGCCAAAATAAGTAGCCCCTCTACAGTCTTCTGGATCACTTAGTTCAAACCTACCTCATTTGGCTTTATATTTTAGAAGTGTATGTATTTGTTTTTATCATCCTCACTAGCTCATAAATTAATCTACTTGTTCCAAAATATGTATGGAGGACCTATTATGCTCAAGGAGCTGTAATGGATGCTGGGGAGTCATCAATAAAGAAGACAGTCATGGTCTCTGCCCTGGTAAAGCTTCCTTTGCATCAAAAGAAATATGTGTGTACAAGGAACAGGAAAAAGCCAGAGTGGCTAAAGGTGTAAAGTAGATGAGGCAGGACATGGGTAGCCTCTAAGGGTCATTTTGGGCCACAATAAGAAGTGGAGTATTCTTCTAAATGAAAGAAGTCATTCATGGACTTTATGCAGAGGAAAGAGATATTGGATTTAGATTTGTCAGCAGTCTCACTGGCTGCTGTGTAGAAAATGGGTTGTAGGAAAACTGGTTAAAGAGGCTATTCACATTTTTAGGCAAATAATAATAGTGATTTGCTTTAGAGTGGTAACAGTGAAGATGGAGAAAAGTAGATGAATCAGGGGTACATTTTGGAGATAAAGTCCACAGGATTGAATGTGGAAGGAGAAAGAAAAAAAAGAAGGATTACTCCTAGCTCTTTTATATGAGCACTTGTGTTAACACATTTTCTGAAGTGGAAAATGTTGAAAGCAGAGCAGATATAGGAGGGTGATAGGTAGATGAGAGAGGCTTAAACATGTTTTAATGCTAATTAAAATGATGCAGTAGAGAGGAAGTGATAAAAGACACAAAGAAGAAATCAATCCTAAGGGTCACAAAGTCTGCTATCCTGCCAATCTAGTTGTTGGGGGTTCAGTGTCATTAAGTAAATGAGACTTTAGACCATGGACACTGACTAGTCAGTATGGAGGAACACTGGATTATACATGCATAAATAAATGAATATTTATTCAATTACAACAATTCTCCATCCTAATCTATATAACTTTCATAAGCAATATTAAAAGAAGAAATCTTGAAACATTTTTTGGGATTATTCCCTATCTAACCCTCACTGGATAATTTCCATCAGCATTCAAACATGTTCAAGGCAGGTTAAAAAGCCATATGCATTGTATAATCTACTACATTTACACACACACATGCATTTTATACAAAATTAAGGATACCATTAAAATGTAAATAGTATTTTTAGAATTGGATTACAAATAATTTTTTTCATTGTCTACACTTTACAAAATTTTTTATACTGAACATGTACTTTTTAATCTTTAAAAAATAATTATTAGATAAATATCTTAGGCTCTCATAGATACTCAAGTTCTGGATGATTTTTCAGGGAGAAAAAAGAGACTAGCACAGTCAGCAGCATAGTTTTACTCAAGGCATTTGCTCTGTCCCCCTGGTCTTTCCTCCCACAAGGAGTATATATGGCCTCCCCAAGTCTACTATTAGGTCCTAGCCACCATCTCCCACCTGCAGGAGCTGCCACTTATCAGAGAAAGCTCCTTTACTCACATCAAGAGTCCAGAAAAGGTGCCCATTGCCATCTCTCAGGCCATCAACTATAAATTAAAATTCTTTCCCAATAGGCATTACATTCATATGTATTAAAATTCAAAAGTACAGACAGTATATAGTGAAAGCTCCTCCTCACACCCTTGTTCCCCAGATGCCTAGTTCCCCTCGCTTGGTGAAACAAGTGTTTCCAGTTTCTCTGTAACCTCCTAGAGATAAATAATGGAAAATAATTTTTTAAATTTATTAAATAATGAAAAATATTTCATTCAGAAAAATTAGAAAACACAAATAACCACTAAGAAGGCAATAGAACCGATGCTGTTAACATTTGGGTGTGTATCATTTTAGATTTCTCTGTGCTTAAATTAACACCCATGCATATCTAAGAAATTATAATGAAACAAAATAATTAAATTTAAAAATATCTCTCTGTATCAATTATTCCTATAAATATCCTTTCAAAATTTTGCCCCAGCTGGTGTTGTTCAGTGGTTAGAGCGTCAGCCTGAGCACTGAAGAGTTGCAGGTTCGATCCTCAGCTCCGGCCAGGGTGCATGTGGGAGGCAACCAATCGATGTGTCTCTCTCACAATGATCTCTCTCTCTCTCTCTCTCTTTCCCTCCTTCCTCTCTCTCTTCTACTCTCTCTAAAAATCAATGGAAAAAATATCTTCGGGTGAGGATTAACCAAAAAATAAAAAAGGAATAAATATCCTTTCAAAATTTAGATCATACTGTAAATGTTTTAAATAAATATATCATGAATATATTTCCATTTTAATAAAGATATGCCCCCATATTATCTTTAATGGTCAAATAGTATTCTATTATTTGAACACATTATTTAAACAACCCCCTTCTTACAGGACTTTTAGATTGGTTTAAATTTTTTTTAATGTTGTATTGAATATTCATAAGTGGGTGAGTGGGTGTGTATTTTTGTGTGTATCACTAGTGATATTTAGAGCATAAATTTCTACATGAAAACTGCTAGGTCACCTTTAGCCTTCCAGAAAGGGCACCTCTAACAGCTGTCCATGAAAACTGGCAACTGGCACTTCAGTTCTGAAAGGGTACTAATTCTTGATTGCCCATGAGAGGAAGCCATTCTCATCTTTTTCAATATCTCTACGCTTAGCATAGTGTTAAGAATATAATTAAGAACTCATTAAATACTTTTTGGATGCAAGAACTGAATTCACTTTAAAATAGCTATCATTTCCTAATACCCACTAGCTGTTCAAGACTCTCCCTGTACCCCTTTTTCTTACCCCTTACCCAAGGTGAAGTAAAATTTTTTTAAACCAATGAGCTCAAACACAGAGTTGAAGAGAATGACTACAAGTGCTTGCTTCACAAAATACTTTAGCTAAAATGATCGACAATCACTCATACATAATCCAGTTACCATTTCTTGAGGGCCTACTGAGTATTTATCAGGTATACTATTTAAATAACCTCTTATCCTATTCTTCGAGGTAAATGATTTATTACCCATTTATAGACAGTAGCTAATGATTTTTCAAATCTGTGGAGTGCATACTATGTTTCATGCACTGTTCTATGCATTACCATGTTTTTTCACACAACAAAATATTTATTTAGTATCTGCTATGTGCCAGGTGCTATAGACCAGTGAGTAAAAGACAAAACCTCTGATTTTATGGAGTTTACATTGGGAAAGGTGAACAGTTATAAAAATAAACAAGGAAACTAAAGTAAATGAGATCATGAAAGGTACCTAAATGAAAAAATAAAGCAGGAAATGGTTATATGAAGTTCTTATTAATCCTCACAGCAACTATATCTTCTTTTTACAACTAAAATAACTTGAGAGAAAGAGAGGGCTCAGTAACTTGACCAGGTTTTATGTAACTAAATATGGATGCACCTGTAGAGGCTTTAGAGCCCCCTCCCCATAGAATGTCTATCAGCACCCCACCCCAAGCTTTGAAATGAATAACTGGTGTTTTCTCCATCTTATGTTAAAAGCTCAGGAGAGCAGCCTCAAAACCCCAACACCTACCAAAGCTCTACAAGGTAACCACATGATTATCCCAGCTACTGTACTGTGCAAGTTCTGCAATTGCTATAATAGATGAAGGACAAAGCTGGTGTGGGATTTGTCAATAACAAAAAGAGAGAATTATCACTTATCCTAAAAACAACCCTGGGAGACAGGTATTATCCCAATAGGAACACCAAGGTGTCTATTTTTTTTTGGGGGGGGGGTTGCCTTTGATCATATTTTTATTCAAAATTAGCTGTCCAAAGTGACTTAACCTTTATGGAATAAACAAATTTAAGTTTACCCAACAGGCTTCTTTTCTTCTGTGGTGGGTTTCTTTTCTGCGGGCTTCTTCTCAGCTGCTGGTTTCTTGGTAGCTGCAGCCTTTTTCCCCACCAAAGGCTTCTTCTGCTTCTTTAACGCCAACAGCCTTCTTTCCTTTCTTCTCTACCACAGGCTTCTTGCCTAGAACCCCCTTCTCATCTGATTTGGCTTCCAGTGCTGCTGCTGCTTTATCCACTCGAAGCTTGTGGTTCTTAGCCTGGCGAAGAATGGTGTTCCGGTGCATAGTCTTTGCATATGGGTATAGCTTCAACATGATTCTCAGGCTTTTCAGTGGATTCTTCTTCAAGACTCTCCGGTGAATCTTCTTGTGTGGTGCTCAGAGGGCTCTTTGGATCCCTGGGCTTTTCAAGATTCTGCTAAGGTCTGTATTAAGCATCTTGTGCATGGGAAGGCTGTAGTTACTCTTGAGGGATGCAGCTCCACACCAGTGCCATACAGCTCATTTAACTTGCAGAAAGCACTTTCAGTCCAAATGCAAAAACAGCCCACATGCCCTCCAGGTGCAAGTTTCAAAATGTTCAGTTTGCTTACGTTAAGCAAAGTAATTCCAGGGATGTTTCTGAAGGCTTTGATGTCACTGTTATCCTCATTATAGATTATGCAAAATCCCCTGCGCTGGATACAACCGTTTCTCATTTTGCCCTTGCCAGCCCTCATTCGCTGAGAGACATAGACCTTTTTTATTTCATTCCAGGCCTTAAGTTTCTTAAGAAGCAAAACAGTCTCCTTGGTTTTCTTGTAGCCTTCAACTTTATCTTCAACCACCAAAGGAAGTTCAGGAACTTCCTCAATACATTAGACATGACCAGTGCTGGTAAGGCTGAGACGGCTAGAGCAGAACAGATGGCATATCGTTTCTGTGTTGTGTTTACTCTGCGGTGTCAATGGCGCCAGGTTTTCATTGGTGCAAACATTTGGCCCCCACGGCACATATTTCCAAAAGCACCCTGGCCAAAACAACAAGTTCCACCACCTCGGACTTTGGGAATTCGAGCCACAGCTCTGTGCCAGTACCCCAGGACTAGGCACTGGTTTGATGACCTGACAATTCACTGACAGCATAGGGCTGTCTATTATTTTTGCGCAAGTTGGTGTGAACAAAGTTTACAATATCTGGTGGAATGGGAGCCTTGAACACAGCAGGCAAAATGACATTTTTGCCAAATGTTTCCCCCTTTCCAGAGTACACAGATATCAGTGGATGAGCATACGCCATGGCGGGGAGAGGAGAAGGCCCGAGATACCAAGGTTTTACAGATGAGCAAACTGAAAAATCTATCTTGCCCAGTGTCATACTGTAACACTGGCTGAGGCAGGATTTCAACCCACCTCACTCCAGTTCCTAAAGCTAAGGGAGATGACTCCCATGGGGGCTACAGCTCCAGACTTCAAGATGCCTTCTCAGAGTCACATCTTCTGGACTTAGGGCACAGCTGCCTGTCTACAGCAAAGTCTCTTGAGAGAAAGCAAAGGTGTATATTGAAACAAGGTACTTAGGAATCATTTCTGAGGAAAAAAACACACAAAAGGATTCTTCTCACACACACCGAAACCAACCAAACAACCAAACAAAAAAAGTAAAGTCTCAAAGCACCAATATGAAATGTTTGGCTGAAAGGAGAGGTGTCTTGAGTCTTAAGTACTTTTCCACTCCCTGAACAACTTATTGAGCTCCCCACCTCTCCCCACTTATGATTAATAGAGTTTCATGAGCTGTTCAGTCTCCAGGCCATTTTGCTTTAGGAAGCTTTGATTTGAGAAATGAGACAAGTAGTTTCAGTGCTGTCATCATTAGGGGATAAAAAGAAATCTATTTAAATGGTTTTTAAATATTCACAAGAAGAGCCAGAGGGTCTTGGCCATGTTCCTCTCCTCTGTCCCTCTTGCCCAGATAACCTAATGCATCAGAATAATAAACACAAACTGTGACTCTGTCAGCAGATGCTGAAGATAGTCACAGGGAGTATGGCCAATGTTGGCCTGAGCTCTTGTCCCTGAAGAACTTGGGTCTTTAAGGATGTGGTTCAATAAAGGATCTTTGACATGGCTTCTCTCAAGCAGGCTGCAAGACAAGATGGCTGGGGAAATAACAATCTGATTTTTTTAAAAAAGCTTTTAAAATTAGTTCCATGTAATTGGAACTTTTTAGCATCCAAGAAGATCAGAACCAAATCTGGGCCAGCTGTAATTACTGAAAAAAAAGAAGCCTTTAAAAGGGTGTATAAATTGGTAGAACCTGTTTGGATGCATTCTGTCAAATGCATTGAAATTTAAAATGTGGTTTCCCTTTAGTGATTCCACTTCTAGGACATGTTTAAGACAAATGGAAAGATATATTGTTTGCAAATATTCTTGTATACTAGCATATCTTTCCTAGTATACAAGAATATTTGCAAACACACTTTGTAATTTGAAAAACAACATAAACATGCATCCATAGAGGGATGGTTAAATGAATTATAATTTATCTATACTAAAGTATATATTATGCAGTGAATAAAAAGGATAAGATCACCTAGCCAGTGTTGCTCAATGGTTAAGCATCACCCATGAACCAAGAGGTCCCTGGTTCAGTTCCTGCTCAGGACACATACCTGGGCTATGGGCTCAATCCCCATAGCGTGTGTGCAGAGGGCAGCTGATCAGGAATGTTTCTCTCTCATGGATGTTTCTATCTCTCTATTACTCTCCCTTCCTCTCTCTCTAAAAATCAGTAAAAGCATATATTTTTTAAAAGGTTAAGATATATGTGGTTCAACAAGGAAAAAGGTCCACAACATATTAATATACACAAAGAAAAAAGTAGGATGTAAGGCAGTATATATGGTTTGAACTCATTTTCATAAAATATACACTCTGATGGCACTGCGCAGCTGTGCTCAGCAAGAAGTTCCCTGGCCACAGAGTTCCCTCCTTCCTATCATGCTTTTCCCCTTCCCCTTCCTGCACTACAGACTAGGCAGGCAGCACCCAGAAGGGCCAACTAAGGAACCTAAGAGATCTGAGCTCTTAGTCCTCAGTCCTTCAGTGACCAAGGCCCTGTTACCAGAGAAAGAGGGGACACCCATGCTTGGGAAAGGCTGTCTAAATCTAGCATCTAACTCCAGCCATTTTCTGTTCAGAGATATATCCTATATAATAAAGAGCTAATATGCAAATAGTTGTCATGCCCTCGCACCCTCACGCCCTTGCACCAGGGCTGGGGGACCTGAGGCTGGGCTGGGGGACCTGAGGCCACACCCCCACCCTGGCACCAGGGCCAAAGGACCTAAGGCCGGGCCAGGGGACCTGAGGCTGCGCCCTCTGCCCTGTGGGGCTTGATGGGGGTGGGGCCGGCTGGGTCTGGGTCTCACGCAATTTCGAGGCCCATGCAGGTAAGCGGGAACTTGACTCTGAGTCCCCCTGCGTGCCCCAGACTGACAGGGGGAGATTTTCATATACATTTTACTAATTTTCATTCATTTTACTTTTAAGCTTAGTCACTCTTAGAAAGAGAAAAATTAAGCAAATCAAATGCAGACACGCTAGCAAATGGAGCTTTAAGCATATAATTATGTGGTTTGTTTCAGCCATTTTAACAGAATACAATTTGAATTATGAAAATGTTGCTTTGTTTCTCAATACACATTTGATCTCAAACTGTTTAATTCAATAAATGTATACTTTGTTTTCAACTTTATCAATGCAACCTTAGTTTTATTTTCTGATCCAGAAATTCCCTCACAAATCTGTATACCTGCTTGCTAGGTACTTCCACCTGGATGTTCCAATATAGTTTAAACTGACATGTCTAAAACCAAATCCATCATCTTCCCCAAATATCCTACTTTTCCTAAGGATAATCTCTTCCACCCATCACCCAGACTTGAAACTCCAACACTTGTTGACTAGGCCTCTTATTTCCTCAATAAATTAATGGCCAGACACTTTTTGTGTTTCATCTGTGGTATCTCTGACATCATTTCCTTCTTTGCCATTCCCAAGGCCAATCCTAAATGTAGGCCTCCCATCTCAATGTCACCTTGTGTATTTATTACAATACTTGAGGCCCAGTGCATGAAATTCGTGGACGGGTGGGGTCCCTAGCAGCTGCCAGACAGGGTCTCCCTTCCCCCAGCTGCCTGCCACCACCACTGGCCAGGGCCTCCCTTCCCCCAGCTGCTGGCTGGGGCCTCCCTTCATACCCGCCTTGGCCTGGCACCACCCGTTCACCTGCTCCACCATCCCACTGCAGTCCCGCTCTCATCAGGGTCTATCGGGGCCGGCAGCACCTCCACTGCCGCCTGCTGCCATCACTGTGTCACCAACACCCACCATGTTCCATGCTACCCCATGGTGGTCAGCACGCATCTAACTCCGGGTGGCTCGAACTCCGCCGGTAGTGACAATTACATAGGAGGATCTATAATATTGTGTACATCTCTGCACCCCATCCCCCTCAACTGCAACCCCTAATAGACTATAAGCTCCTCAAAAGGATTCATGTTCTAGTCATCCCAGCACCCAGCATCATACCTATAATACAGTGGGTGCTAGATTAATATTTTTTCAGTGAACAGATATATGGAAAGAAGCAGTTGGTCTTTATTTCTAGCAGATTCTCCTTTTCCCATTTCTGTATCTCCCACCCGTATTCTTCAATAGTTTTCCCTAGTTGATAATTCAATGTATCATCATCATTGGTAATTTGCCACTTTTCAGATAAGAGCATATCCTTTCAAATTCAGTCATAAATGGAATTTTAAAAGCTTTATTTGATATATTCAGTGCGTTTCAAAGAAAATTTGTAAAATTCAAAGGTATAGAACCTGGAAAACTCCAACAATTTAAATTTATATTGAGACTCTTACGAAACAGTAGAAATGAGCATTTATGAAACATTAAAGGGTTAAAGACCAATTCTCTTAATAGTCAATTCTTAAATATTATTTTATAAGGGGAATGAATACACATTAAGAATGGAATCATGTAATTTACAAATTATTTCTAAATAGCTCTCTAACTATGATGTTCAGCTTATTAGGAGTTGTTAATATTCTATTACTCAGAGGCCATTAGCACATTCTGCTAGCAGTATAGATCACATAATATCAAGTGACAAGGGGAGGACATGAAGTGTCCCAATTATTATTTCTTTTAAAAAGAGCTGTCGTGACCTTCTTCCCAGAGTGTGAACTATATTTTATAAAGTCTGAAAATGCTACAACCCTTCTCCATTAAATGGAAACCATCAGGAGAGGGGAAGATTACCTAAATAGAATAATAGCTAACATTTATTATCTATACTCACTATGCACCAGGCACAATTCTAAGGGCTTTACAATAATTCACTAAATCCTTGCAAAAACTTTGAGATAGGTACTGTTATTGTCCCCATTTTACATATAAAGAGACCAAGTCCCCACTGAGGTTTTAAGTAATATGTCCAAGGTTACATAGCTTCTAAAAAGGGAGCCAGGTGTGGCAGTCATGGAGATATGCCACCCAGAACCCTTCACAGAAGAATTTGTCCTTCCTTGCTGCAGGGAATGCCATCAGCAACAGCCTCAAGCTGTCAGCTCCTTCTGAGTTTTCCTCAATTGTATAAAG
Source organism: Plecotus auritus (assembly GCF_963455305.1). Lineage (NCBI taxonomy): Eukaryota > Metazoa > Chordata > Mammalia > Chiroptera > Vespertilionidae > Plecotus > Plecotus auritus. The sequence goes on from NC_137777.1 coordinate 37,605,742, forward strand.
CAGCTCTCCCAAGAATACACCTTTCCCAGCCCAAACCCAATCACTGATTATCATTGAGGTTTAAAGTTTAGCCTTTTGGGATCTCTGAGGGACAGTTGTAATGGGTCTTATACATTCCAGGGCTCCCCATGGGGTGGGCTGAGGCTTTGTTGGACCAGCATTGCAATTCCACTCCTCCCTCTGCCCAAGCCTGCTTCCTCCTTCTCCTGTCCACAGGAGTCAATCCCTATAAATACCCTACATGCCAAACTCTGTTCAAAGATCCATTTTTGGAAAATGGAGATCAGGCAAAAAGCAACTGTCTTAAAAGAGTGGATGATGTTCCAACTTTAGAGCTTTCAGAAAGGGAATATGGCCATGTGCCTTGCATAGCTCCTGAGAAGCTTAGTACTTGAAAGCAAGAGAGGGGGTAAGGCTAAAAAACTGGTAGACATCTTAAAAACCTGTACTGATTAGTTGATCACCAGTCTCCTTCACTGCACAGCCAATTCAGTGATTATCTTTCCCCCATGGAAAACAGGATTATTATTTTCTGGAGACACTGAGCCAAAGAAGCTCTAATCTTGGGTATACCAGATACAATGCTATGACAGAAAAAAAAAAAACAGGGTGGGAGGGAAGGCAGATAATAAAAGCCCTCTTTCCCACCCACTCCCAGAGTACCTACATACTAGTGTATGTATACACACACACTCTGAATATAAAGAGATTGCAGTATTCTTTTTTAAACATATGTTTTTATTGATTTCAGAGAGAGGAAGGGAGAGGGAGAGAGAGCTAGAAATATCAACGATAAGAGAATCATTGATTGGCTGCTTCCTGTATGCCCCCTACTAGGGGGATCCAACCCACAACCCAGGCCTGTGTCCTGAAGGTAATCTAACCATGACCTCCTGGTACATGGGTACACGCTCAACCACTGAGCCAGGCTGCAGAATTCTTTTATAGGAAACTGAAGGTCCCCTCACAAAATACTTTAACATACTGGTATTTGGAGGTCACTTTCCAAATGAAACATATCAGTTGACAAATCCTTCACAAACACATTCTGGTCAATATTTTATTGCCTCCTTTCTTAAGTAAAAACGAACAATCAAAAACACTTAAGGGAAATTTCCAACATGAAAGAAAAGCAAACAAAGGGGAAAAGAAGACTAGAGAAAATATAGCAATATAGGAAAATGAAACAAATGCTTTTAAAATCATTTTCAAAACAATAAGAAAATCCATCACATTCATAAAGCAAAACTGAAATGCTCTAAAAAAAGGAAGCATGAGAGAATAAAAAAGTAGTCCTGGAAGTTAATGTTATAACCAAGTGGAAATTTTCATTGAAGTGTCAAAAGAAGAAAATCTCCAAAAATAAAAATGGGATCAAAAGAGAATGAGTTGGAAATAAAGACTAAAAATATAAGAAACAGAGGATCAGTTCACAATGAATAGATGTTCCCCAAAAAGAAAATGATAGGAAGGAAATTATCTAAGAAAGAATATAAGAAAAATTTCCACTATTGGATATAAATTTACCAGAGAGTATGTAGCACAGTGAATTTTTAAATTCTATACTACAGTTCATCATCATGAAATTTCAGAACATCAGGGATAGATCAAAGTTCCATAAATAGTCATATTCAAAAGAATAAAATCATCAAAATGTCATTAGATCCTCAATATCAATACTGGATTCTAAAAGAAAATGGGGAGGGGGAAGAAGTGCCTTCAGAGTTCTGAGAGGCAATGTTTCTGCTCCCTATGCCAGAAGCAAAGAGAGAGAGCCCTAAGGATCTAGTATCACCAATGAAATGTTCCTGGTTTAAAGTGGCACAATTCATTTCTGCTCACAGCTTACCGGCCAGAGCCACAAAAAGGCCAGGAATGGCAATCTGTACCATGTGATCAGAAAGGAGCAAAAACTGAAAATATTTTATGAATTGTACTAATCTCAGTCATATAGTGATGGAAATGGTCTAAGCCAGCAGTTCCAAACTTGGCTATGCATCTAAATCACTTGGAGAGTTTTGGTTTTAGTACAAATTCCCAGACCCCACCTCATATCTATAAAATTGAAATATCCAGAGCAAAGGCTGGTAACACCATTGCAGCCAGCCTGAAACCAACCTAAAGCTATATACCTGCGAATCACAACACTAGAATACCTCAGGATTCCTTTCAAAGAAAGTATGCTATAATGCAGGGTACAGATTTTGGTGGACCAAGTTGTTTTGCATATGTAAATTTTACTTTATTAACAAAATTTTAAATGTTTTGGTTTCTTTTATTAAATCTTTCTAAAACATTTTATGTCTTCACTAGTAGCCCTGCGCATGAATCCGTGTGCCAGTAGCTCAGTGCCGCTCCTGTAGCTCCCCCACCTCCCCCCAACTCATAGCTTGCTGCCCTGCCCCCTCCTGTAGCTCTCCGTCAGGGCCTAGTAGCCAGTAGGTTGCTGCCGCCCTCCTGTAGCTCTCCCTGCCCCCCCTCCGCCCTCCCCCCTCATAGCTTGCTGCCCTGCCCACTCCTGAAGCTCGCCACACCCGCCCGCTTGTACCTCACTGGCCCACCCTCCTGCTGATCCGTGATCTGGTTGTGACCCGCTTGGTCTTTACGCCTCAGGGCATAATGGCTAATTAGCATATTCCTATAGGATAACTTAAACAGAGTAAACCTTTCCGTGTTGATCCTGAGTGATCATTCAGTTGGCCAAAAATTCCTACCTTTACTCCAGCACTTTGCTAATGGTATTTGGATGCCAGAATTAAGATAGATCTTAAATGATGAGCCAATAACAATAAGAGGTGAAAGTTAATAAATACAACTACAAATTTCTACATCCATATTACAAAAATAAACCATACAAGTATAATTGGGAAGACATATCCTAATAAGAGCACATATTTTAAAAACCAAGAGTTTGTTTGATTGTCAACAGCATGATATTCTTGCCAAAAAACTAATGAGATCTTGGCACATTCTCAGAAGCAAAGTCTCCAAAATAAAGGGAGTTCTACTCTGCTCCATGCATGTGGGTTCGTACCTAAAGTCATATATTTGGCTCCAGATAAAGTCCTTTAATAGGCCCATTAATAAATTAGGACCAATCTATTTTAGTGATTAAAAACATGGAATTAGGAATTCAAAAGATGGGAACTGGAATATCAGCTCCAGCAACTCATGCATGTTAGTTTACCACTTTGGGCTTAGTTTCCTTTCTGCCTAATGCTGATATTAATAATGCATATATCATGGTATTTTTATGAGAATCAAGTGAGAAAATAGTTAGCAATATTTACTGTACTCTAAAGGTAAAATACTAGCCCTAGCTGGTTTGGCTCAGTGGATAGAGCGTTGGCCTGCAGACCAAAGGGTTCCAAGTTTGGTTCTGGTCCAGGGCACATACTTTGCATGCAGGAGGCAACCAATCGATGTGTTTCTCTCACATCGATATTTCTCTCTGCCTTTCCCTTGCTCTTCCACTCTCTAAAAATCGATGGAAAAATAAACTCAGGTGAGGATAAAAAATAAATAAATAAAGGTAAGTTACTAAGCACAATGCTTATCAAAGATAAGATTCTCAAAAAATGGTTGAAACATTTTTAAGTATAAGGAATTACACAGGGCAATCAATTTTCTTTAAGTTAACTTCATATGAAAATTATTAATAGAACTGGGAAGATTTAGCTGGGAAAATGGTCATCTTGAAAAGAACATTGGGGTTGCTATGTTCAAATATTTGAAGGTTGTAACACAGATAAAAGAACTAGGACCAATAAGTCCAAGTTATAGGGAGACAAATGGCTTTAAACTCAACACAGGAAGAACTGTTCAATGAGCAGTTGAAAAGTTAAGCTGCTGCTACATGAAGTGGTGAGTTTCACAGCAGTGAGAAGTTCTTTAACTACCTTGAAAATTTATGAATCTATGCAAACCCCCTAGTGCTCCTCCATTGTGTGGAAGCTCTCTCTGGACATCTCATCAACTTACCAGTCACTTCAAGATTGCAAAAGTCTAAAAACGAAAATCCTGTATTTCCAAGTCCCAGGATCATTTCAGCTTCAAACCCTTGCCCTGTGTTTCCTGTGCCAATTGCCCTTCTCTCATCTCACAAAACTGAAATAACCAAGGATATTCCTCATTTAAGGGAAAATAAGATGACCACCTCCTTCGATGTCTAGCCCAAACAAAGCCCAATTTCCTTCCAGATGAATTTCATCCCATTCTTACCTTTCAAACCTTCAGCCTCTGACTCAGAGGCACTTAAATAATCCATTGGAAGCCTATCATTTCTGCATACTATACTTTCATTATAGTATACTTTCATATAGTTGTCAGCAGAGTGGAGCAGGAATAAGAAAATAGAAGTTTTATGTATCAATTTTTAGTTCAACAGAAGAAAAAAATTTAAACAATTATTACTGTCCAGTAATAAAGTGACTGTCTCTAGGGATTGTGATGGCCCTATCAGTCAAAGTGTTAGAACTGAGGCTGGGTAGGTACGAGGGTGGGGTGGAGGGTTCAAACTAGATTATCTTTAAAGTCCATTCCAAACATAAGAATCTATAATGTGTGGTGATTTTAAATGGAGTAAAGGAAGAAAAATCACCTGCATGTACAAATAAATGAATCAGGTTGAAATGACACATCTGCATTTGCTATAAACACTTTAACTTTCAAAATAAAACAAAAACTTCCATTTCAAATACCTTTTTTGCTATTTTCTTCACCAAAGGTTAGTGTTTTCTAGTGATAATGCTTATAGTACATTACAAAGACATAGAAGTTTTCTAAGAATATACATATAAATAAATAAAAAACTTAGTCTATAAAACTTGAAGTGATACTCCAGGGTGGCAATTATATAAGATCCTCTGAAAATGTGTAACAAGGCTTGAACTTGGTTACTGATTTCCCCTTTCAAATTATGAAAACGCAATCACCCAGTAGGGTATGAAATTAAATGCATAGAACATAGGTGAACACAAAAATATATATAGAAAAGAAGCTACCACCAGATCATCCCAAAGCTGTTTCTATAGATAAAATTCTGTCTTTCTGACTCTTGCAAGGAGCAGAACAATTTCATTCTTTTAGTGTCCTCGGGCACTTATGTGAAGATGAATGTGGAGGCTTTTGACACACTTCCTTCATATTGCTAAGAGTATACACCTCCTCAGGAAAATATTCATTCTCTTTCTTAACAAAGAGCATGACAGTCTCAACCCCTGGCATTTCCTCTTTAATAAACAGGGAACTTGTACATGGGCTGAAAAACATCATTAAACACATTTCCTTTAGTCATGCAGTAATTTAGTTGCCATGGTAATCTTTGGTAACTTGAAAAGTACTTTGGAGTGTTCATTTCTAATGCTTGTTTTTAAAAATCTTAGAACTTTTTAAAGTCCTAGAGGATAAAGAGGCTGAAAATGCTTTTTTTCTTCAATTTCTAACCATGGACTCATTAAATAGAGCGCAGCTATTCACAATATGACAGCCATTACACCTCTGACAATGATCACTTCATCATTTCCCATCTCAAGACATTCTTAGAGACTATCCATATCTTCCCAACTGAATGAAAAGCATTAACTCAGGTCTCTGTGGCAGTGAAGAGAATTAATTCATGAAATAAGCACTTTCCCATAATAGCCTCCAAAACTCAGAGTTGAGCACTGTCATTTTGGCCTTCCATCAATAATAATAGGGTGACAAAGTACATTTTGAAGCAGTTTAACAAAGAAGCATCAGATAACTTGGGACTTGAACACATCCAGGCTTTACCCAAGGAAACACTGTCAGACAGAAGGCTCTGATAATTCACAGCTCTAACCCACTGTGTTCATCAACTATGTCAGGGCTCAAAAGGTTTCAGGAAACACTATCTGGAAGACTTTTTTTGGCTAATAGCTACATTTGAAAACTGACCTTTAATCTTTATTTCACATTATCATCCTATCATAGCCAAGGATAATACACGAGCATTTTTCAAATATGATTTCATGGACTGAAGATGTTCTAAAGACTTCATCCAAAGAAAGACACTATTATTAGTTTTACCAGACTCTGACTATATCCTGGATTTTATAAAAGAACTTAAGTAAAATTAATGGTTTTACTAGAGTTAAATAAGCAGTCACCCACAATTCTTTTCTGCGGGGCTCTCTTGGTCACATTAGAATAGAGTTAACACTCATGAAGTAAGGCAGTGCAGGCTAAGTGATAAAAGGAGTAGTGACCTGGAAGACAAGAGTCTGCTTTGATCTTAAGCAAACCTATTTACTATCCCTAAGTCTGTTGTCTCATCTGTAACCTATGAGCTAAATAGGAGAGCATGTGACTCCAGTCATTGTGTAGCTGGAACACAGAGAGAGAAGTAAAGCACATAGAAGAAAAGATGAGGTTTGGCCAGGTAGGCAGGGGTCAGGCCATGCCTTGTAGGTCTTCTCAAATAATCTAATATTTACCCTAAGAGCAGTAGGATAAAACACAGTAAAGGATTTAAGCAAGGGGTAAAGTGATCAGTGATGTATTTTGGAAAGCTAACTGTGGAGTTTGGATTGGAGATCAGAGCAGAGACATGGAAACCAGTCAGTAAACTACCTCAATAGCCCAGGTGATTGATGGTGAGTGCTTAGAGTATGGCAATGAAGATGAAAATAGGGGATGAACCTGAGAGATACTTAGGAGGTAAAACCAACAGGATTTTATGATGGAGGGTAGGGAAAAATACTTGTCAAGAATGGCTTAGGGGGAACACTTTGTAAAATATATGATTGGCTAACCACTATGCTTACAATTAAAACTAATACAAAATAATATTGATTGCAAACTGAAATTTAAATTTTTAAAAAATTAAAAAATTGTATTGGAATTTACTGAATTAACAAATAGGAAAAAAAAAGGTATGGCTCAAAAGTTGATGGTTCGTGCATTAGAATATGGAATTCAATTGAAGCCATGGTACTGAGCAAGTACAGAGTTAAGAAAGAAGAGGCCCTGGAGCCAAACTCTTAGAATCTCCAACAATTTGACTTCAGAGTATAGAAGTAAGAATTATGAATAAGATTGGGAAGGGAGAAGCCACATAAACTGAGTAGAAAACCAGAATTCACCATTACAGGAGACAAGGGAAAAGTGTTGTGTTTTTTTTTTTTTGGAAGGACTGTTCAATATTGATTTTAGTGACTGGAGGTCACTGATGATCTTAGTGAAACTCTGATGAGCTCAGAAGCAAGATGACAAAGAGGGGTCTAAGTCTTTAAAACTTTATTTATATATAACAATTTATCCCAAAAGAATTTTAGATAAAGGGGAATCACAAAAAGAATACTTGAATGAGTCATGCTTAAAAAGAAAAAAAAAATTGGATTTTGAGCAGTGTTCTTCTGTTAAAGACACAAACTACTCTGTAAATAAAGCTACAGTGCATTTGTGCACCACCAGGCACAGTACCCCTCAGTGGAAAATTTATATTGAGTATAAATTGAGTATAGGACAAGCCTTCATGAATCATAGCCCCAACAAACCCTAGAGGCTTACTATGTCAGGTTCTCAGAGTCTGGGTGAGGAAACCACTGAATACATGAAACTGCCTTATTGTAAGGAATTTTTGCACTATCACAGATGTTTGTAGAGCATATTCTATGTCCAAAGGACTATGCTGGATGCTAAAGCACAAAGAAAAGGTCTGTAGGTCAGTTTAAACCTATGAAGGGACTACCCTGGGGGGCTTTCCTGGGTATGACTATACAATTACACCCTCCCAATTCATAATATGGACCGAATGGCAGAGGATTGTATTTTATTGGAGGCAATGAATTTTTGTTCAATCAGCTCTTTGAATAGTATGAAATTATCCTAGAGATAACAGCACTTTCCTCTCTCAAGTCTTCTTTGGCAACTGTATTCATTCATTCATTCATTCATTCATTCATCACTCTCCAGTCATTCAACTATGTACCAAGCTCTGGGTCTGGCACTGGAAATTCAATGGTGAGCAAGATAGGCATGGTCCTTGGCCTTGAGAAACTTACTGAATAGAGGATGTCCCATTCTTGATGTATTGGCCTGAGTGGTCAGTAGCCAGGACTGATAGGATGGGGTTATCAGCCTTTAATACTGGTAGATGGCTATGTTTAGGATCAGGGTCAATTTTCAGTCTTATGGGAACTTTTGGGGGGAAGAGTGAAAGAGCCCCTGAGGAGCCATGGGTGATTGGGGTGGAGAGGATGAGGAAAGGGTGTGGTGAAGTACCTGGAGGTGCCTAAGAACCCTTAATAAAGAAAGATCTTACCAGCAGCACTTTATTTAGACTTACAGATGCCATGATTTAGAAGAGCCATTCAATGTCATGTAATCTCCTACTACTTCCCCAATACAGGGCTCCCCTCTACTGCATACCCTGCATCCAGCTTGTTTTACAAGGCAGCAGGTGTCATGCTGAGCAGTACTGTTAGGGTGTTTCCCACCCACCTCCATCAGTCTCCTTGGTTCTGGGATGATAGTCTTATGTCTCTGTCCCTGTGGCAGAGTCCACCTTATCCATAGTAGATCCAGCCCTGCCCCCAATGCTCAACCAATTCTTCTAAATGAAGATCATAATCCCACCTTCAATGGATTGTTAAAAAGTGACCAGAACAATGCTTTATCAGCCTGACTTCTGTCTTGTTCCCCATTCTCCCTGCCTTGGCACCAAGATCTTCTGGCAATAAGATCTTGGGATGTTTGTCTGTCAAGAGGGGTCCTTCTAGAGACTCCAGACATATCACCAAATCCTACTTCCATAGCTGGGTTTCTGCTTCCTGCCTATAAATCTTCACCTTCCCCACAAAGCAATGTTCAGCACCCCTGCTAGAATGTGCACCTGTTTGGTCTTAGAGTCAGGAGTCTTAAATCCCCAGTCCCCATTTGGATACTTCCTGACTATGTGAGCTAAAGCAGGTTGTTTACTGTTTTGTCTTCATCTATAAGAGGTGGGGTAATAACACCTATCTCAGGTTGGGGTCAGGATAATCAAATGAGATCACTTATTGAAAACACTTTGGAAATCATGGAGCATTTTGCATATCCTAGACTTGCTTCCATTCTCCATTCCTGAGCATCAGTCATACTGTAGGCTCTGGGATCTTCTAACCTATTCCATTGTGGATGGACCCTGGTGTGGTAGACTCTGTTCTGCCTTTAGGAATAAATGATCTCCTTCTTCTAATCCATGAAACGGTCATATCATCATCAGATGATGGCCCCACTTGGAGGCCCTCCTTTGTCTTCATTCCTATTTAGTAATACCTCCTCTGAATACTCTCTTTTTTCCCAATAATGTTACTTTATCTCTCTACTAGCTTCAGTTTTCATTAGATTGCTCCCTTTCATCCTCTACAATTTTCCAGTTAACTATACTAGTCTAGACTTCTAAGAAATATGAGGGTAGAAAGGCTGGAAGAGCCTGGGAATCCCATGACAGTTTCTGGAACATGTGTATCATGAGGGTGACTACTGCTTGAACAAATCTCATTAGTTTTCCAGATGTCTCTGTGTGTGTGCCTTTCTATTGACAGTGATTATGCAAGTGTGACATTTGTTTTAATGAGCATGTCAGGTGTGTTTTGCTGTATCATAATATATGATTGACTATGGTATTAAAGTAACAACTGCATAAGAATATGTGGAGCTGTAAGAACAGAGCTCTGGCAATTTTCTCTACTAATGGCACAATCTCTGCTGGTCAAAAGGAGCCTAAATTTTCTATAATTCTAATCCCACTATGTGACAAAAAATTCAAATATTCAAGACCCTTATCTAGTGATCATTTTTGCCAAACTCTTTTGAAGGCATAAAAGTGGCTTGGGGCTACAGCCAGCGGTCAGTACTCTTGGTTTTCAGGCCATATGTGAACTTTTTGAGGAACTGTCCAGGTTTAGAGGAAGGACATACTTTATTCTGGAGACACACAATGGTAGAGTTCTTTTAGAGTTAGACCACACCTGAGCTTGATTTCTAGTTTCTGCCCTTTCTTGCCACATAATCTTAGCAAAGTAACTGTGGATCTTGGTTTTCTTATCTGTAGAAATAAAGGATTGTGCCTACTTAGTACATGAGCCCTCAATAATATTTTTAGAGGCTAAGACAGCCAAGGCATTAGATTTCTGTTCACTGTCTTAGATGTTAATGAAAGTACTTTACCCTAGCTTTGTCTACCTATATTTTCCTCCTGCCTCTAGCCTCAATTCTCCCTATCCTGACTGCCTCTCTCCACCTGTATTGTAAAATGTCAAGCCTTCTTCAGAGAGATACATTTAAGTAACCAGAACAATGGGAACTGATGATCTCTCCTCTCACTGGGCTCTGGCAGTTGTCTGGCAGGATCAGGAGAAGAGCTCATTGACAAGAAGGTTCTCCCACTTCAGCTTCTGTTTTTTCATTATACGTGGTTGGGTAGGAAGTAAAGGTGGCCTGCTGGAGGAAGAACTCCTATCATTCTCTGGGACACAAACAGGGCAGCACCAAGGAAATCAACACATCAAAATTGAGTCAATTACCAATTTAGTTTGATGTAGTTCTGGTTGTTTATTTTTGCTTTTATTGCTTGTGCTGTTGGTGTCAAATCCAAAAAAATCATTGCCAAGACCAATGTCAAGGAGCTTCTTCCCTATGGTTTTGTTGTTGTTTTTCTGAGTTAGGAAAACAGGATATTGAAGAAATATCTGCATTCCCATCTTTACTGCAACATTATTCACAATAAGCTAGATATGAAAGCAACCTATGTGTCCATTAAGCAGATGAATAAAGAATGAAATATTATGAAACAATGAGAAATAAGGAAATCCTGCCATTTGCAACAATATAGATGGGCCTTAAGGGCATTGTGCTAAGTGAGATAAGTATAACAGAGAAAGAAAAATCCTATATAATAGAAGCCTAATATGCTAAGTGTCTGACCATTTGACCAGCCGCTATGGCATGCACAGACCACCAGGGGGCAGACACTCCAACCAGTAGATTAGCTTGCTGCTGGGGTCCTACCAATCAGGACTGGGCAAGATGGGCCAGACATGCCCTGGAGCCTTCCCAAGGTCCTTCCCAGCCCCGATTGTGCACCGGTGGGGTCCCTTGGCCTGGCCTGCATCCTCTCGTAATCCAGGACCCCTTGGGGGATGTTGGAGAGTCAGTTTTGGCCCAATCCCCGTGGGCCAGGCCGAGGGACCACACTGGTGCACGAATCTGTGCACCAGGCCTCTAGTACTGTATAATACCACTTACATGTGGAATCTAAAAAGACCAAGCTTATAAAAATAGAGAAGAATGGTGGTAACCAGGGAGTAGGAAATAGGAGAATTGGGGAGATGCTGTTTAAAGGTACAAACTTACAACTAGTAGATACATAAGTTTTGGAGATTTAATGCATGGCATAGTGATTATAGTCAACAATACTGTATTATAAACTTCAAAGTTGCTAAGATACTAGATCTTAATTGTTCTCACCATAAAGAAGAAATAGTAATTAATAAAAAACAAGGGCAAGAAGTCTGATCTTTAGGCTTATTCTCTTTCAGACAGTATCCAAGTCCTTTTTACGGTAACTTTGGGAACAGCACTAGTAGTACTCTGTTCTCTTAAGTTCTTCTAGATAATTTCTGCTCAGTTCTCTCTTCTTAAAATGTCAAGTTCTCTATATAAATGGTTTTGCCTTACAAAATAAGGTCCTCTATTCCCTGTGCCATCAGTGGACCTATGATAGTTTTAGGATTTGATCAGTTAAAGTTGGGTGTGAATTTAATCTATGCTCTCCTTGGGGTTCCAAACTGTGTTAAGTTTATTATAAAACAAATTTACTCATTTCAAATACTGGAGGCCTTTTTGAAACTGCAATTTTTAGAAATCTTGGCTTTAAGATCCACAAATAATCCAAAAACATTTTAATAATTAAAGGTCTCAACCTTCACCCTCATGAAAAATTCAGCCAGAATTCCTAATGAAATAAAATTATTTGAACTTTAACTCATATAACATAGGCTTGAATGTTTTCAAAGTAGGTCCTTCAAAAAAGATCCAAAAGGCCTAAATAATTCATTGACAGTCAAGAATTGGATATCATTACTCGACCCCAAGAATGGGGTCAAGTTGAATGAACAGAGAAATGATAGATAAAGGTAGACACAGCTTGGTAAGGCCTTCCCAAACAGGCAACACAGTAACACCTCATCCCTCACAGCACAAATAGCAATTGATCATCATATGCTACTATATTTTTTACTTAAGAATAGAATTTAACAAGCTTATTTTAGAACCTGATTCATTACCATTTTTAGAAAACTTAAAGACTTTAAATCTTTTCCATACTGTGTGTGATTACACCTAATTAAAGTTTGCATCTTCCACAGAAAGGTAGAACATCAGTTCTAATTTTATACACTAGTGTGATGAAGAACATAAAGCATCAGATTGCAAATCAGGAGACTCAGGTTCTATTCCTGACCTGGTCACTGCTTTTCTTAAATGCCTCAGTTTTGCCATCCATAATAAATGGGCAGAGTTCATTAGAACTTGTCAGAGTTCATCAGAACACACTATGTCATCAGCATTCATTTTTAAACTATGGGCTGGACACCATGCTATTTATTAGTATACATGTGAACAAGAAAGGCATGATTCCTAATTTCACAGAGTTTCTATTTGTTCCAAATATTTTTACTGCTATTGAATCACTATTATGACACTCTCAGGATCCACTAAGGACACATGAAGTCAGTATGTCACAAGACAGTAAATATTTGTTTAATATTTACAATGTGCAAAACATTGATCTAGATGAATTGGAAGATAATGTCCCTCATTAGACCTATGCTCATAGCAAGAGGGTAGAAAGTCACGTTCATCATTGTATTCTGTGTCTCCAAAGTCTAGCATAGTGTCTGGTACTCCATAAGTGCTCAATATATAATTGTTGAATGACCAAATGAGTCAGTTTTGGAGTAAAAAAAAAATTACGATCCCTGCTGTCAAGGAATTAGAATCTAACAAGGAATTTAAAGCATCTGTGCATCTATGCATCAACTACAATAATTCACGGCATGTTATAAAAAGACATTAAGGATACAAAAGAATTAAAAGCAGGAACACAAAGATACTTATACTACATGAAAGATCATAGCAACATTATTCACAATAGCCAAAATGTGGAAACAACCCAAATGCTCATCAACAGATGAATGAATAAACTAAATTAAATATATCAGCCTTAAAAGAGAAGAAAATTTTGACATATGCCACAATATGTATGAATCTTGAAGACATGCTAAGTGAAATAAGTAAGACACCAAAAGACAAATATTGTATGGTTCCACTAACATGAGGTATTTAGAATAGGCAAATTCACAGAGACAGAAAGTAGAGTGGTGGTTACCAGGGCCTGGGGGAACAGGGATGAGGAGTTAGTGTTTAATGGGTACAGAGTTTCTATTTGGGATGAGGAAAAAGTTCTGGAAATAGACAGCCATGATGGTTGCTCAACAATGTGAATGTACTTAATGCCAATGAACTTACCCTTTAAAATAATTAAAATGGAAAACATTATGTTCTGTATGTTTTTCCACAATAAAAAAAATGATAGTTATAAAAAGACATGAAAGAGTTTGGGAGGCAGTAACATCTGCCTGGCTTAATCTACCTGAGGGTTCCTAGAAGTGGTATTATTTGAACTTCCACTTCCTTTTAATGCATAAAAATTAAAGTTTCCACTGTTAACAATGAGAAGCACACATTTGTTTTTATATGGTTCACCAGTTTTATATGACTCCTTCTTCTACAAGAAACTGATAAAAGTGGTTGTTTTTGGGGAGAGGCACTGGAATTCTACAGGTTTAGGGACCTAATGGCCTGGGGTAGGAAATGACTTAATTTTCACTATACACTTACTCCTTTTTTACTTAAAACTAGAGACCCAGTGCATGAAATTTGTGCACTGAGGGGGGGGTGTTCCCCTCAGCCCAGCCTGCACCCTCTCCAATCTGGGACCCCTCAGGGGATGTCCGACTGCTGGTTTAGGCCCGATCCCTAAACCAGCAGTCAGACATCCCTCTCACAATCCGGGACTGCTGGCTCCTAACCGCTTGCCTGCCTGCCTGCCTAATTGCCCCTAACTGCTTCTTCCTGCCAGCCTGATCGACACCTAACTGCCCTCCCCTGCCAGCCTGGTTGCCCCCAACTGCCCTCCCCTACTGGCCTGATGGCCCCCAACTGCCCTCCCCTGCAGGCCTGATCTCGCCCCCAACTGCCCTCTTCTGCCAGCCAATTTGGTTCTGATTGGTCAGTTTATATGCCAGTCAGCATCAAAAGCTTTGCCTCCTAGGCAGCCATTGGCTCCTCACAGTTGACCCAGATTTGGTTCTGACTGGACAGTTTCTATGCCAGTCAGTGTCAAAAGCTCTGCCTCCTAGGCAGCCATTGGCTCCTCACAGTTGACCCAGATTTGGTTCTGATTGGTCAGTTTCTATGCCAGTCAGCATCAAAAGCTCCACCTCCTAGGCAGCCATTGGCTCCTCACAGTTAACCTAAATTTGGTTCTGATTGGTCTGTTTCTATGCCAGGCAGCGTCTCTGGGCCTATCAACGGGGCCTGATCAGAAAGGTGGGGCTGATCAGCAGCCCCAGTGGAGGCCTGGAGAGAATGGAGGCACAGCTGCTGACCAGGCCCGGAGCTAAAGAGAGAGGCAAGTGTTGATCAAAAGCTGCCACAGAGGCTATGGATCAGACCCTGCTTCTCTCTTCAGGCCTCTCTCTAGGCCTGATTTGCAGCCCCCTCAGCATCAGTGCTGGGTCACAGTGCCTGCGCCATAGCAGTCAGCGCTGGGTCACCATGGCAACCCAGCACTGACTGCAGGACTGACTTCTGGTTGGTCAAGCCTCCTGGTCATTGTGGATGTGACAGATCCAGGGTTTTTATATATTAGGATACTAATATTAAAATAAATTTAGAAACAAATGACTTCTGATGCTCTTTATAAAGATTCTCTACAAGTGATCTGAAAGACATATCAATTGTTTTAGTTTTCTACACTCCTTTTATTCAAATGGCATAAAAATAGCCAATATTCCATACCAAAAGCATTAATCAGATAACTACCAAAGCACCTTTTCAATTTGAAACTCTAACCATCTCTTCTGGAGACATTGGTATTGTAATTTTGAAATATCCATCCTTGCTAATCACCACTCAACACACAAATACAAAGAACTAAGTACCATATGATTTCACCCATATGTGGAATTTAATTAACAAACTGAGTTAATAAGCAAAATTCAGATTCATAGATACAAAGCAGACAGATAGCTCTGGTAGAAAGAGGGGGCTTTGGGAGAGGAGTGAAGAAATTGAGCAAAAAAGAAAAAAAAGAGAGAAAGAACTCATGGACAACAGTATGGTGAGTGCAGGGGGAGGGAGAGAGGTGGAGGTAAAACAGTATAGTATAGGGGGGTTAAATGGGGATGGAAAAATAAAATAAAGAGGGGGAAAAGAACTAATGATATCAAAATATGCAGACAATACAATTTTAACCACCAACCCTTCCTTCCTGGCATCTTAACTCAGGGTCTTGGTCTGCCTCCCTCCTGTGAATTTCTTTTATTTGGGAGCATAAACCATTGTTAAGCTACTATTATTTGGAGCTGCTGTTATATGCCGTTTACATAGTTTTCTTTCTCTCCCCACACACATTCTTCATGGCCACTTTTCTGTAATTCCTATACTTTTCCACACTGTGATACACTCTGTTTTCTGGAAGCCTTAGCTTTCCTGCACACCACTCTGTCTTTTGCTTAGGGCCACTTCTAGGAGTTCTCTATCTCTGACTGCTGTGGCTGCTTGCTCAGCCCCCTCGTGCTGTCCTCTACACAAAATGCTGCATATTCAGCAGTTCCGCTATTTTGCAGTTAGTTCCCACTAGGAATGTCAGGTCTAAGGAGGAGGAGCTGTCCTGTCTATTTTTTAAAAATATATCTTTATTGATTTCGGAGAGGAAGGGAGAGGGTGAGAGATAGTAACGTCAATGATGAGAGAGAAACATTGATTGGCTGCCTCCTGCACACTCCCTACTAGGGATTGAACCCGCAACCCGGGCATGTGCCCTTGATTGAAATCAAACCCAGGACCCTTCAGTACACATGCTGACATGTCCTATCTATTGACAGCTGTTCTCCTAGAACTTAAAACAGTACAGTACTTGACTTTTAGTAACTACTCCATAAATATTTCATTGCGTTTACTGAGCACCTTTCTAAGCACTGGGGACACCTCAATGAACAAAATAGATAAAAATCCCTTCTCTGTGACACTCAAGCTCTAGTGTGAAATAAAGAAAAATAAACAATAAACATTAAATCAATGAATCATTCAATGAAAAGATGAAAAACTAACCCAGTGTGTTACCAGGGGATAAAAGTATGAAAAACAGAACAAGCCAAAAGGGATTGGAGGAATCAAGGTAGAGAAAATGTGCAGAAGGGAAAGATGGTCACAGTTTTAAATAAATAAAGGAGAAAGAGTTGGCCCTTGGAGAAGGCAACATTTGAGTAAAAACAAAGGTGGTGAGGAAGGGAGCTGTTCAGAATCTCAAGGAAGAGCATTCCAAGCAACTAATACATAAGGGAATAGCTAGTAGAAAGGCCCTGTGGCTTTAAGGAATAGTGTTGAAGATACTGAACCTAAAGGAAAGTGAGCAAATGGGAGAGAGGTGTACTAAGTATAGTAAGAAGAGGTCAGACATCTTGAACCTTGTAAGTCAATCTTACTTCTTTGTCTATTACTCTTAGTGAGAGTGACATGGGGAACCATTGCAGGACTTGGAGCAGAAGAGGGACATGCTGTGGTTTTAATTTTAGAAGAATACTCTGGCTGCTGTGTTAAGAACTGGTTATAAAGGAATAAGAATGGAAATAGGGAGACTAGTAAAGAGATATGCAATAATTCTGGTGAGAGATGATTAAAAGCTTGGACCAGGATGTAGCAAGAAACACGGGAAAATGATCAGATTCTAAATATACTTTGAATGTCTCTAGGGGTAAGGAGATTTGTCAGCCAATTGAATATGGGACATGACAAAAACAAGAAAATAATTCCTTGAACGATTCCAAGTTTTATGACCAAAGCAACTGAAGAATGATGCTACATTAACTGAAATAGAAAGAACTGTAGGTGGAGCAGGCTCAGGGGGATGATTTGAGTGTGGATGTGTAAGGTGGGAGAGGTCTATCAGACATTCAAGTAGAGGTGTCCATAGACAGTTGGATCTATTCAGAGTTCAAAGAAAATCTGTATTAGGAGTATAAACTTTGGAGTCATCATGACTATATGAAAAAAGGGCCCTGAACAGTGATAAAACATTTTTACCTTTACTCAAGGAACTTTAACATTTTGTAGCTGAAGGAATGGATTCTACAGAGTGAACAAGACCATTTATCAAGAAAGCAAGTCAATGCTTGCAGGGCTGCGCACAGGAATAATTGTTTACTGCACTGGGGCGCGGGACGCAGGTACATGGTCGGAGAGGCAGAGCCGGCTTACTGGCAGCCATCGCTGTTTGCCACGCCCTAGCCTAGTGATGCCCTGAGACCCCGCCCTGCATAACCTACAAACCCACCCAAGCTCCAATAGCGGCTTTAGCATATGAATGGCCTGCCCTATTGCAGCTTAACATAGCAAACTTGCAGCCCAGGTCAGATAGCTCCAAAACCTCCAAACCCTAAGCAAAGAGGAGAAAAAACTGTAGTTCTCGCTGTAGCGCCTGCTGGGTGGCCTCAGACAGTAGCTGACCTGCACCCCATTGGAGATCCAGAAGCCAGTGTACCTAGTGGTCAGTGTGAAACACCAGATTTCAACTACTCACATCCATAAGTGACACATTCAAGAGGCAGACTCAGTGAGCACCAAAGCCCCACTTAAACAAGTCCTGCACCATAAGTGTGTCTCCAGCGCAGCAGTTCCTCCATTATAGACACAGCAGGTCCTCACAGCCAATTGGCCTGGAGGTCAATTCCTCCCAGTGTACCAATAGCAATCAAGGCTTAACTACACCAAGACTTTGCACTCAGCCCACAAAGGGGTGTACCAAGAGCGTCCACCTCAGGTGATTGGGGAGGCTGAGCTACTGGCCCCTATAGGTCACCTACCACACAAAGCCACTCCATCAACACAGGGAAGCAGCAAAATGCAGAGACAGAGAAACATGTCACGAATGAAAGAAATGGAGGAAAGCAAACTACTGGACGACATAGAGTTCAGAACCACATTTATAAGGTTACTCAAGAATCTTCTAAAAACCGCTGAGAAACTTGATGAGACCTCCGAGGAGCTTAGTGAGACCTTCAAAGACCTTAATGAGAATGCCAAAAAAATGGAAAAGGACCAGTCAGAAATTAAGCATACACTGTCTGAAATAAAGAATATACAGAAATTCAACTGTAGATCAAAGGATCCCAAGAATCAAACCAAAGATCTGAAATATGAGGAAACAAAAAACACCCAACCAGAAAAACAAAAAAAGAAAAAAAGAATCCAAAAATATGAAGACAGTATAAGGAGCCTCTGGGACAACTTTAAGCATACCAACATCCGAATTTTTGGGGTGCCAGAAGAAGACAGAGAGAAAATATTGAAAACTTATTAGAAGAAATAATGACAGAAAACTTTCCCTACCTGGTGAAAGAAATAGACTTACAAGCCCAGGAAGCGCACAGAACCCCATACAAGAGGAATCCAAAGAGGACCACACCAAAACACATCATAATTAAAATGCCAAGGGCAAAAGACAAAGAGAGAATCTTGAAAGCAGCAAGAGAAAAAAGGTTAGTTACCTACAAGGGAGTACCCATACGACTGTCCGCTTATTTCTCAACAGAAACTATGCAGGCCAGAAGGGAGTGACAAGAAATATTCAAAGTGATGAACAGCAAGAACCTACAACCAAGATTACTCTACCCAGCAAAGCTATCATTCAGAATTGAAGGTCAGATAAAGAGCTTCACAGACAAGAAAAAGCTAAAGGAGTTCATCACCACCAAACCAGGATTACATGAAATGCTGAAGGGTAGTCTTTAAGAAGAGGAAGAAGAAGAAAAAGGTAAAGATAAAAATTATGAACAACAAAATGACATCAAATACATACCTACCAACAAGTGAATCTAAAAATCAAGTGAATAAAAAATCTGAAGAACAGAATGGACTTGTGAATATAATAGAATCAGGGACATAGAAAGGGAGTGGACTGACAATTCTCAGGGGGAAGGGGGTGTGAGGGGTGTGGGAAGAGATTGGACAAAAATCTTACACCTATGGATGAAGACAGTGGTGGGGGGTAAGGGCATGGGGTGGGGTGGGGTGGGGAATCAGGTGGAGGGGAGCTATGGGGGGAAAAAAGAGGAATACCTGTAATAACCTGAACAATAAAGATTTATTTTAAAAGAAAGAAAGAAAGAAAGTCAAAACCTCTATGATGCTTCCTAACCTTCCATTTTAAAGCAAAGTGTCTCAAAACATGGCCTGCAGATCCCCTGAATCAGAATAAAACCAATTTTTCATCTATTTTCTCCTTCTGCCAAAAGATTGTTTATCTCTTTTTCATATTTCCAAGTCAAGAGGTTTCACAACTTTCCCTGAAAGTACAATGTCAATAAGGTTAATATTAAAACATCAGATAATTTACCTTCAGCTTTCCTATTGAGTTTTCAACCAAGTTTCTCAGCCCATCACCACAAGAACAGAAACACTATTCTGTTTACTACTTACCACATGGTGCGTGTTTAATTAGTGTTAAAAGACTAACCATAATATGCAGAAGGTGAAAGAAAAAGTTATGTATTTTTAATAAAAGAGTGTGATAATTTAAAAAAAATAAGAATAACACTGACTTTTGTCATAAGCACTCTCAGGGATTCTCACATATATTCAAATCTGAAAATCACCCACTCTGTGTAACTATGTGGCATAGTGTCATTTGAAAGATTCCACTTCCATCCTTATAATGGCATTTAAGTATGGGCTACACATGATGGGCACAGACAGAGGGCAGAGTCACTAGGAATCGCTGATATCCAACTCATTTTATAATTACCACAAACTGACACATGTTTCATGGGATTTATCAATATTCAAGGAAATATATTTCTGAGCAATCTTCTGAATCATTGCCTGCATCATTTCCATAGCAACCCTGATCATTAGCCTTTAAGATGGATCTCTCTTGCTATGAGTTATAACAACTTGGTTTCGGATGAGCATGATGGTTCAGAAAAGAGGCTGCTGTTTCTCAGCCATATCTGATTCTCGGGGGTCAATATTTAAAAACCTATATGCCCATGACAGTTTTTCAGTTCTTTGTAATCTTGATTTTTTTTTTTTTCTATTTTTTTGCTTGCTGATGAAGTTTAAGAGCAAATGAGACTATACTAAAATCTGATGAACTGGAAAGTCCTGACAAAGTAATTGGTTGCTCAGAGAAACAAACACAGCAGATATGTGAAAATATTACCCAGGTACCCACCCTTTCAGGGAAATGCTAATTCCAGAAGACTATGCAAACACTTAGGTTTCTTGACTAATCATTTTAGTCCCAGATTAACCTATAGTAACTAGGTAATATTTTCAAATTTTCTGGACCAGGGAAGCCATAAACCCAAGTATCTCTACAAATATTTGTCAGAATACATGGTAGCTGTGGGCTTCATTCATGTATTGGTCCTTTTAGGTACTGGAGTTACCATTCTTAACCTAGATCTACTGTTCTTATGGGTTCAAGATCATGGAACTATATATTTAATCTATGTCAAAAAGAAAAAGAAAAAGCTACTTGGCTTGGTATACTATGGAGAATCTGGTATTAGAGAATCTTTAGAAAGCACTTAGGCCATTTTTAAATCATAAAACCCAAATCTGTAGTATCTCTAGGTTTTGTTTTCCAAAATTCTAAGTATTTCTGACTTCAGAACAATGACCAAGTATTTATTGGTTGGACAAAAGGTTTACATTTTAAAATATAGTTGTCCCTTTCATTTATTTCAATTTTAAAATGATATATATTTTTATAATTTTGTTGCATAAAACATTAATAAATTTTATTGATAGGTTGCACCTAAATTCAGCAATAGTGCTCAAGGACTGAGAGTTCAGAACAGAAATTAGAGAGCATAAGGAATCACAATCACGTGGTTATGAGAGAGTCTAAGTTGGAGGTCACTGTCCCACAGCATGTCAGAACTGACATTTATAATCCAAAGAAGACAGGGCCCAGGACTGGGGAGGAAAAATGGTGCAGTGAGAAACTGCTGACTCTGATGACTCTCTGGCACTGTCCTAAGCACTAATTCTGGCCTGGACTCTGGTAGTGGTGGGAGGAAAGCACAATGGAGACTCAGTCCAAAGATAGTAGAAAGATGGCAGGGTTTTCTAGGGAAGTCACTCCACCTCCCTGAATGTAAACCAGAAGGAGCAGCAGTATTAAATAGAGAAACACTGACTTTTTCTAATTAAATTCATGAGCTATGAGTCCTGACAGATAGCAAATTTGTAAGTTATATCTTTTTTTTTTTCATTTTCCACTGGTTACTACTAAACAGATCAAAAAGGACTTCATAGCCGAAACCGGTTTGGCTCAGTGGATAGAGCGTTGGCCTGCGGACTGAGGGGTCCCGGGTTTGATTCCGGTCAAGGGCATGTACCTTGGTTGCGGGCACATCCCCAGTGTGGGGTGTGCAGGAGGCAGCTGATTGATGTTTCTCTCTCATCGATGTTTCTAACTCTCTATCCCTCTTCCTTCCTCTCTGTAAAAAATCAATAAAATATATTTTTTTTTAAAAAAAAGGACTTCATAAATATTGAGATATCCCTTCAAACTTTTATCCTCCACTTTATTCATATGACACTTCATTCAAATCTTGCTTCCTCCTGGGAGGCACTGAATCTTATTTCAAAATATTAAACTACATGATTTCCTTTCTTTTTCTACACGTGGTAAGTAGGAAGCACATGGCCATGAAAAGCACTAGGACCAGTATTGAGATATGATGGTAAGGGAGCAAATACCATGCCAGGGCACATTACAATGTCTGGGAAGTTCTGCCATACTTTCTTTTTCCCTCCCTGGCCCCAGCCCTAGCCAAGGCAGGAGGCAACCAATCAATGTGTCTTTCTCACATTGATGTTTCTCTCTGTCTTTCTGCCACACTTTCTATATGCCTTTCCATGATGTCATTTTCTCTTCAGTTATGTTAACAGTCCCTGCAATACAGGCACCCTGTTGTCTTTCTATAGTACTTGGAGTTCTGTTGCATTAGGTAACCACCAAGTATTTATTAACTCATGATCTATGCAAACTAAAAAAGGGAAAAAAAATTTAAGATATCCTACCAAGCCCTGGCTGGTATGGCTCAGTTGGTTGGGCGTTGTCCTATGCACCAAAATGTTGTGGGTTTGATTTCCAGTCAGGGCACATGTCAGGTTGTGGGCTCAATCTCTGTAGGGGGCGTGCAGGAGGCAGCCAATTGATGTTTTGCTTTCACATCAATGTTTCTCTCTCTCTTTCCTTCTCCCTTCCTCTCTCTGTAAAAATCAATAAAATTACTTTTTTTTAAAAGATATCCTACCATGTGTCCATTTTCAAGACTGCAAATAGCATGAGATGTTGTCACGGAGGCTTAGAAAAGTTGCAGTGTGCTTACGTATATGGCTAACCTGGGAGCTGTAAACAAGAACAAAAAGAAAATGTAACAAAATGTCTTCAATACTATTTGCCTAGAAGAAATTACCATTTAGAAGGTATCAATAGTGTCTGCTAAATTGTCTGTTATTAAATATATTGTCAAGAGAATAAATAATTTTTGTTGCATGTTTTAAGAAAACAGCTTTAAATAAGATTCCAAGAGGAAGGAAAGAAAAGGGTAAGGATATTTGGTAAAATATCCTTTGTTGAAGTAGCAGCTGCCATTTCCCCTTTATTTTTATAGCTGGTAAAGATGATGAAGACAAAAATGTAATAGTCTCTAAATATTTCAAAATATATGTATTTTGAAATATTTAGAGACTATTACATTTTTGTCTTCATCATCTTTACCAGCTATATATATATTTACACATAAAATTATATAACATTATCTTATTTTTAATGTTGTATAATTCTTTTTACAGCAGCTATATGAGATAATTCACAGAATTGCCTCAAAGGGATCTCTAAATGCTCTAGTAAAAACTTAGAAAATAATTGAATTCTTCCACAGGAGCATTTTCATTAAGTCAGTTATGATGAACTAGGATGTTAACTAGACTTAGTGTGGTGATTATTTCATAATATATACAAGTATCACATCATTATGTGTACACCTAAAACTAATGTCATATGTCAATTATTTATCAATTTAAAAAAAGAAAGAAAACTCAATTAAGCTAATAAAATGCAGGAGCAGAGAAAAATAGATATAGAAAAGATAAGGTACGTAGAAAGCATAAAATAAGATATAAATATATATAATATATCAGTAATCAAAATAACTATAGTCTAAATGTATTATTTAAAAGTCATAGGTTGTCAGATTTAATTTAAAAAAAAAAAAACACCAAAAAATCCAGCTGTGCAGGGTTTACAAAAGACATATCTAAAGCAAAAGGATAGATGCAGTTTGGAAATAAAAAATAAAATAAAATAAATCAGACAAATACTAATCAAAAATAGCAATATAACTATAGTACTGTTGAAAGCATGATTAAAGATAAAGATGATCACTATGTTATGATAAAAGGATAAAAAATTCATCAGGAGGATTTAGTAAATCTAAATATTCATTTTATTTAATAACATATCAAAATATAGAATGAAAATTTGGTAGAATTATACTTTATAAATTGATAATCAAAACAGAAGATCTCAACATACCTCTCAGTAATTGATAGATCAAGAAGATAGTAAAAACAGGGAAGATGTAAATGATACAATTAAGAAAATACCCTTTTGGTTATATCTTCACTGGTCTAAAAATCTTCTATGGCTCCTTACTGCCTCTGGCATCAAATCCAAAGTATTCTACTTTATCCTAAAAGTACTCCACATTTGGTACTGCCCTACCTATCTAGCCAAGTTTATGTCATACCCAATACAAATCATCTATCCTAGGCAAACCAAACTTCTAATGGACTAGATAGAGGAAGCTCTATGGTATAGTGCTTATGTGCCTGGTTTACTAGACTACAAAGGTTCAAATTCTGGTTCTACCATTTACTAACTTTATGACCTAGGACAAGTTACTTAACCCTTGTGATTTCAGTCATTTTTATAAAATAAGGATATTGGTAATATCTAGGCCTATTTTGAGGATTTATAAATAATATCAATGCCTGATACATTGTACTTGCTCCACAAATACTGGCTACATGCCTTTATTTATATTGTTATCACCCTGGAACACATTTCTTCCTCCTCCTATCTATTCAAACTCTATTCAAGCTCAAAGGTCAACTCAAGTTCCTTTTCTTTCATAAAGCCTTCACCAATTACACTGTCTAACCTTCATTTATCTCCCTCTTCTACAGTACAGTAGTTCTTAACCTATGGGGGAGAGGTAGAGAGTCAGAGATGCCTTAGAGAATCTTATGGAGGAGTGGGAATCTTCTCTTCATAAAAATACACATGCATCACCACATATGTTTGCATAAAACATTAGGGGATTCATGTCTCTCTGAAGCTCACCCTGGAAATCCCAATTAAAGTTCCTCTGTGGAAGGGGGTGGGGGGCAATGGGGGCATAAGGACACATATGTTAATAACTTAATCAATAAAGAAAGAAAAAAAAAAGATCCTCTGTGGTCAAGTCTATGTTTCACCATCACCCACTCTTTTCTCCTGAGGCCATCTTAACAAAAGCACACAATGCTACATGGAGCTAGAGAGAAGCTAATGAAGTTCACTTCAAGATACGGAAACTGATTCATAGAAAGATGAAGTGACTTACCAAAGCCACAGACAACTACAGAGTGGCAGAGATGGAGCCAGAACCTGTATCCTGACTACCCCTCTAGTATTCTTTGCAAAAGTGTGTTTGAATAATTTATCTCCAACTCACAGAGCTCTAAAATTGATAAATAATGTTAGCCCATTTTTCAGATGGGGTGATGATCCCTTGGGGAATTTGTCTCCAGGTAATCAGGCCAGAATTCACCAAGAATCATTCTCAGAATGATAATTACCAAACATACCAGAAATGTTATATTTTATTCTACTTTACCTTTCATATTTTGAAATTCTCTCATTAGTTTTCTCTGAAGCAACACCAAGCAAGAAAAAACAAAACTGCCCCAATTTTATTATTTGAGGAAGTTAACTTCGAAGTTTTATTTAAAACTTTTCTATAACTATAATAATCAAAGAATATAATCAGTTCTACATCTTGAGCCCGGAAAGACATAGATAAAGCCAATCCAAAATATTTCATTCTCAGACCTGACCTTATAAAATATAAATATTTTAATAAAAATTTTATAAATCTGTCTTCTATCTTTTTCCCTAGGAGACATTTTTCCAGAATCACTAACAAATAGAAAAGTGAACTATACCTTGCTCATTCTCTACCCTACTTTCCAATTCTCAAAGTAGTTTAATGGTTAACTAAAGAAAAAAGAAAAGATCATGAATAACCTATAAACACAATAATTAGCCTCCATGTTATTAAAAACTGATTAGCACTTGTGTAGTCACAGTCTCCTTATGCATGCAGGGAACTGTTCCACTGTGTGAAGTCATACAATCAGCCCGGGAATGAGATAAATGACTCAGGGATAGGGGAGGATGTAAAATAAAATATATTAGTCAAAAACTTTAATCAAATAATTTAAAATAAATAAACTATAATCAATGACCAGGAGCCCTGGTCAGATAGCTCAGTTGGTTAGAGTATCACCTGATAAACCAAGGTTGGGGATTCAATCCCCAGTCAGGAGACATACAAGAATCAACCAATGAATGTATAAGTAAGTAGAACAACAAATCGATGTTTCTCTCTTTCTCTCCCTCTTCCCCTCTCTAAAATCAATAAATTTTAAAAAGAGAAAAAAGAAACAGTAAAGCACTTTATAAGAAAACTAGAGGCTCGGTGCACAAAATTTGTGCACGGGGAAGAGGCCCCCTCAGCCCAGCCTGCACACTCTCCAATCCAGGACCCCTCGGGGGATGTCCGACTGCTGGTTTAGGCCCGATCCCGGCAGTCTCATAATCCAGGACTGCTGGCTCCTAACTGCTCACCTGCCTGCCTGATCACCCCTAACTGCACCCCCCTGCCATCCTGGTCACCCCCAACTGCCCCCCTCCCGCTGGCCTGGTTGCCCCATGCAGCCTGCTATTCAGTCATTTGGTCATCCCTCACTAACCCCCCTGCCAGCCTGGTCACCCCTCACAGCCTGCTTGTTCAGTCGTTTGGTCATCCCTCACTAACCCCCCTGCCAACCTGGCTGCCCAATGCAGCCTGCTGTTCAGTTGTTTGGTCGTTCCTCACTAATCCCCCTGCCAGCCTTGTCGCCCCATGCAGTCTAATGTTCGGGTCGTTACTGTTACTATGACAGCATCCCAGACAATTTGCATATTCCTCTATTATTAGTATAGATAATATTGGAACACCTGAAGAGCATAAAATTTTTAACAAAAGAATCAATAGTATAATACTGATTCACAGAGATGAATCAAAAAGACCATCTAGTCAAAACTTTTTACTTCCAATATAATAATAAACTGAAGCCTGAGACCTAATATCTCCTTTTAAATACACAGGCTTTCTGGAGAAGGGAACCTGGGACCCACCACAATAAGTCAGTTTCCCCAACTGAAAATTAACACTATCTTGGATGAGGCAAGTGAAATAAACACTGTAAAATACCAGGAACATTATTTATACACTACAGGCCTGGTGCATGAATTCATGCACAGGTACCCCCCACTCTGGGTGGCCTGCAGAGAATGGGTCAAAACCCAGTGCAATGCTGCCTGCAGCTCGTACCTGCTGCTCCCACTCATCCCAGCCCCACTGTGCCTGCCACAGGCTCGCACCCAATCAGTCCTGATCGGGAGAGGCTCACACTGCCGCAGCAGTGCTCGCCAGCCATGAGCCCTGCATCTGGTGCCCTCCCAAGGGGAGTGGCCTGCGGGATCAGGCTGAAACAGGCTCTCCGACATCCCCAGAGGGGTCCTGGATTGTGAGAGGGCGCAGGCCAGGCTGAGGGACCCCACCAGTGCACTATCAGGCAGGAGAGGGACCGCAGTAGGGCTCCAGGGCATGTCCGGCTCATCTCGCTCAGTCACAATTGGCCAGGACCCCAGCAGCAAGCTAACCTACCAGTTGGAGCATCTGCCCCCTGGTGGTCAGTGCACGTCATAGCAACTGGTCAACCAGTTAACCGTTTGCCCCTGGTGGTCAGTGCACATCATAGCGAGCAGATGAGCAGCCTTAGCACACATTAGTATATTATGCTTTGGTTGTCTATTTACATATTACCCTTTTATTATATAGGATTCTAAATAACAAGTTCTATTTGGGCCTTGTGGAAAGTGTACACTTCACAGGCAACTGAATTTTGTGCATTACCAAGTGGCTCAGGGAATTAGATGAGACTGCAGTGCATTCTTGGATTCTAATAAGGATACAACACACCTCCTTGCCAATAAGAGGCTCTTTCCTTTGACAAGTAAAAATACCTAGAAAAAGGAAAGTGTTGGCTATAGAACTTACCTTACATCTGTATATATAAAAACCTAAGCGACGAGAAACCAAGATGGCAGCATAGGTAAGCACCTAAACTGCTGCCTCGCACAACAATTTCAAAACTACAACTAAAAGACAGAACGGACACCATCCAGAACCACAGGAAAGCTGGCTGAGTGAAAATTCTACAACTAGAAGGAAAGAGAAAAGCTCACAGAGAATTGGAGGTACAGCAAAAGGGTCTTTGTGTGCGCAGAGAGGAAGGGCGACTGAGAGTCTGGCTGACTTTCTCTGGCGGAAGTGGGAAGGAAGCCCCCGACCGCACTGAACCCCAGTTCTGACTGCACTGAACCCCAGTTCCAGGCAAGCCCCTGGAGACCCACGCTCTTGTGGGGAAAATCTGGACTCTCAGGCGGAGACTCGGGAGCCGGGGAAGCCGGAAGTCTGAAGGCGCGCGCGTGCCAGTGCGCACAAAGGCTGCGGAGGTTGCCACAGGCTTTCCCTAGTGGAAGGGAGTCAGAAGCTCCTGACTGCACTGGGCCCCAGTTCTGACTGCACTGAACCCCGGTTCCAGGCGAGCCCCTGGGGACCCACGCTCTTGTGGGGGGGAATCTGGACTCTCGGGCGGAGACTCGGGAGCCGGGGAAGGCAGAGGTCTGAAGGCGCGTGCGTGCCAGTGCGCACAAAGGCTCGCACGTGCACGCAAGGGCAAGGCTGATGGGAAGCCAAGACTGTCTGCTCCGCCCTGAGACTCCACCCCATCCAAGCTGAACACAGAGGCTATTGCAATTTGGCAAGTCTAATACTATAAGGCTGTCTCCAGTACTGAACTTGTCCCAGCATAGACACAGCTGATCCTTACAGCCAACTGGCCTGGAGGTCAATTCCTCCCAGTGATACCAACAACAATCAAAACTTAACTACAACAAGGCTGTACACACAGTCCACAAAGGGTGCACCAAGAGTGTCCACCTCAGGTTAACTGGGGAGGCCGACCCACTGGGCCATATAGGAAACCTAGCACACAAATCGACCCTACCAGCTCAGGGAAGCAGTGAAAATGCGGCGTCAAAGAAACAGATCACAAATGAAAGAAATGGAGGAAAACAAACGACTGGATATAGAATTCAAAACCACGGTTATAAGGCTTTTCAAGAATATCCTAGAAAAGGCCGATAAATATAACGAGACCCTCGAAGATATGAAAAAGGACCAACTAGAAATTAAACATACACTGACTGAAATAAAAAATATTATACAGAGACCCAAAAACAGACTAGAGGAACACAAGAATCAAGTCAAAGAATTGAAATACAAAGAAGCAAAAAACACTCAACCGAAAAAGCAAAAAGAAAAAAAAAAATCCAAAAAGTTGAAGATAGTGTAAGAAGACTCTGGGACAACTTCAAGCGTACCAACATCAGAATTATGGGGGTGCCAGAAGAAGAGAGAGAGCAAGATACTGAAAACCTATTTGAAGAAATAATGACTGAAAACTTCCCCCACCTGGTGAAAGAAATAGACTTACAAGTCCAGGAAGCGCAGAGAACCCCAAACAAAAGGAATCCAAAGAGGACCACACTAAGACACATCATAATTAAAATGCCAAGAGCAAAAGACAAAGAGAGAATATTAAAAGCAGAAAGAGAAATACAGTTAATTACCTACAAGGGAGCACCCATACGATTGTCAGCTGATTTCTCAACAGAAACTATGCAGGCCAGACGGGAGTGGCAAGAAATTTTCAATGTGATGAATAGCAAGAACCTACAACCAAGATTACTCTACCCAGCAAAGCTATCATTCAGAATTGAAGGGCAGATAAAGAGCTTCACAGATAAGAAAAAGCTAAAGGAGTTCATCACCACCAAACCAGTATTATATGAAATGCTGAAAGGTATTCTTAAAGAAGAGGAAGAAGAAAAAAGTAAAGAGAAAAATTATGAACAACAAATACATATCTATCAACAAGTGAACCTAAAAATCAAGTGAATTAAAAACCTGAGGAACAGAATAATCTGGTGAATATAATAGAATCAGGGGCATAGAAAGGGAGTGGACTGATAATTCTCAGGGGGAAAGGGGTATGGGGGGTTCATGAAGAGACTGGACAAAAATCATACACCTATGGATGAGGACAGTGGGGGGGAGGTAAGGGCAGAAGGTGGGGTGGGAACCGGGTGGAGGGGAGCTATGGGGGGAAAAAGGAGAAACAATTGTAATAATCTGAATAAAGATTTATTTTAAAAAAAAAAAATACCTAAGCGACCATTACAACTGGTCGACTGAACAACCGGTAGCTATGACACATACTGACTACCAGGGAGCAGATGCTTAACACAGGAGCTGCCCCCCGGTGGTCAGTGTGCTCCCACAGCCAACCTCCTGCAGCCAGCCAATCTCCTGCGGTCCCTCCCCCCAGCCAGCTGGCCCTGATCAGCCCCGAACACCAGCCAGGCTGAGGGACCCCACGCGTGCACAAATTTGTGCACCGGGCCTCTAGTCTAGTTATAGTTTCAGTATTTCTATTAATATTTTTTCATAGATGTATTCTAAAAAAATAATGGATCAATAGTGTTCAGAAACAATGCTTGATAAAGAGAGGCTAAGAATTAATGTTTATTTGGCAAAGCAGTAACTTGCTGTATATTATTAATATTGCTTATGTGGGAAATTTAAAAGAAAATGTGATTAATGTATATTCACAGATAATCTATGGTTGCAAAGAAAAACTGAAGGTTGCGTGACAACAAAGTTGCTTTCCTGAGAGGAAAGGCATTTATGACTCAGTTGCCTAATTGAGAATAAATCACTCTAAAGTTATTTGCAAAAGCCATTCGTATTTTATGATTAAGAATATACAAAAGGACTTCTTACTCATTGTAATCTTACTTTCAAAAATTAAAATATAATAGAAAATGATAACTGGATTCTTTGAGTACAAATATCCCTAAAATTCTGAAACTTCAGTTTTCCTTTTTATATCAATCTTTTGTTCTCTTATTGGACTCCTTATAGATGTAAAATCTGAAGCCTAACACCAGTCTCATTCCCTTGGGTCTTGGTGATGAAGTCTTATGAATGAAAACCATCAGCCAGTGGTGCTTACCTATCTTATAGGTAGTGGTAAGATTTGGCAAATAAAGAAAACTGCCATTTGCCAATTTAAAAAACACACAAACAGAAATCATTGTGTATTTTACAGAGAGCAAAACAAATTAAGTCAATTAGAAAATACTACCATCATTTTTACTATCCTAAAATCCAAAGTACTTTCTAGGCAAATGTATGTTTGTTTGTTTGTGTGTATGTGTATGTGTGTGTGTGTGTGCGTGTGTGTTATCTGCTTTTACACTATCTACACACAATTTTAATGCTACACTTTTTTTGTTCCTTTTAAAAATAATTATATTTTGTACAGATTTCTGACTAAAACTAAAACAAATGAATACACAGATTTTTGTCTCTGATTAAGAAATTTCTAAATTAAATTTTCCCTTCAGGTACTGCCAAACTACGTGAATAAGGGTCCCTTTTTACTACTTTATCAAAATACTGGCACATTGAATTTCCTATACAAAAATAATAACTATGTTGAAAGAATGGTTGAATTATCCCTAAAAATTTCCACTACCAAAAAGAGGCAACTGAAAAACATTTAGCATGTAAATCTAAGTGAAAGGTTCGGGGTTGAGCCAGGGTCACACAGAACGGACTCAAGACTCAGTGTAATCAAAATGATATGTATTCCAGTCACCTGGGTGCAGGTGAAAGAGCCAACAGTGAATTGGAGAGGGAGCAGGCTTTTTGTGTGTTCAGGGAGAGCTGCAGATGGGGCTTCAGCTTGACCCACATTATCAGGTCCGTAGTTTGAAGGCCTTGCCCTTTGTCCTGCTGGCGCCAGACGTCCTTTCTTGGGGGGGAAGGAGGGGTCTTCAGGAATTTCTGTAAAATAACCACTCAAGGGGAGCATATTTGTGCAAGGCTTAGGCTAACAGAACGAGCTTTCCCTTTGACATTTGTTAGATTTTGTAAGGCTCAAGCCTTGTGTTCTCCAGCTAACCCTTTCACCAAATTAATGCAATATCAAAAGAATGAAGAAATTGCTTACAAAATGTTTTACTGGCCAAAGTAATTATGTTCTGAGGGAAGGTGAAAGGTATCGCTTTCTTTCGTGTCTTTAACTTTCCTGTTTCTGATTGAAGGTGAGGGTTTAATCTCCCTATAGGTTTACTTTTGTTAATGAAAACGTCTCAATAGTTGCTACAAAAATGCAATTGTTGCTTCTTCTTTCCTGCATGTAATTTTTGCCTTTTTTTTGATAACTGTTCTTAAGTTTGTAGAAAACTAAGATAAAAAAAAATGGGAAAAGAAATATTTAGAAAATAAGCATAAGCAGCACTATCATACAATGTGAGTAACGAGTTGTTTGGGGCTAGATCATAAATATCCAACACCAAGAACAATCATATTTTGTTGGGTAGAGAAGGGAGTTTTTGAGTAAAGTGATTTGGCCAGGTCTCTGGAAGATAAATCCTCATAACCTGCCTGTAGAGAGAGCCGAGGCAGGAAACTGTAAGGATGCTTCTGGGATAGATCTCTGGGTATCAGTCAGAGTCCTGGAAGGAAAAATGTAGTAGTCAACCTGGGTAATTTAAAAAGAGATCAACAATGGGAATATTACAAAAATGTTGGCAGAGTTTAAGAAAACTCAAAAATAAGAGTGCTACAATGGCAAGAGCTGTAACCACTCCCAGGCCTACAGGAAGCAGGGGAGAAGTTAGAGGAGCTGGGGGAGGGTGGCTGCAAGGAGAGAGCTGCCTGAGTGGAGCTATGGCCTTTTAGAAGAACCAGACAACCAATAGCAATGTGCAGAGGGCTGGAGGCATACAGGGCTTCACCTTACTCTCTTCCCACCCTCTGATCTTTTGTCACTGCTACACCCAGCTGGATGCCAGGGGCAGAGAGCAGAGTGGAGGGAGGATCTAGAGAAGCAAATGGAAAAGACCCTGTCTAGGGGTAAGGTCATGGTAGAAGAAATGGAAAGGGCACAATATGAGACAAATTTAACAGGACTTTGCCTGAATGGATTTGGAGATGGAAAAAGAAAAGTCAAAGATGACATCCCAGTTTCAAGCCTAAGTTACTAGACTAAAATGACAATAACCTCAATTGAACCTATTTTTACTAACTATTGTATTCCCAATGCCTTGCACAGCACCTTGGGCATAAAAAGCTTCTATAAACAAATTGGAGTGGATGGATAGACAATGAAAAAGAAATTCAAGGGAAGATGATGTGTATATAACCTTACACATACTGAGTTTAGAGTATGGTGGAAGAGCCCAGCAGGTGATGGAGATTTGAGCCTAAAGCTCTGAAAAGGAAAGAAATAAAGATATACTTCTAAAAACCATCTGCACAAAAATGTTAGCTGACACCAAGAGAGTGGATGACATGGCATAAAGAGCATGTATAAAGAGAAAAGAAGGAGGGCCTAATACCAAACTTGAGAGCTCTGACATATGGGAACAAAGGAGGAAGGGAAACCAACAAAGAGGGGGGGCGGGTAGGGAAAAACCAACAAAGGGAAAAGACAATATGTGCAACCATTTGCTGTATTATTAAAATAATTTCACATACATCTGCATATCCCTGGCAAGCTCTATTCTTCTTGACACTGCAGTGTTGTCTAATATAAAGATGATACAAATGCAAGCTGGAGATCACCACTTACCTTCTTGCCTCAATAAAGACTTTTCTTAAAGCCCTAACTCCCCACCTTACCAGTTTTGCTCACCTTGAATCTAACACAGCCAACATTAATCCTTTCATAATTTAGAAAATCTGTTAGGCTTATTCTTTCAAACAATCATGTATTGAGTATCTATTACACATCCAGTACTCTGCTCAGCAAAGTGGAAGTAAAAATCAATCTCCAATCATCAAAAAAATTAAAATCCCCTTGGACTAAAAACCATTGAGCATAAAACAATTAAAGTTCAATTAAGAGCTGACCTGTATGATTCACACCAAGTAGCATTTCATCCAATGAGAATTCATACCATTCAGCATATGTTGACATCTGATTTTTTTTTTCCTAGCTCAGATTGATAGGGGAGATAAATTCTACCTAGGTGTACTTCCTATTAAATGCCCAATTATGCCACATGGTAAATTTGTCTTTACCTTTCTTTCTTCCCCACTGTTCTCAATAATCTTTGAAAATGGTAGTCATTCAAATGTTTGTTATATGTGTGAATGAATCAGAAGCCAAGCCAAGTTCAGAGCAACTATCAATGTTCTTAACTCTCTCCTAAGGCAAATCTCAAAAGCTTTAAGGTTAAAAGTCTTGGCCCAGGAGATAGTTGGTATTAAAGACATGGTGCTGAGTGTTAAGGTAAAGGCTCAGAAAAACCCTGGAAAATCCTAAAATGCTTTTAGAAAAGAGGAAAAAAGAAGATTCTAGCAAAATTCCTGAAGTATAAAATGTGTTCAATTAATCCCCAGTAGGGGGTATGCAGGAGGCAGCCAATCAATGATTCTCTCATCATTGATGTTTCTATCTCTTTCTCCCTCTCTGAAATCAATAATATATATATATATATATATATATATATATATATATATATATATATATATATTAAATGTGTTCATTAAATGTTTATGAGTGAATGAACAAATGACAGCTGAGGAAAGATAGTGAGCTCAAGAAGAGACCAAACTCAGGGAGCATACATGACAGATGAGGCTGTGTTTAAAGCCCTCTCTAGCAGAAACTCAAATGAATTTACTTCCTAATGGCAATTATGTCCATTTCTATGGGTTAATTATCCAGCGTAACCACTTCTTCACTACTTCCAAACTCCCTTTAAAGGAAAACAAAACCTCAACCCCACAATCAGCAGGGCCTCCCAAACTCAACTATACATACTCATCACCTAGAGATTTTGTTAAAATGAAGGCTCTGAATTATTACATATGGGATGAGGCCATAAATTCTGCATTTCTAACAAACTCCCAGCTGGGGCTATGATGCTGGTCCAGAGACCACACTTTTAGAGTGTCAAGAGCCTGAAGACATTACAGAGATTATGTAAATAACCTTAAAGCTGTGAGTAAGCTATCTCCTGCTCCCACGTTTCCTAGTTGTACAACAAGCATATCAAACTCGTGGCCCGCGGGCCGCATGAGGCCCACACGAATATTTTTGCGGCCCAGCCAATATAATGACATGTAAAAAACGTTTTAATAAAAATTTCGTAACTTAAATTTTTACAATATCCTGTTATACATAATTATTAATAACGAACTACAATGTTCGCTAATGACTGATTACTATCATGTTGTATTCATTTCCCTTACGTGCAGGCACACCATTTCTCTCCACTAATATAGCAGCGAATGTTTTAGCAGCCAATTGCCACGTCATTAGTCTTGTACTGGCTTGTTTGGTGTGTGCAACAGGAAATATTTCGCTTTCAGAGAACAAGAAAAATAGGTTTATTTGCATTACGCTTATTAACTTGTGCAGTTATTCAGTGTCTGCTAAGTGAATGTTCAAGAAAAAATATTAATTTTTTATTAAAATGTTCTATTTTATGTTAATGATTACTCACTTATTTCAGCCCTTTGTATTCAGCATGTCTCTATGGAAATAAACCTACATTTCTATGAAAATTGAAGCTTTTGTTTTTTTGCGGTCCACATAAACTTAAACCTTATTTGGCCCGTGTTAGCCTTTGAGTTTGACATGCTTGTTGTACAACCTTAGACAAGTCATTTTACCTCCCTGAGCCTTCCTTTGTCATCAGAGGAATATGGTGACTAACAACAGCTAAGACTTATTGAGTGCTTACCATGTACCAGAAACTGTTTCATATTCATCAACTTATGAATAGGACTTAAGTTAAACAATTGTCCAAGGTGGTTATAGTAACCCTAGGTCTGATTCTAGATCCTAGTGTTTAATCACGGTGTAAAACTGCCTCTTCAGCTTAGCTCTCAGTCTTTATGAAAATTAAATAACTGGTATGCAGCTAACATTTATTGGGCACTTACAAGTTCCAGGCCCTAGTCTAATCTCCCTTGTATATTAACTCAATTTATCTTTATACTAGCCCTGGAAGATTACAGATTTTAAAATAGACTGGTGTGGTTCAGTGGTTGAGTATGGACCCATGAACCAGGAGGTCAGCGTTGGATTCCAATCAGGTCACTGACAGGGTTGTGGGTTCTATCCCCAGTGGGGGTGTGGGGGAGGCAGCCCATCAATGATTCTCTCTCATCGTTGGATGTTTTTCTCTCTCTCCCCCTTCACCTCTGAAATCAATAAAAATATTTTTTAAATAGGCCCAGAGAAGTTAAAGATGAAAGTCAAACAGTGGGTGCACCGTCAGGACTGGAATCAGGCAATCCAACGGAAGAGCCTGGCGCTCTTCTGCCACAAGCCAGGCGAGCACGCAGCCCAGACTCGGAGCTGCCGGGCTCAGCCAGCGGGGTGGGTTCCCACCGCTCCGGCGGTCTGTCAACCCCGCTCGCGCCCACGGCAAACCAAGTCTGCACTTAGCTCCACGCGTCTGTGGGAAGTGTGTTTCTCGGCCCTAACCCAGGACCTCCACAAACGGGTCAGGGTTCTGGTGAAATATAATCTGTCCAGTCTCAAAAAGGGCTGACTGGCTAAACATCTTGAGAACACATTTTCACCGATATCGTAACAGAACCGTTCCGGAACCCCACACTCCGTGCGCCCAGGAACTTGCACCGCCCACCTGCGCAGGCGCCTCCAAGGAGCCGCGGTCCCAACTGGACCCTGGAATTTGTAGTCCGGGTTCTCGCACCAGCTCCGCCCCATCCGGGCAGGAGCCAAAAGGGCCGCTTCGAATTCCATCTACTCTCCAACACTGCCCTCTGCCGGCCTCTCCTCCAGTCGCCCGGATTATGAGCCAGTTCCGGTTGCTCCGGAAGTGAAGCTTTCTCTTCCGGGATGAGCGTCTGGGCTCCTGCACGTGGTTGGTTGTGTTGCCCCGGCTTCAGCCGGCGCTGGCAGAAAAGTAATTTGAATTGTTTTACTGGAGCTAGTGAGCGGAGCCGGGACCATGGAGGGCCAGAGCGTGGAGGAGCTGCTGGCAAAGGCGGAGCGGGACGAAGCCGACAAGTTGCAGCGCATCACGGTGCACAAGGAGCTGGAGCTGGAGTTCGACCTGGGTAACCTGCTGGCCTCGGACCGGAATCCTCCCACGGGCCTGCGGCATGGGGAACCCACCCCGGAGGCCGAACTGCGGGCCTTGGCGCGGGACAACACGCAACTGCTTATCAACCAGCTGTGGCAGTTGCCCACGGAGCGCGTAGAGGAGGCGCTGGTGGCGCGGTTGCCGGAGCCCACCACTCGCCTGCCGCGCGAGAAGCCAGTGCCCCGGCCGCGGCCGCTTACACGCTGGCAGCAATTCGCGCGCCTCAAGGGCATCCGTCCCAAAAAGAAGACCAATCTGGTGTGGGACGAGGTTAGCGGCCAGTGGCGACGCCGCTGGGGCTACCAGCGCGCCCGCGACGACACCAAGGAGTGGCTGATCGAGGTGCCCGGTAGTGCCGACCCCTTGGAGGACCAGTTCGCCAAGCGGATTCAGGCTAAGAAGGAACGGGTGGCCAAGAACGAGCTGAACCGGCTGCGTAACTTAGCCCGCGCGCACAAGATGCGGCTCCCCAGCTCGGCCGGTATGCACCCTACGGGACACCAGAGTAAGCAGGAGCTGGGCCGCGCCCTGCAAGTGGCCAAGGTCTCCACCGCTTCAGTGGGGCGCTTTCAGGAGCGCCTGCCCAAGGAGAAGGCCCCCCGGGGCTCCGGCAAGAAGAGGAAGTTTCAGCCTCTTTTCGGGGACTTTGCAGCGGAGAAAAAGAGCCAGTTGGAGATGCTGCGAGTCATGAACAGCAAAAAGACTCAGCTGGACGTGACGAGGGCCACCAATAAGCAGATGAGGGAGGAAGACCAGGAGGAGGCGGCCAAGAGGAGAAAAATGAGCCAAAAGGGCAAGAGAAAGGGGGGCCGGCAGGGTCCTGTGGGCAGGAGGAAAGGGGGTCCGCCCAACCAGGGGGGTAAGAGGAAAGGAGGCTTGGGAGGCAAGATGAATTCCGGGCCGCCTGGCTTGGGTGGCAAGAGGAAAGGAGGGCAACACCAAGGAGGAAAGAAGAGGAAGTAAAGTTGACCCTCTGACCTGCGTACCTGTAAACCAAGAACTATAAATGTTAAGGTCTAAGTCCTGTAGGGGGATGCATAAGAAGGTGGCCACCGCCTTCATTGAGGTTGAAGGGATAGGATTACCCTCCCCTCAAGATACTATGAAAATGTTGGACTTTACAAATTAATGTTTTTCCAATAACCATGTCTTTGGCTGGAGATTTAAAGGATGTATTTTTTTTATTATTAACTTTGGATATGGTATGAGGGACAGTTCATATTTCAGAGACAAAATAGTATGACTTCAGCTTTATTTTTGTAACAAGCTTGTGTATTAAAGTAGCTGGGAGCACACAAAGATTTCAGAACTGACCTTAAAAGTAATTGTTGTGAAGTTATTTAATAAAAGTGTGTCTGTATCTAATGTTGCTTTTCACTGTTTGGCTATTGTTAAGTAAAGCCGGTGACCTGGATATCTGGCACATATTATTTTCCTTTACTTTCTAAAAAAGCAGCAAACTTGTGATTTTAGCAACACCACTGTGAAAAAAATACTTCTTTTAGTATCAGATACAATATTGAAGGTATAGTATAATTGGTTTTTCTGAAAAAAGATTTCCTGCTTTTCAACACAAAATAATGAGTTGCTTGCTGTAAATGATAAGTTTGGGTATAACTGAATAACGGTGGTAATTGTCATTAATTCAGAAAATACTTAAATCTTTCTCAACGTTTATGTCCCCAATTTTTTTTTTAAAGCTTCAAATAGCTGTTTTGGGAAGACAGCCTACAAAATTCTTAATTGAAACAGTATCTTTTGATTCATTTCTCAAATTGGCCTCGAGCTGGTTTGTTTAGGTGTTGAAATTTTATTGCCATTCTTGTTCTCCTTAATAAATATCTCCTGAAAAGTATTCATAGTAGATCTCAAATCCAGGGCGTCTTTTCTTGCTGCTATTACAGAGCTGAGTGCCATTATACTCTGCTGTTTGGTCTGACAGTTGATAGGAAATTAAAATTGGAAATTCATTTTTTTCAGTGTTGTCTCATTTTAATAAGGTTACTTTAGAAATTGCTATGAAAGAAAATAGATTTCATACAGGTTACTTAAGACCTTGTTCAGTCATTACTTAGGATACTTTCTAAAGTTGAACTTTTCCAAGTTGATCATTGATCAACTTTCCCACTTGGACATGGTACATTGGGGCTGCTAAGCCCTCCCAGAGTATACCATTTTTAATGGAATCCTGGAGCAACTTCATCAAAAGCCAAGCCATTCAGGGAGCATTTAATCTTTAATCCTCACCCGAGGATATTGTTTGTTTTCGTTAGAGGGAAAGACAGAAGTCAATTAGTTGCCTCTTGCACTACCCCACCTGGGCGGGGGCTAGGAGGAGCCTGCAACCCAGGTATGTGTCCTTGACCTGATTGATCCCGGGACCCTTCCGTCTGCAGGCCATTGCTCTATCCATGGGGCAACACCTGCTAGAGCTAAATGGAGTGTCTTAATTTTTTCTGAAAACACTCTAAGAACTCAAGAGTAGCATTTTAAAGAAATTACTGGGAAAAGCATACCCTTGTTTTCCCCTTTCCCCACATATGAAAGCGGGTTTTAAGTAGACTCCAGTATACAAGACCCCACGGAGCAGTTACCTCTGGCAATTTCCAGGGTAGGTGGGGAGACTGCAGTTGGAGCGCTGGAGGTTTTGACTCCTGGGAAAGTGGCCCTGAGCCATCCTAAGTGCTAACCACGGGATTTGACCAGCTGAGGCGGATGGGCGGGAGGAGGAGGGCGCGGCGGTGATTGGCCCGTGGAGGGGGCGGGGCCCGGGGAACAGGATTGCGCAGCCATGGCCGCAGCCCGCACCCGGGTAGCGCACCTCCTGAAGCAGCTGCGGCTCGCAGCGTGAGTGCGGGGGCCGGCGGGCGGGCAGGGGACCCGGTGGTGCCGCCGTGCCCACTCAGACCCCCTGGGTGTGATCCGCCCCGCCTTGCGCATTCGTCCTCGGGTTACTTTCAAGAACTGGGGAAGGGGCTTCCGCAGTGCGCGCCCACGGTGCCCCGGGTGGGACTGCGAGTCACAGATTGTGCCTCGCATCCGCACACCGCGTTGGGAGGCAAGTTTTACCCTGTTCTATGTGGCCTTAAGGAAACTAAGACCCAAAGACAGCAGCGCCTGGTCCCACGTCGTTCCAGGCAGTGGAGGGGCTTGGCACAGTGACCGAGACAAATGCTTGTATCCAATAAATACATTTATACTGGGTGCATGTGATTGCCAAAAATTGTGTCATGTGGATAATGGAAAGTTATGGAAGCAATAATTCTCACTAGGAGCTGGGGATACAAAGATGGAAGATTCTGGAGCAGTTTAAAATCTAATAGGATATTGGATGAAGGGACAAGGTTTATAAAAGGGGCCTGTGCGGAATGCAGCCGATAGGGTATAGAAGAGAAAGATGGACTTGATGTCAGTACATTAAATGCTATGACATGCCTGACTCGCTCTCCATTAAGGAAATGTCGGGTACATAGCAGCCACCTGGTAAAATACTTGTTGAATGTGCAAGTGCAATAGTGGGCCAGGGAAAACATGGAACATTTAAAGCAAAGAGGTGGAGGTAAATAAGGAGGGAGGGGGACTAAAGAGGAATTTCAGGTAAAAGGAGAGCAGCACCAGAGACAAGAAATGTAGAAAATCTAGACCTCCCTTCATAGGAGGAAGTGAGGCTGGAGAAGATGGGGAGACTGCAGATGGAGCACTGGAGGTTTTGACCAGCTGAGGCGGGTGGGCGGGAGGAGGAAGTGAGGATGGTAAAAGACCATGAATAGGAAATAGAATTTATTGGGCACTTACCATGTGCCAGGCACTGTCCTGCACATTTTACACACATTATTAATAGTAACTCTAATCCTTACAACAACCCTATGCAATACTGTATTAGATGCTCATATTACAGGTAAATAAAGGCATGGAGAAAAAGAATTTGTACAGTGTCACACAGCTAAGTGAATGGCACAGCCATAATATGAACTCAGATATTCTGGCTTCACAGTCCTTGTTTGCATCCTCTGTTAAGGAGTTTGTGTCATGTGGATAATGGAAAGTTATGGAAGCAATAATTCTCACTGTAAAGCTGCACCTTGAAATGCTCCACGACAAAGGAAGTACATGGCCAAATAGATTTGGGAAACTGCTCACTGCTACATAGCTCTCTTGTAGAGTCAGGATGTATGTCTGCACATGAAAGGGCTCTGAGAAGTCCTGCGGAAAAGGGGGGGGGAGGGGCTAGCTGTATTTAAACTCTTTATTCTAAACCTGTGTCAACATAGAACTTTTTATCAAGCAGCACCATTCCTTGGAACCAGTGTCATGTAAAACATGTGGTTAGAGTGGTTGCATGGCAAAGGAGTGTGGCATAATTGGAATTATGTGAATGGCATTGCAGAGTGGGGAAGAAACACTAGAGGTAATCATAGTGCTCCAGCTAAAAGGTGATGGCTTCAGATACCCAGGGGAGGCAGCTGGTACAAGGAGTAGATATGAGAAATACTGAGGAGTTGGTTAGAATCAGCAAGATTTTGTTTATTTTTAGTGACACAAGGAAGAAATTGAGGTTTCTGGCTGGGGCATCAGGTAAGCAGTGGGGCCATTTACCAAGATAGGTCCTAGAAGAGGGTTTGCTTTAGGAGGAAGATGATGACCTAAGACTTGGGCATTTTGAGTTGGACATGCCTCAGGTACGTCCAGATGAAGACCCCCAGCAGGGACCTGAATATATTTTTCTGGAGTTCAGGAGCAAGTTGAGAAAGGCCTTGGCAAACTGTAAGCCTAGAAGAAAAGGGCACTATGCTAGCCACTGCAAATAAAGTTATGAAAAAGGGTAGCTCTTGCCTTGTTATCACAAAATTTACATTCTCAAGGCAAATGCAACCAGGAAAAGGGCACCAACAACAGTGTGATAATAGTTTTAATGGGAAGGGAGGTGCAGTACCAGGGATCACAGAGAGAGGGTGTCTACCAGGAGGCCTCTGCCCAGGGAAATTGACATCTGAATTGACCCGAGAAAGAACACTAGTTACCCAGAAGAGGGGGGAAAGTAAGTTCCAGGGAGAGGAAATAACAGACCAGAGTTCTGGAGGCAAGAGAGAGAGTGTGTGGTTGATTAAAGGAAAATAACCAAGTTAATTTTTTGAGAGCTCAACCCCAGAGATGGAGGGTGATGAGGAGCCAGGCTGGAGAGGTTAGCAGGACCAGTGAGATAGGGCCACATCTGAAGTTGATCCTAAGAGCCGTGATGAGCCATCAAAGGGAGCAACATCCTTGGAAATATGCCCCTGACCACAGTGTAGTGAAGGTAGAGCGAGTGAAGAGAAGCCTGTTAGGAACGTCATAGTAATCCAGATGAGAGATGACACTAGAACCAGAGAGTGGCAGAGGGCCCCAAAGCAGTGGATGGATATGGCTAGAGAAATACTTGGAGCCGTGATGCATGGTTGGCTATAAAAGGTGAAGGGTGAGCCCTGCATAGAAGCCAACCTTTAAGCAATGGGCAGAGTGAAAAAGAAGCCAGGGGCAGAATAATTAGAGGTGAGTAGGGAGTCTGGAAGCCAAGAAGAGCATTTCAGCCACCTAGGGGAGGGGTGGCCCACAGTGTTCAATGCTATGAGAGCAAGGTGCTAGGATGAGGTCAGAGAAGTGAGGATGCAACAGGAAAGCTGGGACTTAGGAAGACAGCAGCAGATTTCGGGATGCAAGGAAAGGATGGTGCCAGCAGATGTAGGTCAGGAGCAGAGAACCAGAGAATGAGCAAGCCAAGGGGAAAGGAGGTTGAGTTCTAAGCATGAAACTCTTAAACATGATATGGCAAGGACCAAGGGAGGGGAAGGACTAGGAAATATAGGGCTGATGGAGGCCCCCAGAAAGCAAGAGGAGATGGGATTCAAAGCACAAATACGGAGTAGAAATGATGAATTGAGGTAGCCTCAGAACGTGAAAAATATAAAATAAGAGGAGAAGGGGTGGGGAGGAAGCATGTGCTCCCATGATCCTGGGCATTAGAAAGCTTTGAGTTTGATTTTTTCCCCCCCTTTGCCTCTCTTTTTTTGGAGGGCGTAAAGCTCACCTTGGCCTTGCCTGCTTTCATTTCTCCTGTGGGAGTCTGCAGCTGGCTCAGACCAGCTGGGATGCTCTCTAGGA
This sequence comes from Plecotus auritus, assembly GCF_963455305.1. Lineage (NCBI taxonomy): Eukaryota > Metazoa > Chordata > Mammalia > Chiroptera > Vespertilionidae > Plecotus > Plecotus auritus. Next base: position 37,648,826 of record NC_137777.1, read on the forward strand.
CAAGCATGTCAAACTCCTGGCCCATGGGCCGCCTGTGGCCCACAACGAATATTTTTGTGGCCCAGCCAATATAACGGTGTGAGCAGTTATTTACAATTATGAAAGGAAATAAGTCTCCTGTCAGATCCAGAATTACTAACATTCACCTTGGGTCAGTTTTGCAAGGAATCACTGTGAACAAGATTTCCCCCGAAGTAGAAAAGATAGTAGCAGAGAAGAGATGCCAAGTGTCAGGAAGAAAACATTAATTTTATCATTGCTCTTGTATTTTTTTTATACTATACTTTTCAAAATAAAACTACGTTTCTATGAAAATTGAAGCTTTTGGTTTTTTTGCGGTCCACATAAACTTAAACCTTGTTTATTTGGCCCGTGTTAGCCTTTGAGTTTGACGTGCTTGCTCTAGGGAACCCCATAGCACTTGGTGTGCTCAGTGGTGCCCACCAGATGGCAGCCTTGATTCATGGTAGCGCTCACACTCACCTCCCATGTAATTTTTTACTGCAATTCTCCGTTTTTGAGATCTTGACTACCACTGAGTTCAACCCTTTTCTTTCTTTCTCCTTCTTTCCCCTCTGATGTTTGAATGGGGCAGGGGGGAGGTTATACACTCACTTATCTATAGGGACCCCACTATGACAAGGCCCCCTGGACAATAAATAGAAATAAAACCCTTTCTCAACAACACTCAGACATAGAAAGCAGGACCAAAGGAAGCCAGAAAGGGACTGCCCAAGAACTAGGAGGTGACTAGGACAGGGAAGGGATACAGAAAGCAAGGGTAGAGGGACAGGTGTGAGTGCATTTTAGGCAAGAGTGGACAAGCACAGGGAGCCTGAGCAGTGGTCTCAGAGAAAGGATGGAGGCATGAGGTGGTCCCCAGGGAGGCCAGGGAAACAGGCCCAGAACCTTTTTGAAGAAAAATTAAACCCCTTGAGGACAATGGGAGAACACAGAGAAAGGGGGAATGAGATGCCTGAGTAGTTAACCTGGGTCAGTTTGGTTAAAGTTCCTAACCTAGTAAGAGCTGAGACCTCACCCAGACCAGAGACCCCATTTTTAACTTACTTGTGTCCCAGAGTGTTCATCTTGGCTCCTGCAGGGATTTATTAAGAAAGAGCGAGCTTACAACACTGGAAAGACACTGAGTCCACTTTTTGTCCATGGTGGTGTCTATTTTTTTCTATGTACAGTGTTTGCCAATAGCTAATACTTCGCTAGCATTTTAACACGAAGGCTACAGAATAAACTATTTTAAGACTTCTTACCTTTTGGTTTTCTAATTTTACTTTACATTTTTTTCTTTTCTTTTTCCTAGATGTCAGTGTCCAACTCATTCTCATACTTACTCCCAAGGTAATAATATATTTTGTGTTTTTAAACTAACCACACTTTCCATTTCCACAGTTGGCACTCCAATACATTTGGGCAAAGGGTAAAGCAAGAAAATCAAAGGATATAAGAAGGAAGTTGATGAAAATGACTGCCTTTCACTTGAAATTGGCAATATGTAGTTCTAATTATATGATGTTAGCTGAATGTATGCTACAGATTATGTGTTTGGTATATATATATATATATAATGCTATTTTTAATGTATTTCTGTTTTAAATAGAATTATTTGCCAAGGCTAAAAAGGATGCCACAGATAGGATCTTAAGATTCAATGCATCAAACAGAATTCATTAAGATGAAATCTTTGGAAAGTTCTAATACATCTCAAAAAAGAAAGGGGCTAAAGACCAAGGTGCTTCCTAGAAGGGAAAATTTTGTATATATTAATTTTTAAAATAGAATTCTATTTCTTAATAATTAAAAATAATGACCAAAGTTTTCAATTCTCACAAACATCTTAATCCTTACCAACTCCATTGTCCACGGAGCAGCAGGAAGCTCATTGTAGCTTCCGCGTGTCCTTAGCATGTCACATGAATTATTGGCACAAACACTGATTTCACCTCTTAAAAGAAAAGGTCAAATCTAAACAGTTATGCAAGGGATGAAAAGGAAGGGGCCTAACCAAACAGGACCCTAAGCCGAAACCTCAGAGAAGCCTACTGGGAGTGGAACAGATACAGAAACGAAGTGCTTTGCCTGCCCGTGGAGCGACTCACCCTTCAGGACAAGCAAGGGACCTCCCATTCACTAATGGCCATCTACCAAGCCAAAGCATTCCCAGCCTTTCAGGCCCTCGTGAACATGTGCAGAATTTTGTCTTCAGCTGGTTTTATCCCATTCTGACTGGGTTTCAACAAAGATTCAGGAATTTCCTATTTGGTGAATAAAATTAGTAGTTTAGGGAAAGTTCACTTCACGGTTTAATAGGATCCAATTTATGTGTTTTCCTAAACTTTTGTCACAGAAGTAATATATTATTTTTTAAAACCTATAGAGATCAAAGAACTTTGGATTTTCATTCAGGAAACTGGAGTTAGATCGTTGTCTAGTTGTGGTCTCTTTTCTTTTTTTCAATCTTATGACTTACCAGGACTGATTAAAAATAAGCAGATAAAAACAAGGATAAAGTTCATTTAGTGGGGCCCTCTTGTTGTTTCAATATGACAAAATTTTTTTCCCTAATTACAACTGTTGCAAAGAAGTATTAGTTTGTAAAAATTTTTATTAAATTTCACAAAGAAAACTAAAATTTTTATACTTACAAGCTTGAGAAATAGAAATATCTTACTGTGATAAGTAACCTCCATGGAAAAATATTAATTGAAACAAATTGTCACAATTGCTATAAGAAATGTAAGCAAGACTCTGATTAATGAATTTACTAATAGTTGTTCTCTAACAATAACCCAGCTCTAGAGTCTAGAAGATTTTTTTTCTAGAAGAACTTTACACATTATGTTTTCAAAAGTATATTTTCATTTCAATGGATAAAATATTTTAAGTAACTTTATTTTCACACAATCAGCATCAAGTTAGCATTACATTCTCTTAAACTGCAGGTTTTCATTTTAATTTTATACACAACAATGAAACCTAAAAAATATATTTTAGGTAAGGCTTCAGGGGAGATGCTTATGTTCACTGCTAGAATATCAATTTACTATCAAATAATATTTTGCCTTGTTTTTGAGGCCTACTCTGATACTAAGTTTTACATTTCTAGCTCCTGGGCTTTCACCTTCTGGAAAAACAACAGATTATGCCTTTGAGGTAAAGTAATCAGTCTATTCTTTCTTTTATGGATGACCTAAAAAAATACAACTAGAGTATTTTGCTAGTGCATTATTATCTCATTTGAAATCTGCTATTAATTGATGTCCCCCAATCTCACTATTTGATCTGGCCCTATTTAGAAAAGTACCCTGTTAGAATAATGGACTATAAATCTTCTGATAACATAAATAATGTCTAGATACTGTCTTCTGTACAGCCATTGAAATAGAACAAATCCCCAGTTCTAGGCAACTTACTGCTTTACATATGTTGTACGTTAAATCTTCTTTAGCTTTGTAAGTATAATCCCCAAAGGGGTCCATGTAGTCTTTTGACACAAGAATAAAGGAACAATTAATTCTGATGAATTTTTATCACACTGTAATTACAGAATTACTTGTCTAAGTCCCTGTCTCCTCCTAGTTCAGGACTTATAAATTAAATGTCTCCAGTGGCCTGACGGTTAACCAGTCCAAGAGCAGGCTGGGTGAGGGCAGTGATGAGTTCTCTGGGAGCACAGGCCCATCTGAAAGGTACAACCTCCACTCAACCCCATTGCTGCCACCTGGGAAGTTATTCAAGAGAGATCACATAGTCACACTGGACATTTTTACCCTGATTGTTAAGAGTTATGAGACAATTTAAAACAGAAGAAATCTAAACATAATGTGGATCAAACAAAACATGTCTTTGGGCCAATAGTGACCCATCATCCTATCAGTATAAAAGTTCTTCTCTTAGCTGTAAACATTATGAGGCTATTTCTCTTGTTCCTAATTGTATAACCAGAGCCTAGAACTATGCCTGGAATATAGCAGGCACTTAGTAGCATTGAGTGGGTGGAAAACTGGGTGGGTGGGTGGGTGGGTGGATGGATGGATACATGCATGCAAAAAAAGTTGGATAGATGAATGGTTGGATGGATGAATGTATGGGGTGAAAAATACATGAGGAATCAGCATTTAAAATGGAAAATAAGAAGAAATTTGAGAGGTAACTTATTTGTAGAGACAAGGAAAGGCAGGCAACAATTGAGAGTTCATGATATGTTTGGGAAAATATAAGTAATTCCAGTGCGTAAAGAAGGATGATGAGTCTGAGACCAGATGGGGTGACCTAGAAGTATATATAAAGAATATATACTTTATTTTATAGGCAATGAGGAGCCATTTCAGGCTTTTAGAAATGAAATGGCCAATCTCCAACTCACCCATCCCCCAAATCTTATTTTTTTTTTCAGATGGCTGTTTCAAATATTAGATATGGAGCAGGAGTTACAAAGGAAGTGGGAATGGCAAGTATTTAAGATTTCTAGAGTCTACTGTAAAGGTTACATATCTTCTAAAACAAGTGAAAATGCACAAGAGATCAGGCCTTTGTTTTTTAAAGGCTTTAATATTTCCTGACCAGTGTGGCTCAGAGGCTGAATGTCGACCTATGAACCAAGAGGTCATGGGTTCAATTCCTGGTCAGAGCACATGCCCAGGTTTTGGGCTCCATCCCCAAAAGGGGCCATGCAGGAGGCAGCCAGTTAATAATTCTCTCTCATCATTGATGTTTCTATTTCTCTCCCTCTCCCTTCCTCTCTGATATCAATAAAAATATATTTAAATGTTTAATATTAAGTTGGCCAGAAGTGTCTATTATATTTCTAGTGTAATCAAACCCAACTTATAAATTATTTTTGTTATTGTAGGACCTACAAAACATGGGTGCTAAAAATGTTTGTTTGATGACAGACAAGAACCTCTCCCAGCTCCCTCCTGTACGAATAGCTATGGATTCTCTCGTGAAGAATGGCATAAACTTTAAGGTTTATGATAATGTGAGGGTGGAACCAACCGATAGAAGGTACCTTTTCATTGTTGTTTTTTAAGTAGAAGCCAACACATACCACTGTTGTTTAAAATTTGCCCCAAGAGTTACTTAGTGGCATGTCAGTTTATGTTTGAAAAATATGACAATCGTTTCTGTTTTTCTTTCTCACAGTTTCATGGAAGCTATTGAGTTTGCCAAAAAGGGAGCTTTTGATGCCTACGTTGCTGTGGGTGGTGGCTCCACCATAGACACCTGTAAAGCCGCTAATCTGTACGCATCCAGCCCTCACTCTGATTTCCTGGATTATGTCAGTGCTCCCATTGGGAAGGGAAAGCCTGTGTCTGTGCCTCTTAAGCCTCTGATCGCAGGTAAAGACTGTCTTTTGTTTGTTTGTTCGTTCATTCGTTCGTTTTGGTTTGCAATTGGCAAAAGGCCTTAGGAAATATTCAAGCCAGGAATTTTAGGGTATGTGTTTCTAAAACTTTCCGATTTCTTCATTTCAGTGTACTACCTTGTTTAGGGATCAAAACAGATAGCAATTCATTTATGTTTAAAATTCTGATCTTCATTATTGCACCAATATAGACAATTGGGTCAGTGGTAGGAAAGTTTGCAGATTGAAGCTATGAAGTCACTATGTGAAAGGGAGGGGGAGGTCATCATTTATGTATTATTAGATCCCTCTATAGGCAGCTTTGTCTTCTAAACCCCTCTCTGTTTTGTCCCATTTTGCCAGCCTCTGTGGAATTTAAGGGGAATATTCACTATTATTTTTCTGGTGTTGACTCAACCCTTTCCTCCACATAATGGCCCTTCAGCTGACCTGAGGCTCTGTCTCTGCCCTGGGACATGTGGCCAGCACGGCCGCATCGCTCTGAGAGACATCTGCTCACGGGGCACAGACACGCAAACCCAAATCAGCAGAACTTGTCTGTGTCACACCGGCCTTGGCATCTTTCTGTCTTTTCTTCCCTCTCATTTTATAGCTGCTAGCAGATTACTGTTTAAAGTTTTATAGCTAAAATGTACTGACTGGTCACTGGAAACATCTTGTCCTCTCTCTGCTCCCCTCTTCTACCCTCACCGTGAACAGGTTTTGTGATGGATTAGGAGTGAGTTAATGGCAGATGAGCTGTTTTGATGGGAATGAGCAATCAGCAGGGAGCAGCATAATTGATGTCTGGCAAATGGAACCCTCTGGCGAAACTGTGTCAGCATCACACAGAAGGGTGATTAGTAAAGTTTAGAAACTTGACAGAACTACAAAACCGCAAGCCCAGCAAAGGCAGAGCGTTACTGTGCCTGCTGCCAAGAGGGAATAAAGACATCTTTCAGAGAGGCAAATACAAGTCTTCTTCCTAGAGATGCCCCACAGCCTGCATTTGAATATCCAACTGCAGCTGCTTAAGCTCTGGCGCTAGAGGAACCTGAGGTTCCCAGAGCTCCTCACTGTTAATACAGAAACTTTAAACCTGCATGTGTGTTAATACAAATGTGGACAACATCCATACATGTTAACACAGATACAGATACCACATATCCACGTCAAAATGCACATACATATTATACATGCATGCATGTTAATACAGAATGGACATTTTACCTGTTAAAAATGCATGTTAATGCTGACACTGGCATCATATTATTGTAAGGGCATGTTAATGCAGGCACACACATACATGTGAAGTATACATGCATGTTAATAGAGATATACACACCAGACAAGCAATGGGGGCAGCAAAGCTTCCTTCTAACTTAGCTCCTTATGTCCTAAGGCTGAATTAAGTGTCACCACTGACCTTTATTTAGATGCTTTGTTGATAATTCTTATTATTTTGTTCAAGTCCCAACTACCTCAGGAACTGGAAGTGAAACTACTGGAGTTGCTATTTTTGACTATGAGCCTTTGAAAGTAAAAATTGGTAAGAACTTTGCCCTTGTTAAAAGTTATTTTACCTTTCAAACCTAGCCCCTTTTATTTAATCCTAATCTTTAACAATCAAGGAGCTATATAGTTAAGGGAATGGTATATACATGTACACATTTTCTTTCTTTTTCTAAGTACATGTGAAAATATGAAACAATCTAATGAACTTCTTTTTGAGAATTACCTAGAAAATATATTGAAATGCCATGAATCTTGATTGGCTATTTCTCTGTGCAAGTTAGTGACTGTATGTCAATGATAAATAGTTATTCCCTTTCTTGGACATCTTTTTTGCATTTTAAATTAACTTCATTGAGATATAATTTTTTAAAAATATTTTTTATTGATCTCAGAGAGGAAGGTAGAGGGAGAGAGAGATAGAAACATCAGTGATGAGATAGAATAATTGATTGCCTGCTTTCTGCATGCTCCCTACTGGAGATCGAGCCTGCAACCTGGTCATGTGCCCTTGACCGGAATCAAACCCGGGACCCTTTAGTCCACAGGCTGATGCTCTATCCACTGAGCCAAACCAGCTAGGGCGAGATATAATTTTTATATAATAAAATGCATACATTTTAAGAGCCTGGTTTGATGGATTTTGACAAATATAAGCACCCATGTAACTACTACCCCAATCAAGATATAAAACATCAACCTAGATCAACTCTCCAGTCCCATTCCCAAATAACCACTGTTCTGCTTTCCATTTCCTTTGTCCTTTTTAGCCTATCTTCTTTTCTGACTTTCAGCTGAGGTGGTAAAAATGTCCCTCTACTTGAGTCTGGCTCAGTATCCTTCTTTCAGGCCTTTGTAGCATAATAAATTGACATTCAATCACATATTTATAGTAACTTCTCTTTTTTAAATTAAGTACATTATACTTTGACATCAAGAAATAATAGCTACCAACACCAAAATTCCTCCTTACAATTTTTAAAAGACTTTTCCATGATGTTATGTAATGTGATCCTTACAACAGCTCAGTGAGACCTAATCTCATGGAGAACTCAGGGAGACTAAGTGACTTGCCCAAAGACACATGGTAAATTGCAGAGCAAAGACCCACACCAGCCATGAGCTAGTAAACCAGCTCTCTGGTATTTCATAATTAAATAAGCCCTGGTTTGTAGCACTTGCCAATTTCTGTGGTATAAATATTCCCACCATAATCAGTGATGTCACTCAACCTGCCCTTGGGAAGAGACACACATACTTGGCTCCTGTGAACTGCAAGGAGCCTCCTCTCCACTGAAAAACCCAGGTTTCTAACTCCAGATCTCTCTCCACTGCTCCTTGCAGCCTCTCTGCAAGAGAATGACTCTTATCTCATAATTTTTATCCTTTAGGATAATTTGTTAGCCTCACATTATTTAATGTTTTTAAATGAAGTCCATGCCTATAGCCTCCATGGAAAATCCCTGTCCTAGGCATTGGTTCCCGAGCCATCAAACCCACGCTGGGACTGATTGACCCTCTGCACACCCTGCACATGCCTGACCGGGTGGTCGCCAACAGTGGCTTCGATGTGCTTTGGTAGGTACCTGGAGGGGCATTTTCGGTACCTGGGTCTATGGACAGTATTTTGTTTTCTTTTTTATTTATTTTTTTGAAGAACAATAAGCACCTTTATTTCATGAGCTAAGATAGGAGGGGGATTGATTTGCCTTTCTGGGCCTTGATTTTCCTCAGCTAGAACTCCAGCTCCTTGCCCTCTAATACATCACCATCTCCTCAGCCAAGGCTGGTCTTGGAGTGATGCATGCAAGAAGCTTGCCCTGTCAGAACTGCTCCTCTAGAAGACTGCTGATTGTGGCATTCTTTTCCCTTTCATCATATTTCTTCTGAATTTTCTTTGATCGCTTTTTGTTTAAAATCTCTTCCTCCTCAAGCGTCTGCTTGACCCCCTTCTTGCAGCCCAGAGGCAGTGCCTCGTGGGACTCGTGCCACTGTGGGTACCATGTGCTGTCAATGAGCAGGATATAGTTCTTTACTAGGTTCTTGGTGCAGACCAGTTCATTGTTGGATGCATTCTAGACAACACCAATAATCCTTGTTTTGTGCATATAATACTCTGAGCCCCAGGAGAAGTTGCTCACGTCCAGCCTCAAGGCTCCGTATTTCTTGTTGCCTGTCCGCACGTAGACTGGGTGTGTATGGCAAGGGCCAATCGTAGTGTCGACAGCAGGATGTCCCAGCTCATGTTTTCACTTCTTGTGATAGGGCTTTCTCTTGCCCCCGGTCTTGTGGCACTTGTGCCAGTGGTTCAGAGAGATGCCCATGCTCAACACCAGCTAGAAAGAATGCAGTATTTTCTTACTGGAAGTACTAAGCATTCATTGATTAGCACGCCACGGCAACCCCAGCTTGGACTGTCGTTATTCCCTTTCCTAGATCAAAACAAGGACGCTGTTAGTGAGTAGGTTAGTGAATAAGTGAGGCCTGGGTGAGCCACAAACCTGCTGTTCAGGATGGACCATCCCAGCCACAGCTGTGGCCACAGGGACATGGCAAAAAGAGCAGCCAGAGCTGGCATGCCTGTGGCTGCGCTAACCAGGGAATGCCCAGGGCTGCCACAGCACGGAAGAAGGCAGGGAGGGGAGCTGACATCCCCTGAGCTGGACCCTGCACAATGTATCAGCACTTTATACACATATCACTTCACCACAGCTCTGTGCCAGGTGAGAACTCCCTTTGAGATGTTTAGTAACTTACGCATAGTCTACTGCGGGCTCCCTCGGCTTCAGCTCAGTGTGCGATGGCTTCTTAATCAGTGGCTTCTACCATAGACCTCGCTTCTGAGTTCCAGGCCATTCATTCCAGTGGCTTCATGGAGGTCCCAGGGGCACTTCACATTCAGCATGTCCCGAATTACCCTATTTCATCCATTTTCACACACACATTTTTTTTCATATTCTAACATCTCAAATCAGAACATATTTCAAAATCTGTAGCATGGCAGTATCATTTTCTTCCTCGGTGGTACAGTATTTTAAATGGAAATTTGATAAAATCTGATAATTCTTTTAATTTCCAATAAGCCCCCCCCACCACCACCACCATCACCAACATGCCCCCCGGCTTCTTCTCCTGAGTCGTCCCTTAACGTAGTGAGCAGCAGGACTGAGTATGGACATCTCCTTTCTCTAATGCGCACACCAGCCAGCAGAATCTCTCTTAGATCTGCTCCCTCCTCTCAGGTCTCATTGCTCCCAGCTCTTACCTGGACGGTTGCAGTAGTCTCCTCATCAGTCAGCCTGTTTCCATCCCATAGTCCTTCCTTCTGTCTTCCATGCTGGCCTCACCAAGCTTGCAGAATCAATACACACACACACACACACACACACACACACACACACACACACACACTCACACACCTCTACCTTACAAGTCTTTCAACCCCTGCTATCCAATGTCCAAATTCCTTTGGCCCTGGAATGTCCCCAATGCTCTGCTCTTTATCTGTTTGGATAACTCATCTTTCAATTCCACTGGAGCCTTCTCTCCCTGATGGAACCCTTTCTGACCCTCGCCTTCCCTTTCCTCAAGTACAACTGACCACTTTGTCCTTTGCTCTCCCCCACTGGGGGGCCTGTACATTGCTTCTGACACACCCCTCTCTTCACATGCCTGTCTCCCTCAGTGCAGTGTGAGCTTGGTGAGGGCAGAACCATCTTACTCACTTATCTGTCCGTGCCCCTTGCAAACCAACTGTCACTCCATAGGTACTCAATTAATAGCTGTTGAATGAAGTTCACACAAGCAGGAGGCAACAGAGTAAGGATTTAAATCCAGGTCTCCAAATCCACGGCCTGCTTTTTTCACTACATTACACTGCCTGCTAAAAAAACTGGAGAAAATTGTGTTCAACTCTTTCCTGGTCAAAGTTGTCAGTACTTTGAAGAGTCATCCCCTAACAACTTGGAAATAAGATTACCCTCCTTAACTGGAAGCTACATAATAAATTTATAATGGACCAAAGCAGTTACCTTTAAGTGAATAACTTATAGGCCTAAAGACTTCACTGTCAATCCAAAGGAGGGGAGGGAGTTCAGAAGAAAGAATGATGGTAGTTGCCTTTCTAAGTATTTTCCAAGGAAGAGAACACCTGCCCTGAGGAATCTGCCCCTGGGGCCCTGTGGCCAGTTCTGAAGATGGACACACCCATGAATTCAACCTTAGAGGCAATTCCCCTTGTTAGGACTTCATGGGGCTGACTAGTGGAATGCATTATGATTACCAGTACCACATAGCATATCGACAGTGGAGTGAGTACATTCCCAAGACAGTTTGTAATCTTAATGGAGGGGGGAAGGAAGACCACATTTTCAATCTATGTATTTTAAATATTTCTTGTTAGCCACGCCCTGGAATCCTACACTGCCCTTCCCTACCACATGCGGAGCCCCTGCCCTTCAAATCCCATCTCTCGGCCAGCCTACCAGGGCAGCAACCCAATCAGTGACATTTGGGCAGTCCACGCACTGCGGATCGTCGCGAAGTATCTGAAGAGGTATGCCACCCAGAGGGAATAGAAATAGAACAGAAAAACCACATTCCACCCTTATGTAAAATGTAGCATGCCAGATCCTGACATGTCCTAAGTCTGTTCACCAAAAGGTCAGTCAGTGGACATAGAGAAGCCTCAGAAAGCTTTTGGGAAGATGAGAGGGATTGAGGGGCGGGGGGGCGCAGCTAAAAAGTGGGTTCTTCAGTCTGAAAAGGGTAAAGACAGCTGAAAGCTGGGTCCTTCAGTCTGAAAAGGGTAAAATAGGAGTCCCTAATTTATGAAGGATGCAGATATAAGGTTCATTCATTGACGCCTCAAAACCAAAGCTAGGATGAGGAGAGATGTCCTTTGAGATTTGGCTACCAATGCCAGACAAGAGAATCACAGAGGCAGATGTTGGCTGTGCCCATCTGAGCCCTGGGCAAAGGCACACAGAATCGGCCCCGTGAGCACACTCGGAGGAGCTAAATATAAGAATTAAATGTGTGGAGTTGTCTGTCCCAGGAGACACAAAATGCTTCCTAAAAGGTTATGAAAGATTTATGAATGGCATAGCCATAATAGGCTCCTGGGAGAGCAAATATATACTTAGAGATGAAAGCTGATCTCTGAGACATGAAGACATCGGCAAAATCAGTCTCATAAGGGAGGGAAAGCACGCAGCAGGTTAGGCCTAGATGTGAGCACGGTGCCTCCTCTGGCCCTGAGCTGGAAGCTGCTCTGGAGAGGGGACTGAGCCGGGGAAGGGACACAGAACTATTTCAGGCCCAGGGACCATCGGGAAGCACAGAAGCATTTGACTGGGTAGAAGCGCATACAGATAACTGTCAGCGGTGTGTTTGGGCAGGAGCGGAAGGCAGGAGCAGCAGTGGGAGGTGAGGGGGTAAAATGGACAGAGGAAAGGCTGAAGCTCCATCACTTACTATTTTACCTTGTTATTCGGGGAACACAGAGCAAACACTGGGTTTTGGAAAGGAGACTCAAACGCCTAACCATTTCAAATGAAAGTGTGGGAAACGCCGTGGCACTCTTATTTCATAACAGGAACCCTTAACTCCAGGAAAAATCGCAAAAAAGCAAGTGGGAAGTGGTTCGCTTGGCAGTCTCAGGCTTCATCCCCAGCACAAGCAGTGAGCTGCATTTGAAAGGGGCCTCTGAGAATTTGCTTTTCCAAAGTGGCACCGGGGACAAATAGAGCCAGCAAAAGCTTGTCCTACAATAACATCCCACTTCCACAATAATAAATATTAAAATAACATGTGCAGTTTCTACAGATAACAAAAGAGGTCTCCAGTGGGTCCAATCGGGGCAGTGTCACAGGAAGAAAGATGGCTGGGCGGGCTGCAGGCAGCCCCAGGCGACAAGGACTCAGTGCAGTGAACCAGTCTGGGCCCGGTGCACTCTGAGTGTATGTTTACTCTAAGTCCATTCACAGCTGCAGTCAAGGTCATTGACAAATGAAGAAGAAGAATGAGTCTCAGGGCACTTGGCTAGATCAGCTCTCACAATCCAAGGGTCAGTGCGCTGCTGCCCCTGGCACTTTTATCACATGCGCAGCCTGACAGCATATTTATTATGCCTCTGCTGAAACCATTGATGAGAAAATATGTTTACCCTCAGCTTTCCTTTAGAAGACAAGATGTCATTTGAATAACTTGCCTAATTTTTCTTCCTACCAGGTACCATTTCTTTTTTTCCAGCTCTTTCCCTAAGGCGGCTCTTTATTCGGTAGGAAATGCCAATGCTGATATGTTATTGTTAGGAATTTATATCATCCACAGGGCTGTCAGAAATCCCGATGATCTTGAAGCAAGGTCCAGCATGCACTTGGCAAGTGCTTTTGCTGGCATTGGCTTTGGAAATGCTGGTGTTCATCTGTGGTGAGCGAATTGGAGATTTTATTTCTTCACCTAAGCTACTGCTCTTAAATTTTTAAACTGTTTATAACTTAGGACAGGTGGTGATATTTAAATATGTTATGGAAAGAAGATCTTTAACTTAGGGTCCTGGAATATTTTCTTAATTCTAATGTAATTTATTGGGTCACGGATTTTTTTTTTTTTTTGGTAACAATTTTATTGAGATATAATTCACACACTATATAATTCACCTTTTAAAATGTACAATTCAGGGGTTTTTAGTATAGTCACAGTTACCATTACCACAAACAGTTTTAGGACATTTTATCACCCAAAAAAAGAAATTCTATACCTCTTAGCCTTCACCTGCCAATCCTCCTATACCCCCAGTCTTAAGCAACTACTAATCTACTTTCTCTCTATAGATTTGCCTATTCTGGGCATTTCATACAAATAGGATCATATAATATCTGGTCTTTTGTATCCGGCTTCTTTAATATAGCATAATGCTTCCATGGTTCATTCATGCTTGCATCAGTACTTCATTCCATGTTATTGCCAAATAACATTCCATTGTGTTGCCTTTTCACATTTTATTTATCCATTCATCAGGTGATGGATATTTGGGTTGTTTCCACTTTTTGGCTATTGTGAATAATGCTGCTATGAATATTTTTCATTTCTATTGGGAGTGAAATTGCTGATAATTATATTTTAAATTTTGAGGAACTTCCCAACTGTTTTTCACAGCAGCTGCATCATTTTACATTCCCACCAGCAGTGGATGAGGGTTCTGATTGCTCCACATACTCTCCATGTGTTGGGGGATTTTTAAAACCTCAAATGCAGTATTTTTTCTTCTAATCGCTCACAAAAAGAGATTACAGTCTTTGCCAATAGCCCAGAATTAATCTGTTTGATCAGAACTTTACTGGTATATTGCCTTCAAATTGAACACCAGTGAACATGGAGAATTAAGAATTTGCTAGGGAGAGTACAATAAAATAAATGGTCTCCCTTAAACTCTGCTGCTGAGAGGAGCAACTGAGCAAAATCTCCCCAAAGTTTGAAAAATGTGTTTACCTTTTGTCCCACTAATTTTACTTCTAAAATGTAGCCTTAAAACATACCATATGATCAATGAATTTCCTTATTAGGATAATCACCTAAGTGTTATTTATAATTGAAAAATGTGGAAGCAACCTAAATTTCCAACAGATTAGGAATGGTTAACCAAAGTGCAGTACTCAAAGAATAAAATAAGGCTATTAAAAATAATGTTTTAGAAGAATACAAAATGATACGGGAAAATGTTTACAAAGAATATTAAGTAACAAAAGCATTGTTTAAAACTGAATGCAGAGTATGATCATATATATTAAAGTTGTACATAAAAGACTAGAAGGAAATATTCTATAATAGTTATCTTGAGGAAATAGAATTATGGATTCCTTTAATTTCTTACAAAACATATACAACTGTTAAAATAAAAAAGTTAACTAAAATATTGGCTATAATTAGAAAGGTACCTTTTAAAGCTACATGAACCCTTTCACATCAGGAAGGCACACTAGGAAATAATTTTCTGAATATTTTGGAGCCTGAGAAATGTAAAACATATTCCAAAATACCCAACAACTCAGAGGACGCATAGCCTTTGATCTGTCTCATGAAAGATGGTAGGCTAGGGCCCACCCCCCCTTTTATTGGATAGATAATCATACACTTTACCAAATATTACATCTTTCTATGAAATGTAAATTTTTTTGGTGAATAAGCACAAAGCCATCTAATATTTAATAGACTTACAGGCCATTTTACTGTTATAAAATATTTTATTTTTAATACATTAATTGTAATGATATTAACTTCTAATAATGTATATCTCCTGAATCATCTATTAAACTATAATATTATCCTATTTGTTCAGTAAGAACTCAAGAGGATATAAATAGTTTTTCCATTCCCCTCCCTCCCTTCAAATATTCCCATAAATAAAAATCATGGTGCTGTTTCTTGAAAGTCTTTCAGACTATAATAATCATTTGTGATTCAACTCCATTAGTATGTAACATTCTAAAGGATGTACTGATCATTGGTGGGACAGATCACTGGCAGGTCAAGCTTACATATCTGATGTATCACATCTTGGTTTATAAATCTCCCACTGACATGGTCAGCTTGTGCAGGAACACACTGCCAAAATATTGCAGAGCAAGATAAAAAACACATGCCCTGAAATGTATTAAAGAAACTTCAAAGTGAATTCTCAATTTCTTCCAGATTATAAGGTTAACCAATGTATTTGGGGAGAATCTTCTATATTAACACATATTATATAATTTTATGAGCATTTGAATTTGAATATTTCAGAGGTTTTAATACAAATAACACCAAATATTGAATACATAACAGTATTTTTTATAGCAAGGAAACCAAAGTGGATAACTTTGTGAGGTAAAGGTATTGTCTAGAGACTGTGAAGAGCTCTCCCATAAGAGTACCTTTCTATTATCTTGGATTTCTGATATCTTTATGTCAACATAAAGGCTTTCTTTCTTTTCTAGCCATGGAATGTCTTACCCAATTTCAGGCTTAGTGAAGACATATAAAGCAAAGGATTATAATGTGGATCACCCATTGGTGGTAAAATCATAATACATTTTTTAATTAAGTCTTATATTCCTTGCAATTGCTACAAATGTATTTGTCAATTCTTGATTGCTCGGAGTACAGGGTAATTTAATATCTAGAACATGCAGGTTGGCCCACCCGTCACCATGTTTTGTTTCTCCGCAGCCTCATGGCCTTTCTGTGGTGCTCACCTCCCCAGCGGTGTTCACTTTCACAGCCCAGATGTTTCCTGAGCGGCACCTGGAGACGGCAGAAATATTGGGTACGAATCATTATTCCTAATCCTGTGACCCACATAGGTGGAGCACTTCCTAGGTTTGATTCTAAAGGTAAAGGATAATACTAAAAAAAAAAAAAAATGTTGCTTTGAGGTAGTTTAGTAATAACTTGTCACTGACCTGCACAATTTAGTGCTAAAATTTTATGTTCTAATAATCTGGTAACAGTGAACTGGAACCAAATATTGCTTATGTTAAGTTTGGAGTAATCATATTTCCAGTTTTCATCCCCAAGGAAAGTGAATGTCTTTACACACTACAAATGTGGTAAATGATTTTGGTGTGTTTAATAGGTAATAAAATGGATCTAATTCCCAATTATAGAGAGTCTAAACAGCTAGAAACTGTAGAAAAAGATCCCCAAAGGCGAATATTTTTGCTGCTCTGTAGAATAAGTAATGTCTATAATAAATTTCCAGCAGTGCCTTTTGAATCTTAACAAGAAAAAAATTATATTCAGGATAGCTTAGTTTAGTAAAATTTTGGTATTTTTCTAAGACAAAACGTCTTTTAAGTACTTGAGTATTTGATTAACTGCCCAAACATCTTATTCCCCTACTTGTGCTTAGGGTAGGAAGGGAAAGTCTAAAGGAAAACTTCGTTATACTCCTCTAGCACCAGCCGTTGGAGAGATTATTTCCAAGAAGGTGGGAATGACCACAGACATCCTTCCGCGGGGCCTCTTCACTCTCACTCCTCTCTCACTCTGACATGTGTGCTTACAGCATGTTCAGGAAAGAGGTCCAGGGCGTGGTTTTCCAGCATGTGCTGTCGGAAATGTGATGTCACCTTTACCAAGGATCTTGTGTTCCTTTTCCCTTTGGGACTAGAGATGTTGTTCAGCCATTTGTTGGGACTCAGACTCCTTTGGAAATATACAAACAGTGTAAATAGACAGGATCCCAAATAGTAGGCTACATGGATGATAAATGGGAAAATCTTAGAGAACATACAGCTAACATTCCAGACAACCACCAAAATTACTGAGAAAGCGATTCCTCTGTGAGACAAAACCCAGGCCAGAAGAACCCACCAGTTCCTTCTTGTTGCATCGGAAATTTTGATTAATATTATTCTATACGTGGCCATTAATATTTTGATTCCCTAAGTCAGTGGTCGGCAAACTCATTAGTCAACGGAGCCAAATATCAACAGTACAACGATTGAAATTTCTTTTGAGAGCCAAATTTTTTAAACTTAAACTTCTTCTAATGCCACTTCTTCAAAAGAGACTCTCCCAGGCCGTGGTATTTTGTGGAAGAGCCACACTCAAGGGGCCAAAGCGCCGCATGTGGCTCTCGAGCCGCAGTTTGCCAACCACTGCCCTAAGTAATCTTAGGTTTTCTTAGTTTTATACCAATGTATTCACTTTCCTACTCTCTCTTTTTTTGCTAAAGCACTTCATAGAAAAACCCAGAGGTTTTGGTGGTGTATTTTATGGCAGCAATCCCAAGAAAATAAAAATCTCATAAACCTCGTATCGTGTGTTGCCTCTCCACCTACTCCATATTTTAGCTGCTGCTGTGTAGTATGGACTGGTCTTGTCAGGCAAAGTTTACCTTCCTACCCAGCTGCTCCACCAACCAGCCCCGTATCTGGTTCTATTTATCCTTTTTCAGGATTACTAAACCAGTTCTCACTGTCCTAGAAGAGAGAGGTTAAAATTGATTTAATAATGTGCTTCAGGATGGAGGTGAAACGTACATTCTAGACCCCTTTTGAACACTACAGAGAAAGTGGACTTGGACGACAGCTTGAGGCATTCTGGATAATAACTAATGCTACATTCCATTTGTAAAGTGCTTCACTTCCAGGCAGTGAATGTGTTCAACTGGAATAGATGGAGTCAGGGGTGCTAAGGGTTGGGGATCAGGTTCCTTCATCTGGGAGCTTTCACCACCACCCTTCCTAAGGACAGAGCCCCCTGGCTCTTCCAGACTGATGTCTCTATAATTTTGTGTATTAATTATTCATTATGTCCAAGTTCTGCCCTTTTACATCTCCAACGCTTGTCAACCTTCTTCCCCCTCCACCAATATCAGCATCTACATATTAAAAACTATTTTCTGAGAGTCTTCGTGTACTTGGTTCTTTCTGACTAGTTCTGTAATATGTAGAGGAACCTGCTTTGCCCATTGGTAACAGAGTCCAAAATCAAAACTTTTTATAGCTATGGAAAGGAAATACTTTCCTTCCCTGGCCACACATAATCCATTTTTGTCATCTTCTTCCTTTTTGGCAGTCAGTGGTGCCGTTTTTATACTTACATAGATCCTTATCTCACAAAGTGTTTTTGCAAAGGGTTTGTCTCTTCCATAAAGGCTGCTGTGAGAAAAGACATTGAACATGTAATACCTCTAGATGTCAGCAAATTCCAGGCCTTGAAAGTTACATAAGCTGTGTTTTCTGCCACAAATGCTCCTTCTTCTTCATTCAAACACCAGCCTTCTTTCTCTGTCTCCTTCCTGGGCCTCTTTCCTTGGCTCTGTTCTTTGTCTTCCCTCCCCACAGGGGCGAGGAGCCCATTGGAAAGGTGAGAGCCGGGTTAGCCGCCCCAATGGACTCCTCCGCACTGGCCTGGCCCATCTGTCTTCTGTGGGGCTGCCCGCTGGGCCGGCCTCCATGCGGAGGCACATTGGTGCCCTTGTCCTCCGTGTCAGGCAGCCAGCAGTAGGTTATATATCAGCTATCGTGTGACTGGATTACACCCAGGGCCAGCTTCCTCCTCTCTGTCTACAGTCAGCGCTTTGTGTCTTCCAGGAGCCGACACCCGCACTGCCAGGATGGCAGATGCTGGGCCCGTTTTGGCAGATGCACTCCGGAAACTCCTACTGGATCTGGACGTGGATGACGGCCTAGCTGCCATTGGCTACTCCAAGGCTGACATCCCCGCATTAGTGAAAGGAACGCTGCCCCAGGTAAGAGATGCAGAGCATCCTCACTCCCTTCTAGCTGCTGCAGGAGAGACAGCGTCCCACCTGGGGCACGTTGCGGGAGATGAAGACTCAGGGGTCCTCCAGCGGCTCCCAGGTCTCCTCCGCCAGATGGCCGCTCTCCCCTTCCCCAGGGGGATGGGGCCGAGGCTCCCTCACCTTTATACTCTTCCATAAAACTGGGGCATGTGTGCAACTTTTATGATGAAACTGAAAGGAGCCTTTATAAAAAGTCAAGGCAAAAACAACCACATTTACATTGGGGTATGGCAAAATTTCCCTTTTCTCCATTTCTGCTCTTTTAAGAGTCCCCTATAAAACTATATACGAAGCTGTTACTAAAGAGCCACTAATATCGGTTTCCATTATAAAGAATTACAGATTTCTACAATTTTGTGTAGAATAGACATGGCCTTTAAATTAAGACTACTACAAAATCACTGTTTTACATATTTGGGGGATTATGTATTTTATACATAAACATAAAATATGTAATATGCGTATCAGCATCACTTTGGGTCTTATTTAAATGTTGATAAAGAATTTAAACTGAACTGCTATCCTTTATTAGGTAGAAAAATTTTAATAGATGTAGAGTTTTCCCTCCCAGGGTTCACATGAAGAGAGTTCAACCCCCATTGGACGTCTCTCCCATTTGGATCAGATACCCAGATACCCTTGTGCTATAGCATCAGATCCTAACAAGACAATACCATAAAACACAGAGCTGGAGTGCTCCATTTGTGGAGCACGGCTGTTTCCCCATGCTGAGTGCTCACTTAGTCCTTCTGTCCAAAATGGGAAAGCCAGGAGCACTTGAACACTGTGAGGACATGAAGATAAGGCATGTCTGCCCAGAGATGGTCATGGGTCTGTATCCCTGAAATGGGAACAGAGTTAACTGGAATATCCCCTCACACAGCATCCTGCTCACCCCACTCCAGTTAAGCAAGGGCCTCACACTAGCTTCTTCCCCACTTAGCAAATGCTTAGAATGTTGAAGCCCCCAGCTCATCTAAGATGGTAT
Source organism: Plecotus auritus (assembly GCF_963455305.1). Lineage (NCBI taxonomy): Eukaryota > Metazoa > Chordata > Mammalia > Chiroptera > Vespertilionidae > Plecotus > Plecotus auritus. The sequence goes on from NC_137777.1 coordinate 37,668,983, forward strand.
TTATATGGGTTCATTCATATCCACAGGAGCCAGGGTGGTAGCAGCAATGAACAAAGTAATTTAAGGAAATGGCAAGTGGTGGGGACTTTGGTGAACTGGAAAACTCATGGCTTATTTCATTGGGTAAGCCTCTTTTTAGCTACAATTTATGACATCCAAGTAGAAATTCAGATCCCAGGGTTGGTAGAACTTCCAGTTTTCAAGAAAAATTCACAACCTGGATGTTTGTATTGAATTCCCGCATTTCCCAATGTACAAAGCAAACATGGCCCATGGGACACCAGTTTCCCTGATATAGACTGAGAATCGGTGGACTCTATTTTATCTAAAAATCTAAAAATATAAATGAATGAGAAAAGAGGAGTCTCATAGTGTAGCAAAGCTCCCAGGCTAACTCACAAACTCTTGGTTCTAACCCACAATCCAAGGGACTAAATGGCCAAAAAAATATGACGATTCCAATTATTTTATCCAAATCTATTAGACTGTAAGTTCCCTAAAGCCTGGAACCTGTCTGTTTTGGTCATCCATCCTCTATTGCATCTAGCCTGGGCTAGTAAACATGTTAAATGAATACATACCTGCAACCCTTTCCTCCTATACCAGGTGAGCTTAATGGCTGAATGGTGGTAACTTTTTGAGAAATTTCCTTAGGTTGAATAGGACTCAACCAATGACAATGAGCTATTGTCCAGGGACCAGAGACCAAATGGTCATTAGGATTTTGATGTAGGTCTGGCTCTTACAGTATAATTCCAGTGAGGGTGTCCATTCTGCAAGGGGTCCTCTGAAAAGTTCTGCTTACATAGCCCAGGAAAGTGTTTGGTAATATGTGTTAGTCAACCTCTGTGGATGGTATTCATAATTTTCAGATGGAACTGTATGATATTATTGGCCATTTAATTGCTGGTGGCAATGCATCTTCCAGGCATCAGGACACATTGGCAAGTGTTCACTGTTTAATTCTACCTTGCTTAGACTTCCACTTTCAGAAGCTGTTCCAGATTAACATTTGAGTCCATCTACTAAAATAGCAAGTTAATTAGGTATTCTTCTGAATGCCTCAGCATACATATCATACTGGGAAATACAGATAGCAAAACTTTAATTAGACAAAACTACGTTTTTTGTTCCACAAAAGATGCAGGGTAAATGGAATCTTTGGCATACAAGTCATGTCCATAAAGTAGGATTCCTTCAGGCTGTATTCATAAAGCAGCCCCAACATGTATGCTGCCTTTTTCTCTTTCGATCATGTTAGAAACATTATTAATTTAAATTAACTATCAGCCTGGCTGGTGTGGCTCAGTGGTTGAGTGTTGACCTATGAACCAGGTCAGGGCACATGCCTGGGTTGCAGGCTCTATCCCCAGTGTGGGGCATGCAGGAGGCAGCCAACCAATGATTCTCATCATTGTTTCTATCTCTCTTTCTCCCTTTCCCTTCCTCTCTGAAATCAATAAAAATATTTTTAAAAAATAATAAATTAGCTATCACATTTGGAGTCAAATTCATATTTATAATATAGAGCGAGATATAGATATATAGATATAGATAGGTATATAAATAGGTATAGATAAAGAGAGAGAGAGAGAGATGCACAGGACTTTAGAAGGAATCTTAGAAATAAACTTATCTTGCAAATGAAGAACTACCATGGGTTTTTTTGTTTGTTTGGCAACAGTGAACACTTCACAGGAATACTGTGGCAACTTCAGATTTTACACATGAGGCACAGTAATCTTCACTTATTAGTATCACAGGATTTAAAGTAGTGAAGGGAATATAGTGGTTCCTGCAAAAAAAGGTTATTTCATGGAGTCGACATTTGATAAAGCTCCTTTTATGTTCAGCAACGAGGGATCGTTTTTTCTCTGGAAGGAACAACCAGGCCAGTATTCTTGACCAAACACCGCGGCTCATACTGGCAGCGGCAAAGAGCAGCCCTGTGTGCAGAGGCTTCCAACCGCCGTAGCCAGGCTGCAAGGGGAGCGGGCAAGAATAAATTAATCTCCCACGTTGGATTTCTGAAACTTCTGGAAAGAAACATTTACATTTCAAATCAAAACATTGCATTACTGAAGAGAGCTGTCTACCAAAATGAGCACTTCCACTCCCTGGCAGACAGGCCAGCTGAAATGTTATTTTATGAATGTGCTAAAAGTAGTAGTCTGGATTTATTTCAGTGCCCATGTTAATCAGTTGTCCTTCGGTCTTACATGTCTATAAATAATAACACATTGCAGAACACATCTTAATTCTGAGAGTTTAGCTTTTATATGGCATCAATGATATGTGTGGGGATATATCACAAACGTTATGTCCTTGCCCCCATTTAACCAGTCATTGGGGGTTTAGAAATATGAAATCAGCTCAGGTTGGCCTAAAACACTTCTGAGTTTCCTGAACTACTTCACCAAAGATGAACAAGATCATATGAAGGGCCTTTTAGCTCATCCAATAAAACTTACTCCATTATCAACCCAATAATGGGACAGCGTTCTTCACTTCTTGCCCCTGCCACAAAGGCATACATAGGTCCCCATGACCAAGTCTCTGGACCTTGCTACAGATTTTCAAACATTTTGGGGTCTCTAAAAGATCTGCTGGGATGTACAATTTTATCTTGGCTTTACCCATACTCATCAGTATTGACCCCCATTCTTCTCCCATCTGTCCATTCATCCTCCCTTTTTTTAAAATTAATTTTTAAATTATGGTAAAATATACCTAACAAAATCAACTATTTTAACCATTTTTAAATATACAATTTAGTGCCATTAAGTACATTTACAATCTTGTGCAACAATAACCACTGTCCATTTCTAGAACTGTTTAATCATCCCAAATAAAAGTTCTGCTCTATTGTGTAATGGTAAATAATATTACCATTACCCCCTTTTTACCTTTCCCCCAACCCCTGGTAACCTCTATTCTACTTTCTATCTTTATGAATTTGCCAGTTCTAGGTACTTCGTGAAAGTGAAATTATACAATATTTTATAATTATAAAATAATTATTTAAAAAGTGGAATTATACAACAATATTCCTGTTGTTTTGCCTATTTCACTTAGCATAATGTCTTCAGTGTTTTAGAACTTCATTCCTTTTTGTAGCTAATATTCCATTGTGTGGATCTACCGTATTTTGCTTATCCATTCATCTGCAGCTAGACATTTGGGTTGATTCCACCTCGGCTCTTGTGAATAGTGCTGCTAGGAACATTGGTTTACAAGTATCTGTTTTGGTCCCTGATTTCAATTTATTTGGGTAATTCCATGTTTAATTTTTTGAGGAACTGCCAAGCTATTTTCCACGGTGGCTATACCATTTTACATTCCCACCAACAATGCTCAAGGGTTCCAGTTTCTCCACATCTAACACTTTTAAACACTTGCTATTTTCCTTTTTTTTTAATAGCCATTCTAATGAGTGTGAGTGGAAATTCATTGTGGTTCTGACTTGTATTTCCCTAATGACAATGTTGAGCTTTTTCCATGTACTTATTGCCTATTTATATTATCTTCCTTAGAGAAATGTCTAGTCAAGTCCTCTGCTATTTTTTTTTTCCTTTTTTAAAAATATTTTTTTATTGATTTTAGAGAGGAAGGGAGAGAGAGATAGAAACATCAATGATGAGAGAGAGTCATTGATCAGCTGCCTCCTGCATGCCCCACTCTGGGGATCGAGCCCGAAACCTGGGCATGTGACCCTACCGAAAATCGAACCATGACCTCCTGATTCATAGGTCAATGCTCAAACACTGAGCCACGCTGGCCAGGCTGCCTTTTTTTTAATCCTCACCCAAGGACATGCTTACATTGATGAGAGAGAGAAAGGGAGAGGGAGAGAGAGAAATATCGATCAGTTGCCTCCCATATGTGCCCTGTCTGGGGATCAAACTCGCAACCCTTGGGTGCATAGGACCACTCCAATCAACTGAGCCACACTGGCCAGGGATCCTTTGCCTGTTTTTTAATTGGGTTGTCTGGGAGTTTTTGTAGCAATTGTTTATATATTCTGGATATTAATCCCTTATCAGATATCTGACTTACAGATATTTTTCCCATTCTATTAGTTATCTTTTCATTCTCTTGATAGTGTCTTCTGATGCATAAAAGTTTTTAATTTTGATGTAGTCCAATTTATCTGCTTTTTCTTTTGTTGCCTATGCTTTTGGTGTCATCCAAGAAATCATAACCAAATCCAAGGTATGAAGATTTTCCCCTATTTTCTTCTAAGAAGTTTAAGGTTTAGCTCTTAGATTTAGGTTCATTTTGAATTAATTTTTGTATACTTCCTCCCTTCTTTTCATTCTTCCTGTTACCTAAGAAAGACTTAGTGAAGTCTTACTATATATAATCCATTGTATGGGATAGAGTGGGGAGGGAAGTAAAGTCCTTTCCCTTTCTCGTGGAGCTTACATTCCAGTGAGGAAAGACAGACAGTGGACATCTAATAAAACCTATAAATAAGATACAAGTAAAATCATTTTAGATACTGACAAGTGGTATGGAAGAAATCTGGTGATTTCATGAAGTGTTGAGGGAACTCCAACAAAGGTGGTCAGAGAAGGCCTCTGGTTGGAGGAGGAGGCAGCCAAGTGAAGATCTGGGAGAAGCACCCCAGGCAGAGGGGAAAGACTAAGACAGGGTGAAGATCACCATTGTCATAGGACTGAATGGGGATGGTGGGACTACGTGAGATGAACCGATGAGAGAAGAGGTAGAGCTGGATTGAAAACCAGGGCCAGATAAGGTGGCATTAAAGGCTATGGTTTTGTTCTAATTGCAATGGGAAGTCTTTGGAGAGCATTAAACAAGGGAATGGTATGATCAGATTTATAACAGTGGGAGAAGAGGAGGGACAGGAGGGGAGGGGGCACATTGGAAATTGCCCTGCTGCCATTAGTCATTTGCCTCTCTCTAGGGGGCAAGAGTGGAGCAAAAGGTAAAACATTTTTATTAAATTAAAAAAAAAAAAAAGAGGCCTTTCAAGTAGAACAGAGGAGTGGAGGTGACTTAGACTTGGACTGTGGTGGAATGGGAGGTGAGAAGCGGTTGGATTTGGGATTTATTTTGCAGGTTGATCCAACAGACTTGCTGATGTATTTAACACACAGGGAAGGGAAAGAAGAATCAAAGATGGCTCCTAGGTTTTTGCCTTAGTGTCTGAGTATCATTTCTGAGATGATGAAAATGGGAGACAGGGAGGCAGAGTTCTTCTACCTTGTATGTGTGAATTTTGACATGCCAATATCCCCCCTCCCACCGTCTTCATTAATTCAACCAATAACTGTTGAGGACCTGTTTCCTCTGTGCTGAGCACTCTGGGAGGCACTGGGCATGGAGTGAACACAGCCCTGCCCTCACGGAGCTTCCCTCTCCCCCCGGTGTGCTCCCAAACAAGTGCTCACTCAGCACAAGAGAACAGACCGAGAGACCCAAAGTGCTACATTTTTTAATTTTATTTAGACCCAGAAATTTGGACACAGAGTAGTCATTATAATACCTTTTAATTTCCTGTCCCAGAGAAATCAAGGAGCCACCAATGAGAGTATAAATAGCAAAAGCATGTGCTGGCTAGCTCTGCTGACTTGTCTCAATAATCAATGGAAAAACTAAGCAAGTCGCCAAATTCGTTTGCAACGGTAGAGAGAAAACCTTAGTTAATATTTTATTTTTTTTTTATTTATTTATTTTTTTTTAATATATTTTATTGATATTTTACAGAGAGGAAGGGAGAGGGACAGAGAGCTAGAAACATCGATGAGAGAGAAACATCGATCAGCTGCCTCCTGCACACTCCCTACTGGGGATGTGCCCGCAACCAATGTACATGCCCTTGACCGGAATCGAACCCGGGACCCTTCACTCCGCAGGCCGATGCTCTATCCACTGAGCCAAACCGGTTTTGGCCTTAGTTAATATTTTAAAAGGAGTCCCTTGTTGCCCATAGCCTGAAAATTATGTCCTAGTGAAGTTCTTTTGACTATCCCTGAAGTCCAAGTTGCAAAATATACAGTCTTTGAAGTCAGGGATGACCTGGTTCTGTTTTCTTTGCTGTGCCTGGGACAGTGTTCTCCGCACCCAGAGAACTGGCCAAGGTTGCTGACCAAAACGGTTTGGTCATTATAGGAGGTGTTTTTCCTGAGGTTGGTTTAGTTCTGTACATTTGAGGAGAAGGCTATGGGCAGGGCATAAGGCAAGGACAACTAGGCAAGACATAGGCATTTGAAAGCTGTATAGCACAGGGAACCTAGCCAATAGTATTGTAACAACTATGTGTGGTGCCAGGTGGGTACTTGAAATGTGGAGGATCACTTTGAAAAGTATATGGTTGTCTAACCACTATGCTGTACACCTAAAACTAATACAAAATAATATTGAATGTAAACTGCAATTGAAAAATAAAATAAGAAAGCTTTGTGGGAAAGAGGCGTCACTTGATAAACTCTTGAGTTGGGAGTCAACTAGTATGAAGCAAACAAGAAATATGACCTTTAAAGATAGAACTATTATAAAGTCATTGTTTCTTGTGCCCAAGTTAATTTGCATAACCTAGTAGCTTTTACAAACTGCCTTTTCAAAGCCCTGAGTAACTCCTTTTGTTTACTGTTTCAGGAAAGGGTCACCAAACTTGCACCACGCCCTCAGTCAGAAGAGGATCTGTCTGCCCTATTTGAAGCTTCAATGAAACTGTATTAATTTTCATTTTCACTGAAAGAATTGGCTATGATAGTTCTGAAATCGAAGTGGATCTAGCCAGAGCTCCACACATAACTTATCTGTTACCAGTTTGAATGTGATATAAATTTACCCTGCAGAAGATTCCATGATGCTCAAAAGTCAAGCTACTTCCATAATACAGGTTAGACAAATGCCCAAAAGTATTGGATCCTGGTTTGTGTTCCTTCCCTATATTCTGAATACTGTCCCTGCTTTGTGTATCAAATGGGTAAAAACTCACTATCAAAAATATCAATGTACACATCCTATGTGCAGTAATCCATGTCTAGAAATTTATACTGTAAAAGTACTGACATGAATGTGTAAAGAAATATGGCAAAAATGTTTCTGGCAGCATTTTTTTCTAACAAAAAATTTGAAAGAACCTAAATATTCATTAATAATATATTGATAAATAAATTACAGTATATTAAATAATAGAATGCTATTGTGCCATTAATAAGAATGAAGTAAAATGACTGGAAATATGTTCATGATATACTGCTAAGTTGGAAAAAAGTAAGTTGCTGAACAACTATATATTAGTATGGTTCGGTTTTATGTTTATAATTACATGTAAAGATATGTTTATATATACATAGAAAAGAAGGATGCACATCAAAATACTAAAAGTTATCACTGGAGAAATACAATTTGAGGTATAGAGACTTAAGAGAAAATACTTTATATTTTAGACTTTCACTTTTTATTTTATAAACGTCTATATTGTTTGGATTTGTTACAACAAGCATAAAGGAGGGGGGAGAAAAGAAAGAAAAATACCACGTTCCTCTTTTAGGTCAGATTCATCTTGTTTTATAAAAATATTAGTAACTAATATTTAAAAGGTAAAAACAAATACAAAGGGATAAAATATTAGAGACTGATCTTCTGTCAAAGAAAATGTTCTTTTGAGAAAAACACTAACTTTTTTTTAATTGAGGTAGCTTTGGTCAATAACATTACATAAGTTTCCAGTGTACAGCGTTACAATTAAATAACTGTGTACACTATAGCTTGCTTGCTACCCAAAGTCTAGTTTCTATCTGTCACCAGGCATTTGACCTGCTTTAATTTTGCCCTCTTCCCCTCCTCCATTTTTCCCTCTAGTAACCACCAATCTGTAGTCTGTATCCATGAATTTGTTTTTGTTTTGTTTTGGTTGTTTGTTGTTTTATAGTACCCATATGAGTGAAATCATATGGTTTTTGTACTTTTCCAGCTGGCATATATTTCACTTAGCATTCATGTTGTTGCAAGTGGCAATATTTCATCTTTTTTATGGCTCGGTAGTATTCCATTGTAAATATGTACCAAATCTTCTTTATCCATTCATCCGTCAATGGACACTTAAAAGAGTTTTCATATCTTAGCTATTGTAAATAATCCTGCAATGAACATAGCGGTGCACATAACTTTTCAAATTAGAAAACACTAAAATTTTACATGGTAATTACCTCTTTGGAAAAATGTTCCTGGTGCTCAGAATAAGTTAATTCAAGAGCAAGCAGTTTTGTAGTTTGCAGATGATAGCCTTGCAGATGGAATCTAAGGAGCGTGATGGTCTGCCTCCCTGTTATTCCCGACCTGCAGAAACTTCTGTGGCTCATTTTTCCCCACTAGGGTTCCCACACTGAGGTCTGTCTGCTCAAGCTTTGGGGTCTAGATCTCAGTGTACATGTGGAATTATTCACGTTTTAAATTGAATTAAAGTTATAATCACCTAAGTAATGTCTATTTATTTAATTGCATCAGGGCATCATTGTTCCATTCAACCTTCCCAGACCCACTTTATCTCTATAAAGATTTTTTTTCCTTGAGATTTTGAAAATAACATTTAAATAATGTTCATTGTAAAATAATTTGAGATATAAAAATGCATTCTCTATCTCTCTTAAGTGTTCGATGCCTTTACTACCGGCAGCCAGATGTCTAAATGTGACTCACCAGGAGGAGTGTTTGTTATTCATATTGGTGATGACTCTAAAGGAAGGATTTAAAGGTCAAGCATGAAGAAACAGACTTAGGAAGCCTTCATATTTTTTTTATCTTAATACCGATCATTTTTGGTCCTCACAATTTAAGTATATGAAAAAGGTATCTTTCTTGACTTACCAGCTATTAACAGAGTGTGAAGTAGGAGATGAAGCCAATTTCCATAAACCGAACACTTTGATGTTTCTGAGACAATTGAGTGCATTTTTCTAAATCAAATCCTTTTTTTTTAATTTTCATTAAAAAATCAAAAAGTCCTCAGGTCTCCCACTCCATTTATATGGACTAATTTAGTTGCAAGGGCAAGGAACATTAAAGAACAGTATTCAAAAGTTTGTGAAATATTACTTTTATAAAACTATCCTCACCCTAACTGGTTTGGCTCAGTGGATAGAGCATTGGCCTGCAGACTCAAGGGTCCCAGGTTCGATTCCAGTCAAGGGCATGTACCTTGGTTGCGGGCACATACCCAGTAGGGAGTGTGCAGGAGGCAGCTGATCGATGTTTCTAACTCTCTATACCTCTCCCTTCCTCTCTGTAAAAAATCAATGAAATATATATTTTTTTTAAAAAACTATCCTCTATGGTGGTATTGTCACTTAAAATACATGCACATCCAAATTTATTTCATGATACAAAATACTAACCTATTTCAAATGAGTCATGTTTCTACAGTTTTTGTCAAGTGCCACAATAAATAACTGACTGGTTTTGCACTCCTGTCCCTTCTCTATGCATAGAGAGTGCTGTGTTGGGCTTGGCATTGTTTGCGTAGCTGTGGACACAGCTGTGGGGTGTTTTCAGTGGTCAGTGAACTAAGTCTGCTCTTGTAAAATCCAGACAGGTACAGTATCAAAATAGAGAGAGAGCAAGAAATAATTGCTTTTCTGGCCTTTTAACCCTGAGAAAGATTAATGGTTGTTTGGATTAGAAACTGTACCCTAATGAGGGACTGTTGCCTCTGGGGAGTGGGTATGAGAGAGGAGACTGTTCACCTCTGGGTCAACACCGCACAGGCCGCTGTGTCTCTGATGACCAGCAACCCAAGTCTGAGACAGCTGCCTGGGCTGGGGCTCCTCCATTAAATGCATAATCCCCTGAGACCTGCTGAGGAGGCCAGGCCACGTCCCAGCCATCACCATCACAATGGCCGGCACCAGGAAAAGCCACCCTTTGGGCAGAAATTGGTTCTTGAAGCCCTAGGTTGAATTACTGGCAGCTGCGGGTAGGAGGGTCTACTTTCTCATGCTATTATCCCACTGTCTTTCCAACCACCCCACCAACTCTCAGAATAAATGCATAAGCCCCACAAATTGAAATCCTGTTGGTGATTTTGTCCCATGTGAAATCCCTCAGGAAGCTATGAGGAGGACAGCTAACTTTAAAATAGCCTCATCTTATTCATTCTAGTTTTAAATATTAGCTTTTGCATTATGGTGCTTTTACTTGGTTTTACAGTTTATAAAATTGGAAACTAATTAAAATAAGCACGAGCGAAAATGAGAAAAAAAACTACCATTATGCCATTATCCAAACACAGCTGTTATCATTTGATATATTTCCTTTCCATCTTTTTCATTTGGGTGATGTAATCTAGCTCTTAAGGACTAACATTTTCAGTATTTTCTATGTTGCCACATAATCTTCATAACCATTTATTTAAAAGGTGCATAATAGTTTATTGAACAGGAATTTAATAATTTATTCTTATAGGGCTTCAAGATTGCTTTCAAATTTTACCCTCTCCATACCATAGCAATGAATACTGTGTATACAGATTTTTTCAGACTCTAAATTAATTTGAAGCTAATTCATCCCCAAATGAAATTTTACATTAGAGTATGGACATTTTTATGGCTCTTGATTTATATTGTTAAATTATATACACCTCACTATTGTTTTACATGCTGCTTACCTATCCTTCAGTCTTCTCTTCAAAACCAATAGTAGTGTAAAAATAACAATAACAAAAAAAAGAAAAACAAAACCAATAGTAGTGTACAGAATAGGCAATATAATCAATAATATTGTAATAACTATGTATGGTGCCAAGTGGGCAGTTGAAATATCAGGGAGAACACTTTATAAAATATATAATTGTCTAACCATAATGCTGAACATATGAAACTAATATAAAATAATATTGATTGTAAACTGTAATCTAAAATAAAACTTTAGCCTTACCTGGTTTGGCTCAGTGGATAGAGCGTCAGCCTGCGGACTGGAGGGTCCCAGGTTCAATTCCAGTCAAGGACACATGCCCAGGTTGCAGGCTCGATCCCCAGCAGAAGGCATGCAGGAGGCAGTCGATCAATGATTCTCTGTCATCATTGATGTGTCTATCTCTCTTTCTCCCTTTCCCTTCCTCTCTGAAATCAATAAAAATATATTTTAAAAAAACTTTAAATGAACAAATCAACAACAACAAGTAATGAAACAAAGTTCACAAAGGACCAGGTAGACCTGCACATTTCAGCTGTGGTTTTTCTATTATGTCAACATAGTTTAACAGTTCACATGAACAAATTAAAATTTTCAAATAAAATTATGAAGCTTACTTTAGTGTTATATTACTGACTCAAGTGAAACTATATATAGATCACCAAGTCTATTTTTCTTGGTCACTTACTTTTTTTTTTCTTTCTAGGACCCTCTGTGGGCCCCTAAGTCTATGATCTGTGTTATTACATTCATGGTCCTCAATTTTGCTGGCCAAGAAAAAAGACCCAAGGAAGCCACATGAAAATATAAATGTCCTTTTCTCTAAGGATGTTCTAGAATCATCTGTACCTGTGAGTGAAAGTTTTGCTGCACTTGAGAGGGAGGTGAGTGACACCAAACAACCATCCCCCACCCCACCCCCCAACAAAATCCCTTCCAAGGATCTAAGTTGCTCTCTAATCCAAAATCTCAAAGCTTTGCAGCTGGGCACAGTGGTCCCATGGTGGCTTTGGCAACATTTACTGGGGACCAATCTGAACTTTATATTAAGCATTGCATATGAAAAAATAATATTTGTAAAATCTATAATAATAAAAGCGTAATATGCTAATTAGACCAGACATCCTTCCGGACGAGGAAGCCCGGGTCCCTGGTGCCAGAGGGAAACCGGTGCCAGCAGCCGGGGGAAGGAAGGCCTACTCTTGCACAAATATCGTGCATCGGACCTCTAGTAGTATATAACTGAAGAGATGTCCAAATGGTAAAAATAGGCTGAAATGACAGCCTGAGTAAGAACAGGATAGTTTCTTTCATTTTTTACATCTCAACAACTACAATAAACTCAGTACTTTAAAAAGTCGTTTCCCAAACATTGATTTGGGGAGAGGAGGAGAATTGGGGTTCTGCAGGCAGGGATGTTTTGGAGGAGGCTAGAGAATAATTACAGGAACATGACATATAGTAGTATTTTTAACCAAACTATTGACACTTAAAAATATCAACTCTTGCCTGGCTGGTGTGGCTCAGTTGGGTGTCAACTTGTGCACCGGGAGGTCACTGGCTCAGGGCACATGCCTGGGTTGCGGGCTGATCCCCAATGGAGCCCGTGCGGGCCATGACCAGTCTGTTTCTATATCTCTCTCTCCCTTCCTCTCTTTAAGGAAAAAAAAAAAAATCAACTCTTATGAAACACAGAGGTCTATTTAGTAGGGTACTATTACAACTGGCAATAATAAACTAAAGACAATAACAATACAGGCATACCTCATTTTATTGCACTTTGCTTTATTGCGCTTCAGTTTGACACACTGAAGGTTTGTGGTACCCCTGGGTTGAGCAAGTCTAGTGGCACCATTTTTCCAACAGCATTTGCTCACTTCATATCTCTTTGTCACATTTTGGTAATTCTCACAATACTTCAAATGTTTTCATTATTGTATTTTCTGTGATCTGTGATCAGTGGTCTTTGATGTTATTGTTGTAATTATTTTGGGGTGCCATGAACCATGCCATATAAGATGGAGAACTTAATAAATGTTGTGTGTCTGACTTCTCCATTGACTGTCCAGTCCCCCCATCTTTCTCCCTCTCCTCAGACCTCCGTATTCCCTGAGACACAATATTGAAAGTAGGCCAATTAATAAGCCTACAACAGCCTCTAAGTGTTCAAGTGAAAGCAAGAGTTGCATGTCTCTCAGTTTCAATCAAAAACTAGAAATGATGAAGCTTAGTGAGGAAGGCATGTTGGAAGCCGAGATAGGCCAAGAGCTAGGCAGGCCTCTTGTGCCAGTTAGCCAAGTTGTGAATGCAAAGGAAAAGTTCTTGAAGAAAATTAAAAGTGCTACTGCAGTGACCACATAAATTATAAGAAAGCCTTATTGCTGGTATGGAGAAAGTTTTAGTGGTTTGGATAGATTGAACCAGCCATAATATTCCCTTAAGCCAAACCCTAATCCAGAGCAAGGCCCTAATTCTCTTTAGTACTATGAAGGCTGGGAAGGTGAGGGAGCTGCAGAAGAAATGTCTGAAGCTAGCAGAGGTTGGTTCATGATGTTTAAGGAAAGAAACAGTCTCCATAAAAGTGCAAGGTGAGCCCATGCAGTATGGCTCGATGGTTGAGCATTGACCAGGAAGTCACAGTTCGATTCCAGGGCACATGCCCAGGTTGTGGGCTCAATCCCCCGAAAGGGACATGCAGGAGGCAGCCAATCAGTTATTCTCTCTCATCACTGATGTTTCTGTCTCTCCATCTCCCTTCCTTTCTGAAATCAATAATATAATACAGCAAGTGCTGATGTAGAAGCTGCTGCAAGTTATCCAGAAGTTGGCAGAATAGAAAGGAATGGAGAAAATGAAACAACCATTCTGATTTTTTTCTATTCAATCTGATTTTTCATTGGCCAAGTTCTCAAACTTTATGAGTGAATAAATGCCACACCTGCATCCCTAAATCCTTAGTTATAACCAATGAATGTTGGAACTAACATCCCTTACTTGTTATATCCTAATATAAAAACAACCTGGCAAAAGGCAAAAAAGCAAAAAGTGTTCTAGGATCTACTTTTTAAAATCCTGGAACATTAGGAAAGTTGGGAGGGCAGCCTGGGGGTTCACAGAACTTAGGAGCTTCCTCTTACAGATCAATGCAGAGAGAACCCCCTAGCTGAGCCAATGAGGGACAACTTTATAAAAAACAGACAACTGTTTATCCATACAAAAGAAAATCTTTCTACCAGTAGTAATGTATTAACATCTTAGCAGCTTTTCCATTATGAATCTGACATTTCCTTCTTCAAAGCCCAGTTTGAGTGCTTTTCATTTTGAAAATGAAATAATAAAGCCATCAACACACAATAAAAGCTATGCAATATTTATAATCAGGGGTTTTTAGAGTGTATTTTATGTTAAAGAAAAGATTGAATTTCTAGGCCTTCCCTTATAACTCCCTTAAAACCTTCAGCTTTAAAATGAGAGACTCAAATTCTTCTCTCTGATCTTAATTTTTATGTGGCTTCTTATTTCTTTTTTATCCTCTCTAAAACTTAAAATCCCCTCAACATCGCTTCAACTGCTCCCATTGAACTGGCAGCAGGCTGATCTTTTTATTGGTGGGTAATGGATTTAGTTTGATTGCTGACATAGGAACAATGAGAGGATAAACAATTCCATTGTGGCCATGAAATTCCCCATCTGTTGAGTACGGTCATGACTGAAGAACGCTGGGCAGAGACACATGAATGAACCCACCATGCCTGATGTTAAGGACATCCGTCATACAAGCTGAACATGTGGCTTCATAAATCAAGAGCTAATAGCAACTTTGATTGCTCATGTCATTAACTCGCCAGCCGTTTAAATACCTAAAAATTTACCATAATGTTGAGCATAGAGACCTGATTTGCAATTTGGATCTTACCAAGAAACCAGAGGTAGCAAGGGCAGCCAAGAGTCATTTTCTAAGTTATTAAAAAAACAAAACAAAAAACTGTATTAAACACCAATGACTTTATCTGGGGGAGAAGGGACTTTTTCAGATGCTCAGATATTTGCAGATGAAATATATGATGTCTAGAGTTGGCTTTAAAATAAAATGGGAGTAAGTCAAGATATAAAGGAAAAAAAGGTTGCCCATCAGTTGCTCATTGATAAAAATGAGTTATGGAAAGCTGTGGTTTATTATACTATACTAGAGGCCCATTGCACAAATTTGTGCATGGGTGGGATCCAGCCAGCCTGCCTGATTGGGCGATCAGGCCGATTGGGCTGGGCTGGCCAGGGGAGGGGCCATGGATGGTTGGCTGGCCGGCCCGCCCCCTGGTTGAACTGCCAGTCGAACTCCCAGTCGAGGGGACAATTTACATATATAGCCTTTTATTATATAGGATTCTTCACTTTTGTATATGTTTAAAAGTATTCAGAATGAAAAGTTTTTACAAATTGAATAAGCTAGAAAATGGGAACTTGCATTAGCATTGTTGCCTAATTCTACCTCTTCTTAAAGAAAAAGAAAAAATTATGCTCACACAACAGTTCAAGCATTGAACAAGGCAAATAAGCCATCCTCGCTAAACAGGAAAGCAACACATTTCAGAGGGAGATCAGGCAACACCTACTGTGGTTTTTCAGAAACCAACATCACTCCACTGAGGAGAACCACCTTGCCCAGATCACGCCTCTTCCCAAGGTGGCCACCCTCCAGTGAATCAAGAAGGAGGTCAATTCGGAGGCCTTACTTAGCATAAAGTACAGGATACTCAATTAGATTTGAATTTCAGCAAACAACATAAATTTTAGTATAAGTATGCCCCATGCAATATTTGAGATATACATATACTAGGAACTCTATTCTTCTTAAATTAAAACTTAACTGGGTAATGTATATTCTATCTGACTACCTATACTCCAAGCACCTGCCCTCATATAAGGAGTCTTCTTCACCCACAAAGAACATCACTTTGCATAAGTTAAAGATCGAAACCACCTCTCTCTCTCTCTCTCTCTCTCTCTCTCTCTCTCTCTCTCTCTCACACACACACACACACACACACACACACACACACACGAACTGGAAGTTGAATGTTATACCTGCTAAAATTACAAGTGTATCTCCACAGTCTGGTGCCCCCAAGTCTGCAAAGACTAGCACTGTGGCATGAAGGGGAGTCCAGGTTTTGGAGTCATGACTAACCCGGGTTAGGGACTATTTTCTGTAAAACGGTAGTAGGCCCACCTTGCAGGGTTGTTGTAGGACGAATCTATAAAGTGGTTGGTACATAATAGGTATTCAACAGTAAATTATCCGCATAGTGTCTGGCACATGATGAATCTTATAAATGTGCTGTGAATGGGTGAACACTGCAAGGTGCAAGCCAGGAACCCGCAGACCACCATTCACATTGAAGGCCCCTCTGCTCAGCCACTAACCAGCCCGATGGTTTTAAAGCCATGTATAGTATATACTCCTGGGAACCACTCCAGGTCTTCAGAATCAGAAGGAACAGGGTGTAGGGCCCAGGCATGGGGTGTTTATCAAGCTGCTTAGCAGAGCTGATGTGCAGCCAGGCTTAAGAACCACATACCCAATTCTTGGAGGAGCACTTCGTCAAGAATCCTCTTCTGTTCAGAAGTGGTTCTCAATCTCTATCAAATCTCAGAAGCCCTGGAGAGCTTGTTCAAACAGATTGTTGGGCTCTCTACCCCAGAGTTTCTGGTTGTGGTTGGAGGGCAGGGAGCTGAGAATTTGCCTGTCTAACAAGTTGCCAGGTGCTGCTGACCTGCGGTCTGGGGACAATTTGAAAAACACTTCACTCTATCTAAACCCTACCTGCATATTATAATCACTAGGAGTATTTTTTATACATAGGCTTGGGCTCTAGGGAATCATATTTAAATAGTCTGGGGTGGGTGTGGAGGCACCTGAGTGCCTCATAATTCTAATGCACCCAGGTCAGGAACATCTACTCTCCTTACCTGAACTCTCTGCTCTCACGCCCTGTGCACCCTGGGACCAGCAAGGAGGGCTTCACAGGAGGTCCTTAGAAAGTCGGTCTCTCAGGCCCACCCCAGACCTGTGGAATCAGAATCTGCACTTTAACAAGATCCCCAGTGGATCCCATGCACATTAAAGCCTACGGAACTTCTCAGAGAGGACTTCTTCAGCACCTTTGAGAGGGTGGATCTGCAGAGCTCCCAGGTTGGAGAGAGAAACAGAATTAGCAACTCTCAGCTCTTAGCCAAACAGGTAACCAAGCATTTTGCAGAGCACACAGTAAAGAAATAAAGACTTCCGCCGAAACCGGTTTGGCTCAGTGGAGAGAGCGTCGGCCTGCGGACTGAAGGGTCCCGGGTTCGATTCCGGTCAAGGGCATGTACCTTGGTTGCGGGCACATCTCCAGTGGGAGGTGTGCAGGAGGCAGCTGATCGATGTTTCTCTCTCATCGATGTTTCTAGCTCTCTATCCCTCTCCCTTCCTCTCTGTAAAATATCAATAGAATATATTTAAAAAAAAAAAAAAAGAAATAAAGACTTCCATTGACATTAATTGATTGCCCTGGAGTAAGTACAGAAGCAGATTTTTATTTTTGTTACTTTGAATTTTTATGAGTTTACTTGAACCAAACTGACAACATACATCAGGGAGCAAGATCTCAAATGTCTCAGAGAGTAAGTTTTGCAGCTTCTTCTATGCGTTTGAAATGACAGGATCATTAGCGAGATTATGTGCTTTCTTGAGGGTGGTGATTTTAAAAGGTGGGTTAACTCATGCACAGAAACAATGGATAGAGCTTGCTCGAGGCAAAGACTAACCTTTTACTAAAAAGTTGGGCACCTGGGACATGACTTCCCGCCATGACCTGTCCAGTTAGGAATTTATTGTTACCTTACATAGAAATCCTTTTCTTTTTTTTGTCCATAATTCACCCTTTTGGTAATAAACCAATCCGAATGGTGCATCATTGACCAACCTTTTGGTGGGATTGTGTGGTCTCACAGCACTAGGAAGGCTCATTCCTAGGAAGTCTCAATATTGATGTTGTCTTGTTGGTCATTGTGAATGGGGAAATACTGTTACCATGGGATCTGAATTGAGGCAGAATTTTCCCCAAACAGGAAGGGCAGGTAAGTGGAAGGCAGTCAGCCACAAAGCAAGAATTTTAAAGGGTTATAAGTGAACATCCACGTGCCAACAGTGTAGAACTCTCAGCAGTGATTTCCAAAATCTCAGAGAAGACCCCAGGCCAGCACAGACCTCCCTTACTTACTTTGTCTGGTCCTGGACAGAGGTTGTTACCAGTACTCATAGGTGTGATGTATACCTACTATTGTGTACGGATTATAGATTTTGTATTCCAAAATGAGGACTCAGTCATTCACCCCTCCAGACATTGTAAAGTACCTGGGCTAAAAGGACCCTAATGGTGTAATATGATCAAGATTCTGGACTCAAAGCACAAAAGCCAAACAGGATCATGTTGGCAAAAAGTTTAAAGATTAGTAATATCTAGTATTGCCAAGGGTGTGAGGAATAAGCCCCTCATATCCTATTGTGAAAGAGTCAACTGATGAAAAAATTTTGGAAGGCAATTTGGAAAAATCACTCAAATTTTTTTAAATATTTTTATTGATTTCAGAGAGGAAGGGAGAGGGAGAGAGAGAGAGATAGAAACATCAATGATGAGAGAGAATCATTGATTGGCTGCCTCCTGCATTCCCCCTGCTGGAGATCGAGCCTGCAACCAAGGCATGTGCCCTTGACTGGAATCAAACCTAAGACCCTTCAGTCCTCAGGCCAATGCTCTATTCATTGAGTCAAACCAGCCAGGGCCCTCAAAATGTTAAGCATGCATAAGCTATGATCCACACTCCCACAACTAGAAATGTAGCCAATTAAAATATTAGAAGACATACATAGAGATGTTATAATGATGTACTTTGCACCATTATTTCTACTTTTATTTTTTAACATATTTTTCTTGATATTCAGAGAGGAAAGGAGAGGGCGAGAGAGATAGAAACATCAATGATGAAAGAGTATCATTGATCAGCTGCCTCCTGCATGCCCCCTACTGGGGATCGAGCCTGAAACCTGTGCATGTGCCCTTGACTGGAATTGAACCCAGGACCCTTCAGTCCACAGGCTGACACTGTATCCACTGAGCCAAACCATCTAGGGCTATTTCTACTTTAAAAAAATGGAAGTAAGCTATAGGCCTATCAAGAAAGAAATGAATAAATTAGTATAATGTAGTTTTCTGCTCATCTATTTAAAGATTGGGAACTCTATATATTCACACATGAGTGTGTGCATGGATGCGTGTATGTGTGTATGTTTAGTGTGACTCTATTTCTATTTTTTAAAATTGTATACATTCATATATATGAAAAAATCTGGAAATGCACAATACACCCACAAATCTGTAAGCAATGATTGCTTTTAGGAAGTGAGACTAGAATTGGGGAAGTATATATCACTTTTTCTACATACCCATCTACAATTTTTGAATTTGTTATAATATGTGTTATTTTTATTATTTAAAATATATTTCAAACAGGTAAAAAATGACTTAGGAATTGTTTTTTTTCTGGGTGTGTTTCCTCACTTTAACACAGTTATGTGTTTCAAGCTTATTCATTAAGCATAGTATAATATGTTCTATTTGATTAAATTTTGGCTTTCTTAGAAAAAGCCTAATCCAGCCTGGACCCTTTGAGATTAATCCAGGTAACTGATTGGCTTCTGGGTACCCCAAAGGGGTCTTAATTTTATTTAATACCAGGTCCTTGAAACCATATTTGTGTATTTTAGTCCCTGCCCTTTAAATAATATTGCCTCTTATGAAGTGTGTGGTTAACCAAACCCCAGACTTCTTTTTTAAAAATTGCTGCTAGCCTGGCCAGTGTGCTCAGTGGTTTTGGGAATCAAGCCCCAAACCTGGGCATATGCCCTAACTAGGAATCGAACCATGACCTCCTGGTGCATAGGTCAATGCTCAACCATTGAGCCACAATGGCCTGGCTGAACTAGGTATTTTAATCTTGGGCAAATTACTCAATTTCTTCATGTCTTATTTTTCTCACCTATAAGGTGGCAAAAATAGTCTTATTGGGTAGTTGTAGACATTAAATGAGATTATATATCAGGCTTCCTAGCTCTTAGGAAGCATTTCACAAATGCCAACTCTCTTTGTTAATATTATTATATCATTATCAATATCAATATGAAGAAGTAAATCTGTACTGGTGTCATGAAAGACAGTGCGTTTGGGACATAACACACACGTTTCAACCTTTTTTGTGTATAATATATGCAATATACAGGGTAAAATATAGCCATCCTGTAACTGGGCACCTTGAGTGTGGGAACACTGCTTATCCCACGTCCTGCAGGCACCTGAAAAGTTGTACAAGGAGATGCTAAGCACACGGCTCTCTAGAAATGTCAGCCTTATTGTGCACTGGTGGGAAGCGAAAATGCTGTGGAGAAACAGTCCTTTTGCTTAAAATAGAAATTTTGAAGGAAGCCAAATTAATACGTGACAAGTTATTGAATATCCAGTTCTTCTGGAGCGAAAAGAAAAAAGTGAAAGAAAAAGGAGAATTGCTGATACCAAAGATCACGTTTCCTTTTCGGTGAAATTCTCCAGCCAAGCTTGGCGCTAACTGAGTAGGCGATTTCACTTCATCACTTCACAAAAGACTTCCAAATTCACTGCGGCAGACACGGCAAAATAAAAATGTTAAATACATCCTGGCTGGGAGGGGACTGAAGCCTCCACGCTCAATCAAAGGTTTGCAATAATAGGATTCATAAAAAAAAAAAAAAAAAAAGACAGATGGGATTAGAAAATGTTGCAGTGAAGACTGAAACGAGATGAGCTCACAGCACCAGCCTGTCTTTTGTGGACCTGCACAATGATCCCCGAGCCAGACTGGATTAGGAAACCTTGCAACTAGGGGTTCACAGAGAGGCCTCCGGTTCCCAGGCACGTTAGGGGAGAGAAAGCTGACAGGATGCATCAGATTTATAGCTGCAGTGACGACAATATAGAAGTTTTCACCACTGTGATTCCTTCCAAGGGTAAGTAAAATTGTCCTTGACTGTTCCCTTCATGAGGCACCTTTTGCTGGAGGGTGAGGGCCATTACGTGCTGTTTTACTAAGGTTCCCCCTCAGGTCTCTGAGCTCTGACCGCTTCTCGGTTTTGATATTTGTTGTTGTTGTTTCTGAAAAGGAGGCACCTGTATAAACATCAATCATGGAGAAACAGTCCATGGAGGGGGAAAGAAGGGCAGTTAAATATTCCTGTTTCACTTAATACTGCAACCCACCAAGCCAAATGCAAGTGACAGCAAGCCATTGTGGGAGGAAACGGAGGTGAAAACAAAATTCCCTGAGCAGCTAGGTAGATTCTTTCATCTTCTCCAGTGAGCAAGTGGGTCCTGAAATGAGAACCAGCTGCCTCACAAATCTGATT
The DNA here is from genome assembly GCF_963455305.1 of Plecotus auritus. Lineage (NCBI taxonomy): Eukaryota > Metazoa > Chordata > Mammalia > Chiroptera > Vespertilionidae > Plecotus > Plecotus auritus. The sequence continues at coordinate 37,690,122 of NC_137777.1, forward strand.
TCTAACTGTGCAGTGAGATATGAGGAGAAATACTCCCCTCAGTGACCCAAAGTCCAAGGAAGTGGTCCAATAATGCCCTAACCCTGGCTGGCCTCTATCCAGACCCCAGGGCCACGCTCTCAAACTTAACCTGGAACTAGCGCCACCAAGAAGTGTGACTTTGTCAGCCCTCGTCCTTTGAGGCCAATGGTGTCAAGTCGAGGGAGGGGCTTCAAGCGAGAGCTCAGACGATGGAAGGTGTCTGTTGACTGAACAGTTCCCCTGCTCCCTCCAAAGCTCTGTCCTCTCTCCTGTGGCCCCTGCTCTGTCCCTGCAGCCCCTGACGTGCTGGGAGAGTCCGGGACTCCGGCTGAGCCCTGGCCTCATTGTCAGACTTGAATGAAGCGGGCTGGGTGTTTGCTGGTGTTGTGACCCCTGTTCAAACAATTCCTTTCTTCTTCCCTGGGCCCTTGCTGGAGGGGGTGGGATATGGAGGAGACAGCCAACAGAACGTAAATGAAGCTTTAGACATCTATTGCCAAAATGCCAGAGAGAAAAGGAGCTAGGAGTCAGTCCACATGCAGGAGTTGGAACTCTCTCTGGAGACTCTGAAAGGTACTTGGAGAGGCAAGGTGGTCAGGACCCTCTGACCCAGCTGTTCGGCTGCTCTCTCAGGCGCAGATGCTCATGGTGGCACTGATGCTATGACAGCGAAACTGAAAAGAACCGAAGTGTCCTTGAAGAGGGGAAGGGGTAAAATGTGGTGTCATCACACTATGGAATACTCCACAGTCGTCAACAGCGATGAACTAAGTCTGCGTGTATGGACATAGGTCTTGAAATATCATGTTGAGTGAAAAAAAACAACAGGCTGAAAATTTATATATGTATGATAACAAGGATTAAGTTTGGAAATATAAAACAATACCATATATTGTTTATGGGTACATATGAAAAAAGTGTGAAAACATAGGCTGGAAAGATACGGATAAAATTGGTGATGTTAGTATCCCTAGGGAAGGAGGGAAGACAGAGGGGACCTAAACTTGCCCTCTAACTTTTTATTACTTTTATATGAGAAGGAAACAAATTGGAAGGAAATGTTAGTATGTCTATTTTCTGTCTTTTTTTTTCCATTTATAAATGTTCAAAGGAAGAAAAAAATCAAAGCCATATGGCTCTTTTTAATAAAAAATTATTATGCAGTTCAGGAGAAATATCATACTTCCCATGAATAAAATTATTCAAAACAGGACCTTTGGCTTCATGTGCTTAGCATAGTGGTCCAAAACTGCCACCTCTTCTGCACTGTGTGACCTAGGGCAGGCTACTTAACCTCTCTGGCCTGAGTTTTCACTTTTGTAAAAAGGAGAACTAGAACTCACCTCCCAGGGTTATGATGGGGAGGTGGGGGGGAGGAGGGTTAATGAGATATAGAGAAATTATGTAAAGCATCTAGAACAGCCCCTGGCATATAGTGAGCACCATTAAATACATCACTTACAACGTGATTTCCATTTTTATTCCATACTTACAACAATGAATATGTTAGGTCGAAGATAACTATTTAATCCCATATTCCTTTCTTGCCATTTTTATTCACGGCCATCTCATGATGTTAAACCAAGTATTCATTGGTATTCATGCACATTTCACTGCTTAGGAAGTCGTTGTCTAGAAAAGGAGTATTTGTAGTTTATATTAGACCAGAAATGGGAGAGTCTGCCTCTTCCTTCTTCTTCTTGGTTTGCATCTTGTTTCTCTAAAGCCATCGGGCAGAGGGCCCTCAGTGAGAGAAGACAGTGCAAAAATATAGGTTGGTTTGATTTCATCTAACAAGGGTGATAGCCCTCCCTGATATGCCCTTTCCCAAATGCTAGTGTTGAGCCCTGCTTATTCAATGGGCAAAGACCAAAACATTTTCAGAGCACAAGTTCAGCCACATGGGCAGTGCTGCCTAGTGGTTAAGAGCATAGGCCTTGTTCCACCATCGACGACGTGACCATAACCCTCAGTATCCCCATCTATAAAATGGAGAGTATCTATGCCCTCGTCGGGTAGCTCAGTTGGTTACAGCATTGTCCCAACATTGTGCCAAGGTTGTGGGTTCAATCCCTGGTCAGGGCACATACAAGAATCAGAATCAACCAATGAATGCATAAATAAGTGAAACAATAAAATTGATCTCTCTCTCTCTCTCTCAAATCAATAAATACTTTTTTAAAAAATGAAGAGCACCTGCCTCACAGAGTTGCTGGGAGGTGTGAATGAGATATGGCAAATAAGCCATCCACCTAGTAAAACTTCATGGGGAGTTATTATCACATTTACTTTTTAAAATATATTCTTATTGATTTCAGAGAGGAAGAGAGAGGGAGAGAGAAACATCAATGATGAGAGAGAACCACCAATTGGCTGCCTCCTGCACGCCCCCTACTGGAGATCAAGCCTGCAACCCAGGCATGTGCCCTTGACCGGAATTGAACCCCGGACCCTTTAGTCTGTAGGCTGATGCTCTATCCACCGACCCAAACTGGCCAGAGCTATTGTTACATTTATTATTGTTGTATTATATCCTTCTTTCCAACACACATGTATTGGGTTCAACCTAATAGTGATTTTTTTTTTTTTTTTTTTTTTAGCTGAGCCATCTTAATACCTCACAAAAATGTTATGGAGTTTCTTAAAGTATTTTAAAGGCACTTAAGTATTTTATGGCCACAGCAAATATTATGGAGTGTTTTAAATAGTTTAAAGGCACTGGATATAAAACAAGTCTGTAACTAAGGACAAGTATGTCTTTTTACATTCTAGAGAAAGAAAGACCTTTCAGGGAAAGGTTTCATAGCCACAATTCACAGTAAATACAAAAGATAAAAACTGTGGTTTTACTAAGAAGTTATACCAGCAGCTATTTCCTGAAGCACACTAGACTGGGTTTAATTCTGGGGTAAATAGTACCACAGCGTTCAAAATAACCTACTTGGAGATAAACAATGATGGAGAAGGGTTAGTTAGTGAGGGGAATAAGGGAAAGAGGAAATGGAGAAAACTCCAGAAGGAGACACTCTAATGGAATGCTATAGTCTCTACAAGTTATCACCTATTCCTCCCACCAACCCTCATCTTACAGAGAAAGAGGAAAATCATAATAATCACTATTAATTCCTAGGAACTTACTCTTTGACAGGTGGTAGGCCAAAGGCTTTATACTAGTACAAATTAGTTTGTTTAATCCTTACCGCAGCCCTCTGAGGTAGGTGTTATTACCCCTAATGTACAAATGAGGAAACTGAGGGCTTAGAGAGGATGAGTAATTTGTTCAAATCTCGTACCTAGCAAGTGGTCAAGTTCAGATTCGCACCCAAGTGAAAGGAGTGGGGAGCCCTGGCTGCTGACTGCACGCTGGGTGTTGGGTGTCATGGCTGCACAGCACTCCTCTGATCACTTATCTGACAGGCGGCAAGAGGTCATTTCAGGTGTAGGCAGGGCGTGGCAGGGTGGGATTTCTGTTCCAAGTAAATCACTCTAGAAGTAATGTGGAAAAGGTGCCTGGGTGTCTCCATTTTCAACAAAATGCGCACCTTTTCTCAACCAACTAATTTTTTTATGGTTAATTGATTTTTTAAAGCTTTTTATGTGTGTGGTAAAATATACAAAATATGTAACTTACCATTTAACCATTTTTAAGTATACAGTTCTGTAGCAATTAGAAAATTCAGATTGGAGTGTAACTATCACCACTCTCCATTTCCAGAACTTTGTCATCATTCCTAACAAACTCTGTACCCATTAAACCAATGATTTTCAACCTTTTTCTTCTCATGGCACACATAAACTAATTTCTAAAATTCTGTGGCACTCCAAAAAAATATATTTTTTGCCAATATGACAAAAAATAGGTATAGTTTTGAAAGATTTACATAAATAATTAATAATAATAGTAATTACCTACCCTTTTTGCTCCAAGGTGACTTTTTAAAGAATCTGGTGCCTAAATCCTATGTAATAAAGAGCTAATATGCTAATTAGACCCAACAGCAGAACAACCGTCCAGACGACCTTCTGGACGACCTTCTGGATGAAGCTGGGGCTGTGAGGGCCGAGCCCCTTGCACAAATTTCATGCATCGGGCCTCTAGTTTGTATGTAAGGATTTCTGGTACCAAGAATTAACCAATCAGATGCAACCTTATTATGCAATGGGACCAATAAGATGCAACTCTATTATATGACCTATATATTTATGGTTCAAGACAGGGCATTCACGGAGGGTGGAGGGATTGCGAAAAAAAAAAAAAAGAATAAACTTCTAAAAAAATTTTAAAAAGGAAGAAAAAACTCATGGACACAGACAACAATGTGGTGATTGCCAGGAGGACAGAGGGTAGGGGAAGTGGAAAGGGGATGAATGGGATGGTGAACACACAATACAGTGTACAGATGATAGGTTGTGGAATTGTGCACCTGGAACCTGTGTCTTTTGTTAACCAGTGTCACCCCAATAAATTCAATAAGAAAAAAAGGGGGGTAATTCACACCAGATGATTGTTGTTGTCATTTTTTCACTTAACAATCTAAGGGAAAAGAGGTCAGTGCTCCTGACTAAATAATTATGTATAGCATGTTTTAAAAATTCTTGTGGCACAACAGTTGAAAATCGCTGCTTTAAACAATAACTCTCTATTTCTTCTTTCCCAGCCCTTGGTAACCTCTATTCCACTTTCTGTCTTTATAAGTTTGATAATTCTAGGTATCTCATATAGTGGACTCATACAGCATTTGTCCTTTTGTGTCTGGCTTATTTCACTCAGCTTAATGTCCAAGTTTCATCTATGTTGCAGCACGTATCAGAATTCGATTTTTTCTTGAGGAATAATATTCTACTGAATGTATAGACTACGTTTTATTCATTTACTCGTATCTGGTGACGGACATTTGGGTTGTGTCCACCTTTTGGCTATTGTGAACAATGCTGCTGTGTAGGTCGGTGCACTCAACCAAGTAACATCGAAAATTGCAGTTGCACTGCCTCTTCTTCCCAGTCCCCGTCCTCGGCCCCTCCCTCACTCCAGGTGCAAACCCTCTCAGTTTTGTTACTGTAGCTATGTCAGCCTCACGGGTGTTCTCTAAAACCATTCCTTTATCTCTCTTCACAGTGTCCAGTCCAGCCAGAAGAAGAGTCAAAAGCTCTCAACACCTCTTGACCAAGAATGTAAGGAAACTTCAGTTTTGATCTCTTCACTGACTTTTATTTAAAAAGCATTGTCCAGCTTCTTCACTCTCTCTCTCCCCCCTGCTCTCCATATAACCAGGAAGGTTTCCTGTAGCCCATGTTGTTGTTGCTGCATTCTTCCACCTCCACTTAACCAAAATAATTGACAAATGCCAACCAGACAGAACACAGCTCTGAATTGGACCCCTCAATTCTGACATTTTTCCCAGACACAGAGAGCAAATCTCATTTTGTATCTCCTGTGGGTTTTTTTTTTCTTATTTAAATGGAATCCATGACGTGGGTATAGCACCCTAACCTAAGTATTCTCCTATTATTGGCATTTGTAATGTTCCTTTTTTTTTCACTGTTATAAATAGCAGTGAAATGAGTTTATTTGTACAAAATACTATTTTTTGGATTAATTCTTTGGTGCATAGGCCTCAAAGTAGAATTAACAAGTAAAAGGATAAGAATAGTTTCATCTATCTATCCATCTACTCATTCATCTATCCATCAAATATTTGCATTCCTATTATGTGTAAGAGACACTGAGCTACATGGGGAGAAATAATAGTGGTTTTTAAAAAATGGTTCCTGCTTACAGTTTTGACACATATGACCAGGAATTCTGAACAATTGCCAGGCTTGCAGCCACGCTTTGTCATTTACCTCCAGCCTCACCAACACTGGCTTTCGTTTTCTGTATTACCTTTTGCTACTTTAGTAAGCATCTGCATTACCTTATACCAGTAATTAGTTTACATGTCTTTAGAGAGCACTGGTGCTGTAAATTTCTCATTTTATTTACAGATTTCTTTATATGAAAGTTGTCAATACCTCTTTGTACTTTAATTTTAAAGATTTATTTTAACTCCTAATTGTTTCCTCTTGGTTATACTGGCATTTCTATTTCTATCACAATTTTTCATAGAACAGCATTTTGATTTTCTAAGTATCTCAATTTTTAAAAACTTATTCTCCATTAAAAAAATAATTAAGTGTCTTTGGAATGAGATGGGATTTAGTCGTCGTTTCTATGTACATTTATTATTTTTTAAATATCCAGAGCAGTATGTGCCCATTATAAAATTTGAAACATTATGCCCTGGCAGGTGCGGCTCAGTTGATTGGAGTATTGTCTGGTATACCAAAAAGTGGCAGGTTCAATTCTTGGTCAGGGCATGTACCCAGGTTACAGGTTTGATCCCCAGTGGGAGTCAATTGATGATCAATGTTCCTCTCTCTCCCTTCCTCTCTTTCTAAAATCAATTTTAAAAAATTGAAACATTATGAAGATAGAAAATATAGTAGTATTAATAAATCCTGAGGAACTGTAGAACACAGTAGTTAGGTCTGTAGACTTAAGAGTCAAACTGCCTGGGCTTAAATCCTAGTTCTATCCATTTCTAGCTATCTAGAATATATTTTTTATATTCTTATGCAAATGTTTTAAGGATATATTCATAGATATTAAATTCTGGGTTATCAAATCAACACATGTGCTCCTTAAACTTACACAATTTATATATCAATTATGTCTCAATAAAAAACAAAACAAAACAAAACAAAAAAACGCCCTAGCTGGTTTGGCTCAGTGGATAGAGCGTCAGCCTGCAGACTGAAGGGTCCCAGGTTCGATTCCGGCCAAGGGCACATGCCTGGGTTGTGGGCTCGATCCCCAGTAGGGGGTGTGCAGGAGGCAGCCAATCAATGATTCTCTCCTATCATTGATGTTTCTCTCTCTCTCTCTCCCTCTCCCTTCCTCTCTGAAATCAATAAAGAAATATATATTATTAAAAAAAAAAAAAAAAAAGGCCCTAGCTGGTTTGGCTCGGTGGATAGAAAATGGGCCTGCAAACTGAAGGTTCCCAGGTGCGATTCCGGTGAAGGGCACATGCTCAGGTTGCTGGCTCAATCCCCAGTAGGACACGTGCAGGAGGCAGCTGATCAATGATTCTCTCTTATCATTGATGTTTCTATCTCTCTCTCCCTCTTCCTTCCTCTCTGAAATCAATAAAAATATATTTTAAAAAAAGAAAGTGATCAAAGTATATGAGCATTGAAAAAAATTATATAGTCATTGCCAAATTCTAAGCAACTGTGTTTTAAAAGTACCTTTATCAGAACACCTGAGCCAATACTGTATGGTATCAATGTTGTTAATCTTTGACAGTCTAATAGGTGAAAATATCTTATTATTTTTATTTGCATTTCTTTAATACCATTCATCTTTTTATAGATTTTTTTTTTACTCCAGGTTCCTTACACATACATGTCTTTTGCCCATTTTTTTCTGTCAGTTGCATATCTTCTTAAAATAACTTTTGCAAATGTTTTATATAGTAAGAAAGAAAGGGGATTTCAATGGATGGAAAATTTCTTTGTTGTCGTGGGCCCTGAAAACTTAAGCCCACACACTAGTAGAAAAATGCTCCTGCCTTTTAAGAATTAGTGGGTGACCCAAGTATAGAAAGGGAAGCAGTTGTTTGTAGGTAATTCAGAGTTTATGAAAAGTTTCACAACGGATGTTTCAATCAAGGCCTTGAGTTTGGCATTACCTTGGATTTGAGAGAACCACAAATCATTCATAACTCAGGGACAATCCCTTGGGAATTACAAATATTTCGTTCTCAACCAAGTTCTTGGATTTCTAACCTTAAACAGTGTTCCTGTCTGAATCACTCCTTATATCAATATCAACTGGCGTTATAAGGACAGAACACTGGTTACAAAAACTTTTTAAGTGGAAATAAATCACTATACTTTCTAGGGCTCTAGGGAAGGAAGTTCTCAGGGGAATTAGAACCTAAACAAAGGAGACAATTCTCAGTTGTGAAGGTGAAGCCACATGGACATGAGATACTCAAAGCCAACAAAACATGGCACAGCCTCTTGGAATATCCAATTGACTTCAGCCAGGCACTGTAGACGGCGCTCTCAGGTTTCCTGGGAGTGGAAATTTTTGAGAAAGACTGCTACATTTATGGTTTCTGACTTCCCCTCTCTAAAATACTTTTACTCAGAGAAAAAAAAAAATGACTGAAGTATATGAATACATATAAAAATTGCTTTTGATTTAAAAAAAAAAAACAGCCTTAGCCGGTTTGGCTCAGTGGATAGAGCGTCGGCCTGCGGACTCAGAGGTCCCAGGTTCGATTCCAGCCAAGGGCATGTACCTTGGTTGCAGGCACATTCCCAGTGCGAGGTGTGCAGGAGGCAGCTGATTGATGTTTCTCTCTCATTGATGTTTCTAACTCTCTATCCCTTTCCCTTCCTCTCTGTAAGAAATAAATAAAATATATTTTTAAAAAAATATATCAGAAGCTAGGGTCCTGTCGTCAAATACACAGTCTTCCTCCAGGTGAGACAGCCTCCTAATGCCCTCTAACCTTTGAGCTCTCTTCTGAATTTCTGATTTCCACTCACAGCCTGACTCATCCTTTGCTTATAAAACTCAGCCCCAGATGTACAGAACACTCAAATTAGAAAAGACAGGAAAGGTCTCTTAATCCACCAAAGATGGGGAAAGAGGCCCAAAGAAGAAAGAATTGGCTCTGATCTCATTTCCTCGCCCAGTTGGCCCTCTTCTACCCTTTGAGTTCCCGAGAAAATGATTCATATCTTGCAACTGCTCTAATGTACCAATGTTTATGACTTTCTTTGTCCTGAAGTTCTTATTTGTGTCTTTTCTCCCTCCTTTGGCTACCCTGTGGATGTCAGGTTCCTTCCTTTACAAATATATCTTTCCTTTCTAAACCATCCTTGGTGTTACAGTTTTTCCTCTCTCTGGACTCCTCTGAAGTTCCTTTTTTTTTTTTTCTGAACCCAGGGCACAGCCACATATTGTTCCTTCTCTAGACTGTCTCTCTGGTCTTTTCCCCACCCCTCTTGGATTCTTAGGCAATTTTATTGACATCCTGATCAACCTGATGCCATCAACATAAGAGTATCTCAAAGGAATGAATTTACACGAAGGTGTGGGTCAGTTAGGAGTCCCAGTACAATGGAGGCCCTGTCTCTGTGATTCACAGCCCCTTCATAATAAGCATTTGGGCACCATCCAGGAAAGATGGAGAAATGAGATTGCAAATGTCACATTCTCCCCAGATTTCAACCTTGTGGAGGAGGGATTTGTCTGGTGATCTGCTGATTTTTCAAAATGCACTGAGCAATCAATTGCACTGGAAAATTCTTATCTGGATGTAGGTACTTCTGTGGGTCTGACAAAGAGCACTCAGAAGTCATAAAAAAATAGTTCTTGTCCTGACTCTGCCCCTTACAGATCCGTGACCTTGAAGGCACATGCCTCTCTTTGACGGCAGTTTCCCTATGTATAAAATTAGGGCGTTGGGCTAGAACATTGCTATGGATTCCATCAGCCCCAAATCATGATGATTCTCTGTTACCTAAGTCTCACCTGTCTTTCTAACTCCCTGTTATTACATCCCACCCCCTGCTGCCAGTTCCCCATCTTACCTGTGTACTCAGGGTGCTAAAGAGCCCACGCTCAGATCAGCATGTGCTAAGACCACCACCAGTAGCAGCAGCAGAAAGCCCAGACTGTGTCCTATAGACCAGAAAATAAACCAGGCTGTCAGGAGGACACAACCATCCGTTCAGCTGTCCATTCCCTGGTGTGGGCCTAACACAGCCCTGGAGCCCTCTCAGAGCCTCTGTTATTGTGGGAAATGAGAACCAAGGACAAGGCCAGCTACAAAAGGGAAATGCTCCGAGCTGGGCCCCTCTCCTCTGTCCATTCCTGCATCCTTTCAGAGGGATTGGAGAAGATACCCTGAAGAGGCACTTGGCCCTAAGTCATAACCTGGGAAGGAATCAGCCTCATCTCCACCCCCAGGAAACCTCCTACATCTAGTGATGGGCTGAGCCGCCATGCCTCCCTGCTCTCTTCCTCCCCAATCTCTTCCCCAGCCCATGGTGCAGAGAAGGGATTGCGGAGGTGGCGGTTCTTGTTCCTGACAGGGAACATTTGCTCCCCTTTTCGGAGGAGGAAATGCTGGGTCTCCCCCATGGACTCCTCAGGCTTCCACATCCTGCCTTACCTTCTCTATCTGTAAAGTGGCTCTGAAAACACACCAGTCCTCACTTCTCCTTCCTGAGACGAACGCCAAAAGAACAAAAATAAAATGGGAGGTCAACAGCAGAGAGCCCTACAAGTGTCAGACAATGAGACTCAGGTCTTTCCTATGCAACCCGGAGATTCCTATTCTGGGGGCGGGCCCTTAGATCAAACAGTCCATGTGTCAAGGGGGATGGGGCTAGCATTACTCCAGGAAAGTCCAGTATTCTGGGCAACACCATGGCAGAGCACAATGCTAGAAGGAAGAGAAGGAGGGGAGCAGAGGGGATGTACATGCAGGGTGCTGAGTGCCAGACCACCCACTGCTGAGCCTCACAGCCCCAGTGTGCTGGCATCCAGTGCAGGGTGCTGCTCCCAGCCTGCATGGAAGGCTTGCTGAAACAGAAGCACCACCTTCTGCAGTGCCCAGAGCAGAAAGAGGACTGATGCTACTAGTAAGTGCTCCTGAATGATCAGCTTTCTCCAAAGGCACAGAATGAATAAGTCTGGGTCCTAAAATGGGCCCGAACAGAGTTCATTTCCTACCCTAGATAAGATCAAATTTGGGATATATTAATTTTCTAAGCAAAGGACTATCTGTGGTAAACTGAGGCAAAGAGTGTCAGCTGCCCTTATTTTCCTCTGTGGGAGACATGAACTGTTCTCAGACACTGTAGATAAATACAGGAATGGGCAAAAGTAGGTTTACAGTTGTGAGTATGTGAAACGCAGAGTTTATTCTTATATTATTATTTATTAATTTGTAGTTTTCCACATGAACACCTACTTTTGCCCACCCCTGTAAATGACATGAACTAAAAAAGCAATCTATGCTATTAAAATTTCTACTAGTGACAGGCACTTACTCTGCCGCAATACAGCAAGGCAAACAGGGATATCCCCTTCCCACATTACCACAAAGTGTCAAAACTGGGGGTTGGCCTGGCCAGCGTGGCTTAGTGGTTGAGCATCGACCTATGAAACAGGAGGTAACGTTTCAATTCCTGGTCAATGTACATGCCTGGGTTACGGGCTCGATCCCCAGTGAGGGGTGTGCAGGAAGCAGCTGATCAATGATTCTTTCATCATTTATGTTTCTCTCTCTCTCTTTCTCCCTCTCTTTTCCTCTCTGAAATCAATAAAAATATTTTTTAATATATTTTATTGATATTTCACAGAGAGGAAGGGAGAGGGATAGAGAGCTAGAAACATCGATGAGAGAGAAACATCGATCAGCTGCCTCCTGCACGCCCCCTACTGGGGATGTGCCAGCAACCAAGGTACATGCCCTTGACCGGAATCGAACCTGGGACCCTTCAGTCCGCAGGCCGACGCTCTATCCACTGAGCCAAACCGGTTTCGGCTCAATAAAAATATTTTTAATAAAACATTTAAAAATCTGGGAGTCAGTTGGGTCCCAAGTCTTTTCCCTAAGTCTTCTGTCCTCACTGGGCATCCACTTAGCTGCAAAGACCATAGGATCACAATTTTCAGGGCTAGCCTCTTTTCAAATAACCTGTCCTGTTGTCAGGCCAGGGTGCAGGTGACCAGCCCTGATTTTTGGCCTGATGGCCCAGGATCCTAACTCTGTGATGGGACTGCTGGTGAGAGACCTCTGAAGCCCTTGTTTTCCTGCACCCCTGAACATTCTGAAGTTCAATGAACAGCTGTTTCTGGGCAGTTTACCCATGTTTTCTCACTGTTCCTAGCATTCAATGGAGTAAGGATGGCTCCAAAACGTGCATGTTGGCACAAGGTCCATCTGCAAAGCTGTAGTCCTGGCCTGGGCCATGGATCCCTAGATCTGATTTGGGGAACAAGCTGACTGTCTTTCCTCCTCCCGGCAGGTGGTGATTGAGTCGGACCTGTATGCTCCCCGGCCCCTGGAGCTACTGCCACACCGCAGTGACCACCGAGACTGCGAGGGCCCCAGGTTCAGCCGACTTCATAACTCATGGCAGCAGGGACCCCCCGCTGCCAAGACTCCTGCCAGACCAGGTATGTGCACTGACCCTGCTCCGGGTACCTCCCTGGGGAACAATGACTCACTGAGAGCAGCAGCCGCACTGTCTGCGTCCTGGCTTGTGGTTTGTCTGACTGCATCGTGGTACTCCCTAGTGTCCTCGGTCACGCCAGGTGAGCAGAGCACCTGTGGTATGGGGACTACGCTTTTCCCCCACACATGCTTTCCCGCTCTGAGTGCACCTGCTTTCAGACCCCATCTACAGCAGCCCCACACAACTCCCTTCCACCTATATGACTCGCTCTGGTGTGTGTCGTGAGCAAAGATGCTTTCATCTACCATCTTGCTCCACAGGAAGCCCTGCTGGATTCAGATGAAAGTCTTTATGTTCTGGGGAGAGAAAACCAGTGTAGCCATGACTCACATAGCAGAAGAAGCCTGCGTTATTTATTTTATAGGCAGTGTGTGTGTCATTATACAGACTCTTCGTAAACTACCATCTTAAGACCTCACCATCTTACATTTGATCTCACCTTCTTACATTACTTAGGCTAGTTCGACAATCTATAAAAAAAATTCAGGGACAAATTTGTTTTGAAAGCTGGAAACAGTATAGTCATACCTTTCACACTGTTTATAAATGGCTTCCACCTCAAGCAGTCAAATGGGCATCTTCCTCTAGCTCACTGAGGTTTGTGATGGTATTTTGCCTTTACTTGATGGTTTAGGTTATTTCTGTTATGCCTACAGCCTGAAGTTATTTGTATTTTAACTCCAAAAAGACATAATGAAATGTCTGGGATGTCTTTCTCAAAGCCTTCGTGTGTCAATAATTTTGTATGTTACAAGAACTAAAATAAGACTTAATTGAGTATGTCGCTTCACCTATCCATCTTCTCTAAGGCTTCTTTGATCTAACACCCTGATCTTTTTTTTTTTTTTTTTATGATTCTACTATAGGAATGCATTAAGCATCTGTATTCTCTAGTGAAGTGATTACATACATACATATGTCTGTAGAATGAAAGCATTCGGAAAACCACAATCTGCCTTGCAAATTAAGAGGAGATCAATTTTTCTCTGTGTCTATATATAGGTGGGTGGGTGGGTGGGTGGGTGCAGTATGTGTGTAGAAAGAGAAAAAGAGAATATCTTCACTACAAAATCATAAAGTGAATTTAGAGCATGTTTCTCAAATTAATGTGCAAAAGAATCACCTGAGAACCTTGTTGTTATGCAAATTCCAATTCCATAAGACTGAGTAAGGCCCCAGATTTTATGTTTCTAATGATGCTGAGGATTTTGGCCTGAGGACAAGAAATTGATTAGCAAGGATTTAGAGATGATTTAGTGGATGATCCTCAAAGTGGGATCCTCAGAACAGCTGAATCATCTGGGAACTTGCTAGAAATGCAAACGTTGGGTCCCACCCTAGAGATTGAATCAGATATTCTGGGGCGGGGCCCAGCAATCTGTGTTTTAACAACACTCCCCTCCCCCAGGTGATTCTAATGCGCACTGAAGGTAGAGAACCATTGATCTATTGCACCCATCCCTGCCAACTTACAGAAGAGGAAAATGAAACCATGGAAACTGTGTGACCTACCCAAGGTCTCACTTCTCATTAGCAACAGAACTGAGATTAAATCTCAGATCTCCTCCCCCGGAGAACAGTGTCTTCCCAACTGTCTCGTATTAGGGGACACTTTCCTTCCTTTCTAAGTAGTTTATGGAAGCTTGGACAACCCAAGTCAGTGTTTTATTCAGAAAGAGGAGAACAGTAAGTTGTGAAATGGAGAGAATCTGCCTAACATGTGACACTCAGCTCATGCAGGGAATGTGCTAGTCAGGTTCAGAAGGAAAAAAAAAAAAAAAAAAGATTGAGCTGGGCGTTGATTCAACCTTCAGCTCCCAAATCTGATAGATTCTAGAGGGGGTGGGAGAGAGGGAGGGTTTCTGAACCAAAGCCAAACCCAGTGCTCTCCACAGGAGGGCTTGGCACCGGCCTCGGGCAAAGGCTCTTCGTAAACTACCATCTTAAGATCTGTCAGAGGAGGTGAGTCTCCAGAGATCTCAAATTCCGGGACTTGTTTCTTTTCTGAGCTACAGTGGAGTCTCCTGGATGCTGCAGCCTTCTCACGTGGGAGCAAGATTCCTGAGGAATCTTGGAAATTGCGGGGACTCTGAAGGCAGAGGCCCAGCTGAGAAATACTCTCACCATGAGGCCTTGAGCAGGTGAGCCTCAGGTGTCTAGAGAGGGACACCCCACCTCCTGAGCCTGGGAGAATTGGTCAACTGTGGAACCTCTCCACTAAGTTGTCCTGAGGCACCTCAGAATCAACCTTTTCAAACAGAACTCATCTTCCTCGTTCAAACCTCTCTTCCTTTCTCAGCTGGGGCCACTATGCATCCTTCCAGCAAGCCACTGGGATCTTTTCCCTAACACCCCTTTCCTGCCCCACCCCCATTCCACCCACCACTTCACACACTGAACACTGACAGTGTCTGCTCCTAGATATGGCTCATCTCTCCCTTTTGGAACTTACCTCAGGCTACCTGGACTCAGTGTCCTTTCATCATCCCTTGTGTGTAACAGCCAACCCTGCCTTCAGTTTCCCCTCCCTCCAAAAGGCTACCAGAAGGGTCCTTCGAAAGCCGAAATCTACCGATATCATTCCTCTACTTTAACACTGTGTCCTTGCCACCTGCAACCACCCATACCATGCCCAAGGCCCTCCAGGATGTGTCCTCTGCTGACATCTCCAGGTCCACCTCCTGTGACACTCCTGTCCCTCCCAGTCCATACACAGAGCAACCCTGAGCTGCTGTGTCATCCTGTGACTACTCCCTTATACACTATTTCCCTGGACCTTCACTGACACTCTTCTCAATGCAGATTGCCCTCCCTGTGTCTGCCCACCTGGCAAACTCCTCCCAGACTGGGTTAGAGGGTCCCTGGGTCCTACAAGATCAAAGAGGGCAGTTTGCCATTCCCAATATCATCTTTACCAGCTTCGTCCAAACTGTTATGTATTACTAAAGCCTCAACATGCTCATCTAGAAAGTGGGGATTATGATGACACCTACCTGTCAGGGTTGCCGTGAGGATTAAATCAGACAATGTGGATGTGTCTTACACTTCATACAGGGACTGATACAGTAAATACTCAAAAATATGAGCTGCTGTCATTACTTATGCCAGAGCACTGAACATCATGGTTTTGGTCTTGGTATCTTTGTAACTTTGTTTAATTGGCATGGAGATGTTTTCCTGAGGGAGGGGGTGCTTTATTTCTATACTAGAGGCCCCTTGCACAAATATTCATGCAAGAATAGGCCTTCCTTCCCCTGGCTTCGTTCCCGGCCACCTGGGAGCCTGCAAGTCCTCCTGGCTGCAGTGCCATTCCTGTAACTCTCTCCGCCCCCCCCCCCCGCCCTCCCCCTCATAACAGGCGTCCCGCCCCACCCGGCCATTTCCACGCCTGCATATGCAAATTAACCCGCCATCTTTGTTGAGTTAATTTTCATACTCACTCATGATTGGCTGGTGGGCGTCATGGAGGTATGGTCAATTTGCATATTTCTCTTTTATTAATGTAGATGCTGTGGAGTGATAGGATCGGGCTTATCGGCTACCCCAGGGAAGAACACTATTGAAAGTCAAATTCCCTCCCCCACCCCTAATCCCCTTCCCCTTCTCAGGAGATCCTTCAGCTCAACACCTGGATTCTCCGAAGCTGCAGGCTTCAGAGTAGAAATTACTCAGAAGTAGGTGGGGCCTTGGGGATAAAGGCATAGCAAGCAGGTTCTCACATACCTCCCAGATAGCCAGTGTCTCAGGACTCCCAAGAAGCTCCATTGTTCCACCGCAGGCAGGACTTCTCTGCTCGTTTTCACAGAGGGGTGTCCAGGAGCAGCAGGGTAAATGATGGATCTGGGATTCGAGCCGTAAAGACTTAATTCCTGATAACCTCTGTGATCTGGCACCTTAGGAAGGAAGGAGGGGCTGAGGGCACATTCTCTGAGCACCTATCTATTAGAGCTCAGTTCCTGCCCCTGGAAGAGCACCAGGGGTGCAGGTGATCCTCTCAGCAGTTGCCCTGCTGCCTGATCCTACTGCCCAGTACAAGGCCTTTAGAAAGTCCCAGCTTGTCATAAAAAAGGAGATCTTACCTTTTGCAACAGCATGAATGGACCTAGTGGGTAGTCTGCTAAGTGAAATAAGATAAAGACAAGTACCATATGATTTCACTTATATGTGGAATCTAAAGAACAAAATAAACAAAATAGAAACAAGGTACAGATGGACAGCTGTCAGAGGGGAGGGGAGTTGGGCTGGGTGCAAAAAGGTGAAGAGATTAAGAGGAACAAATTGGCAGTTACAGAATAGTCACAGGGATGTAAATTATAGCATAGGGAATAATATTGCACCGCGACCAGCTGGTGTGCCTCAGTGGTTGAGTGCCGATTTATGAACCAGAAGATCACAGTTCGATTCCCGGTCAGAGCACATGCCTGGGTTGTGGGCTCTTTCCCAAGTAAAGTGGCATGCAGGAGGCAGCTAATCAATGATTCTTTCTCATCACTGATGTTTCTATCTCTCTCTCTCCCTCTCCCTCTCTGAAATCAATAAAAATAGATTTTAAAAACATATTTTAAAAATTAATAATAATATTGTGCCATGATAACTATAATAATAATATTGTGCACGGTGCTAACAAGCCCTCCAGAGGAGTCTGTTGCCCACTTGAAACTTTGGGGGGACCACTCCGTAAAGTAAATGATTTTCTAACCACTGTGTTGTACATCTGAAACTAATACAGAATAATAATGAATGCAAACTATAATTTTAAAATATTACATATAAAAGATAATTTTTTTGAAAAAGGAAGAAATTTCTGACTTTGATAATTAATGCAGACCCAAGGGAGACAGGACAGAGTACACTGGGTGACATGTCTTTCATTCACTTTTGCAGTGGGGCCTGCTGAGCCCAAATCATCAAATCTGCGTGGGAGTCGAGCCTATGGAAAGTCTTTGGTGAGTCTCTCAGCCTGGGTGGCTATGCCTGTTGTGCCCGCTCTGTGCTAAGATGAGAGACCCGTGTCCTTTGGGCCAGTTCTGAGGGTTGTAGAAAAGCAGGCCTGGGGGTTCTTCCTTGCCAGAAATTCAGCTCTTAGGAAAACAGAAGGTGTTACCTAGCATACATTTCAAACATGGGTGGGAGGGAGGGAGAGAAGCATTTTTATGCTGGCCCCTGCCAGATGGAAATGCCTGACTAATTCCCAAGGGCAGCAGCTACAGGAGAAAGAGATATAAGAGGTCTCAAGCTTCATGAAAACATCGAACACCAGTCATCTCTGGATGGGACATGATGTGCAGAAGGGACCAATACCTATGACAGGAGAAGGGTGGCAGGCTTGGGCACTGCCACACGGGCATGAACCCTCCCGGTGGGAGCTCTTGGGCAAGTGTTGCCCATCTGGGTTGTCCCGAGTTGGGTCCAAATGGCCAGGGCTTTATGTTTCCTCCTCGCCCTGTCAGAGCATGTGAGGTGCCGCAGGAGGGCATGACCTCAGACGATGTGGCCCTTCTGAGACATACCTGGGGGAACTGAAAGCCCTCTGTTGCCTGCCCTCTCACAATCTGGAAGCTTGTCCTGTCATGAAGGGGGACCATCGGGTGGCACATGTCCAGGTCTAGCTCAGAGTCACCCTGAAAAAAATACGTCTCCTGCATCTCCCTGTGGGCATGAACATGGGCACCCTCTGGTTAGCACAGTAGGGGGTGAGGTCATGGCTGGAAGCGAGGTTGGCTCGAGCAGCCTGTGCTTAATGAGTATCAGCCCTCAAGATTCGTGGACTGTGCCATCTGAGGACAAGAGACCTGACAGATTGTCTGGCCCAGCCTCTTGTCCTTATGGAACAGATTGTACGGAGAGGTGAGAACTTCGCTCCTGGTCTGAGAGGAAATCTAACCTGAGTATCTCATCTAAGCCATCCCTGTCCTAGGAAAACCACACAATGGGCAGGGATGGGACAAGCCATTTTGTCAGGAGCCCCCTGTCCCAACCTAGTACCAAGGGAAACAGGATGTCTGGGCCATTGCTACAGCGGGGAGGCTGTCAGGCTGTGACAGCTCGAACAGTTGGGCTCAGCCAAGCCCAGGGGAAGGCTGACACTAAAGGGAAGAGGGGGCTCACAGCCTGGATCACGGACCCCCAGGTCTGGGGCTGGGGTCGGACAGTAGCTGCGGCTGGGAGGCCAGAGCAGGTTGGGATGGGAGAGGGTGGTGATGGGGACCCCGTTATAAAAGGGGGGCAATAATAATACAGAGGACAGAGGCAGCATGCTTGGCCCTTTCCTCTGGGCCTGAGACAGTGGGGCTGGGGTCCCATAGCTCATCAGAGACTGGAGAGCAATTCAGAGCTCGCACGGCTAAGCCGGATTCAACACCGAAATGGGACTAAGGACAGTGGGGAAGAAGGCGAGTGGGTACATGTTCCCAGGCTGTTGACATGATGGGGAGGGAGAGCTCCCTAGAGGCCACAAGGTGGCACAGTAACTCTGCCCACAACCTCTGGCCAGCTCAGGAGAGAAGGGGGATGTGAATCTCTCAGCGATTCCAGGAATACGGTGACCTTGCACCTTCAGTGGGTCATGGGGTGGAGGAACAAAGTACAGCGTATGACCATTGACAGAGCAAACTCTGGACTTAGTCCAGGTTAGGCCACCAGTTAATTTCTACTTCACTACATGTTTCTTGAGCACTCACCACCTCCTTTAGGAAAGCTAAGTAGGGCCACCAAAAGCTTAAGTCCCAGGCCCTGCCACATGCTATGTGACCTTTCTGGAGACTAGGAAACTGGACAAACATATGAAACAAGGAGAGAACCATAAAAAGATAGAACTGGTGGTATGCAGTGCTGTGGGGGCCGAAGGACCGAGAGGAATCAACATGGGCCACCAGCCAGATGGAAGGCTTCCTGAAGGAAGAGAGCTTGAAGGGCAAGCAGCGATGAGGCTCTGCCCAGAGAGGGAAGGAAAGGCCCAGTGAAGATGAGGAGCTGGGAATGAGCACTGGGGAAGGCAGGAGTGGCCCTGCTAGGACTGGAACTGCTGACACCCAAGGGAGTGACAAAAGGCGGAGCTGGGAGGTGGCAGAAGGTGGAGCTGCATAGATGAAGTGGAGTGGGCTCTCCAGAGCCTTGAAGAGCAGGTACAGAGTTGGCCTCAGTCTACCCCGCTGTGGGAGGCCCTGCAAATCCAGGAGGGGTCTGAGGTATGGTTGGAAACAAGGAGGCCCCAAGGTGATTGGCCCTGAAGGCTGCAGCAGAGGAAATGGAGAGGATGGCAGGAATCTGGGCAGTATTTCAAAGCAAGAACCTGCAGGAGTTGACAACAAAGGGGACACGGGCAATGGGAGTCTGAGAACAGAGTTCTCAGGTAAAATTGAATTGTTCTCACTCAAGTTTCTTCTCAAATTGGGGTCCTGGGACTAATAGCACATAGGAACTTTTTATAAATGCAAATGCCCAAGCCCACATCACACCTACTGAACCGATACCCGGGTGGGCCCAGCACGGTGCTGACAAGCCCTCCAGGGGAGTCTGTTGCCCACCCAAGTGTAAGGACTAGTGCCCTGGGTTCGTGGTGGTTCATTGTAGCCATTCCCCTTTCAGTGGCTCCAGTCGTGCCAGAGTTGGGACCATGGCTACATCCTCACATTCTCTTCCCCTTCCTCACAACCCAGATTCCTCCGGTGGCCCGGATCTCAGTGAAGGCCCCCACAGCTGTCCTGGAGGCGACCGCTCCCAGGGGATCTGACAACAGAGCTGTTCTGACAAGAGGGTAAGTGCCATGCCTCCCAGCCTGCTGCCTGCAGGGCGCCCCACCTGCTCCGGGCCCTGAGGCAGAAGAGGAACAGGTGGCCTGGTTGACAGACTCTCAAGATGCTGACACAAAATCCATGCCAGCTGCAAATGCCCTCTTAATGAGGACAATAACCCTGTGTAACTGTTTCTGGATGACGCTGAAGTCTGTTTGATGGTTTCCACTTCATTAACGCCACTCTTTAGACTTGAAGAACTGTCATTGGAGGATTTGGGGTTAATTAGATAAATGTAATCACAGGCCATATTCAGAGCCCTAGGCAGGCTGAGATCAGAAATGCCTCCTGAATTGTGTTCATAGCCCTTGCCCAAAGGTAAAAAAGTACATAAGGTCAAAGGTTTCTAACCAAATTTATCATCCCCATGTTTCTGTTACCTCTGATCCAGGGGCCAGCAGCTAGAGTCCCAGGAGGGAGTAACCCCCAGCAGCCCCCTCCCCGCCTTCAATGGTACACTAAGAAGGTGGTGGGCAGGAGCCTTTAACTCAGTTCACCTTGTCCATCTGTGTCCCTACCACCGTCCTCCATGCTGCAGGTGGCAGTCAAGTGCTGCTGCTTGCCTGGCACGCCACTGCCTTGCTGTGACTTCAGACAAGTTATTCAAACCTCCATGTCCTCGTTTATTTAAAAAAAAAAAAAGCAAACAAAATCTGAGGATGTACCCCTCTGGAGGGGTATTGTGAGAATTGAATGAGATAATGTATAAAGAGCTTAGCATAAACCATTGCTATCATTTTTTAAGAAACTTACAATATAGGGGTTGGAAAGGCATGTACTCGGGACCGTGTTAGAGGCAGATATGTGGGGGGCCATGGACTAAAATATCAACCCAGTGGTGCACACCTTGAACACTGTGGGAGTCCAAGGGGAAACAGGCCAATTCAAAACTCTTCTAGATGAAAGAAAGCCATCCAAGGAGAATTATAAAAACTAAGTCACTCAACATATTGGAATCTAAGTGTTGAAAACTAAGACAATTGTTTGGATTGTATAAGTACTAGAAGCAAATTGTTCTCAACAACAATGGCTTTTGGTGGCTGCTAGAGTCAACCAGTAAAAAATTACTACAATGCAACAGAGGCGACCCTACCCATCCACATAGCTGCATTGCAAAGGTTCTAAACGGACTCTTTTCTCTAAGCTCAGACATTCTCATCGCAATTTGCTCCTGGGCCCTGGCTATTGATAAGTAAGGCCATTTCTTTCAGGTAAGTAGAGAAAGTGAGGAGAAAAGGAACATTTAGGGAGGCCTACAATGTGCCAGATGCTTTATTTTCTCATTTCCCTCCTCGCAAAAGCCCCAGGAGTTAGATGAAATCATCCCCACTTGGCACATGAGGACACGAGGCTGGTTGAGGTTAAGTCACTTGCCTGACATCACACAGTACCTGGGGGGCAGAATTCAACCCAATAGCCAATGCTCTGGGAAATCCCACTCAGCAAAATCGTTCGTGTGGAGATGGGAGGGGTGGGCAAGTGGAACTTGGGACAAGAGCAGAACTTGAGGCCCATAAACCAGCATGGCCAAGGCCCCTCTTTCCCTCATCCTATTGGAGGGTCCCCAGGGGGTGTCATTCCTGCATGGGGCCCAACAGTGACCCTCCCTCCAGGTCACAGGATGTGTGAGCAGAGGAGGACTAAGAGCTCAGGCTACCATATGCTTCTTCAGAGTAAAACGTAGAAGTCTGGCTCAGGGAAGTGACTGCCCTCCCCACACCCCTGGCTTTTCTTTAGATCCAGGCATCTCAAGAAGATGACTGAAGAGTACCCAACCCTTCCCCAGGGAGCAGAAGCCTCCCTACCGCTGACAGGAAGTGTGTCCTGCGGCATCCCCAGCATCCTCCGAAAAATGTGGATGAGGCATAAGAAGAAGGCTGAGTACGTGGGAGCGACCAACAGCGCCTTTGAGGCCGACTAAAGGTGACCTTCCCAGGTGCCAAAGGTCGCTGCATGGAGGGAGAACGCTGGATTGGAATGGAGCCTCTGTGCTAAAAATGAACACATTTACCTCTGCAAGTACCTGGTACAAACACATCATATCACCCTCCCTCACTACCCAATCACCCAGCCTACGATGCACAAAAGGAACTTCCCTCAAAGGCAAAAGAAGGCCATTCCTTCTTAGAATCACTTAAGCCCCTGGTCTGACAGTGACTTTGGAAGATCATAAGTTTATATCCCCATTTTTAAGCAAAACCACACCAAAATAAAATTATCCCAACCCATTTTAAAGACCTCCAAGGAAGGAAGCAGGTGATTCTTCTGTCTTCCTTGTGAGTCATTCTAATATGTGTGATTTCTGTGTAAATGTAAGAGCTTGTTGTTTGAGGCACCTGTAAACACAATGGTTCTTACTATTCCTGGTGTCACATTTATTTCATCTTGACGAGGTAGGCTTTTCAATGACAGAGCACTATATATTTACTTCGTAGGGCAAATATCCGACCTAGAGTATCATCAACGTGGGTTTTGAGGATCATTTGGCATGATTGCATGAATTCTCTATTCTTTTATGTGCAGTTTTTCTATAAAAAAACAATTGAAAATCAAATGTTGAGTGCTAATGTTTCCAGAAATGGCATAGTCTAGTGGAATTAATAATACCTTGCTTTGGTATAATGATTTCAACAGGTGATTTAAACTGACCCTATCAATCAGAGTACCCTAAGACTATTTTAATGTATTTAATTAATAGCTGATGTCCTCTATTTGTATGTGGCAGCTGGAGATTTCTGTAGGATGGAAGTATTTTATTTATTTTTACTTTAAATATTTCATGATGAAGTGTTTACCTTGTACAGAACATTTTTATTGGCCAATTCAAATAAAAATAAAATATGCTTCATTTGTGACATTAATAAACCACCGCAAGAGTATGCCTGAGGCTCTCTCCTTGCATGAGAGAGAAGACTTTCCCAAATGGACAGAATTATGCATCTGGACCTCATTGCTTCTTTACCTACGGCCATAGGTGGTTTTGATATTACAGGCCCTGCCCAGCACTCAACACTAGGACCATTTCTGATGGGGCCTGCTCTGGCCTGGCCTGTCCTTTCTGGGTTCATCCTCCTTCCTGCTGATGCTGACCCCTTCCTCCCCACCACAAGCCCCAGGGGGCCCAGTGGCCATCCCCAGCCTGGCCTCTCGCCTCCGCCTCCGAGGCAGGGGAAGATGCAGTGATTTCCCTCAGTGCTCACCTCATGGCCAGCCTCCCCTGAGACGGACCACTATGACTCATGTCACAGCCACTTGCAGAAAATGCCAGGGCTAGCTACAGAGGGCCATCTGAGAATGCCCGAGCCTGGAGTCTTCTAACACCAGAGGCAACAGGGTTTCCAGGACATTTAGGGTAATAAAATCGCCTCTGTTAGGAGCAAGTTCAGTCAAATATTTCAGTTCTTACTTGAGCACTCTCTGTGGCAGTCCCCACTCCCCCCCCCCCCCCCCCCAGTACTTGGTTGCCTTTAGAGCAGGCAGATGGGCAGTGGGTAGGAAAAGCAGCAGCAGCCAGGGCCCAATTTTAAAAGGAATCACGTGACACCTTGACTCTAAATTGGCAGAGACTGAGGGACAAGCAAGGAAAAACAGAGACAAAAAGATGAATCTCCTAAGGATGCGAATTGCATTTAGTTTTTAATTTCTTATAATAATGTCAGCCTCTGTTGAGAGGTTTTTGGAAAATGCATCACTACAGGGCCTGGGGAGAGAGATCTCATTCTTCAGACAAGGCCATGTGCCTAGAAAAAAAAAGGATGGAGGGGAGGCGGGGGGGAGGGGAACTATTTTGAACCTGAGATGAGAGTCATATCTATTAATATCCTTTGTTGGGAGGGGTCATATAGGTTGGGGAAAGGTGTGTGCTGCCCAGGGAGCGGAAACAGAAGGAATATAATGTGCAATACGACCGTTGACAGGGCAGCTGGCCTGTGCCAACCTGATTCCTAGCTCTGTCAGGGGCTGTGGAGAAGCCAAGTAGAGAAGCTCTTACTTTCCCACACGCCTCACTCCAGGAGACCTCGGAAGTCCCCAGCCCTGGGCTGGCCCCTCAGAGCACAGGGTGCCATGAGGCTAAACCCCTTCCCCAGGAGGCAACCAGCCAGGCCTTTGCCAGTTGGATTAAGGGGGGCCTGTGCTTTTCCAGGAAGGGCAGGGGATCTGGATCCTGCCCAGCCCCAAATAGG
The DNA here is from genome assembly GCF_963455305.1 of Plecotus auritus. Taxonomy (NCBI): domain Eukaryota; kingdom Metazoa; phylum Chordata; class Mammalia; order Chiroptera; family Vespertilionidae; genus Plecotus; species Plecotus auritus. The sequence goes on from NC_137777.1 coordinate 37,714,429, forward strand.
GAGGGGTAGCTGGAACTGTGGCCAAGTGCTGAGCAACGTTTCGGACTCCATCCACAGCAAAGCAAATTGAGTTTTCTGCTCTTTGAGCATCTGGGCCCAGGCCCTCTTCAGGGAGAGGCCTCGCTTCAAATCAGACAGCTTTTGCTCACATCAGACTCTGCAGAACTCAGGATTCTGCCCAGCCTGGCAATACTCCCCAGAAGTAAATGTCCTCCTTGAAGAAGACAGGAAACAGCCACCACAGGTGGCCCTGCAGGATCCCACTTGCTGGTGCCATACACAAGACACCTGGACATGAAGGGTGGTGGGATGAGCACCAGACTCAAGGCAGGAAGCCAGGTTCTAAGCCTCAGCCCCACACTGACTTGCAGACTTGCAGTGTGTGTGTGTGTGTGTGTGTGTGTGTGTGTGTGTGTGTGTGTGTGTGTGTGTGTGTGTTTCTTTGAGCCTCCATTGTCCCTCCTCTGTGAATCATGGGTTAAAGGACCTGCCCTTGGACCTCCCAGGCTGATGAAAGATCAGAAGAGAGCTGGTACATAAAAGAACTTTATAAATTGTGAATTGCTTTTCTAACATATGGTGTTATGATAATCCCCTCCATTCAGAAAGAAGCTGGGTTGGGAGTGGGGAGAAGTGGCTCAGGAAGCTCAGCAGGAGTGGGGGCTGAAGAGGGAGTCAGAGGCTGAAAATAGAATCATTTCAAAGCCTTGGATCAGCCTCCCCAGCCAGGCCCACCAGTGGCTGGCAGACAGTGGCGCCAGGCTGGCAGGGCCCCAGGCTACCTGCTCCCCGTGGTGTGGCCATGGGGCCAGAGCCTGAAGCCTGAGGCAGCCGCACTGACGTCCAGGTCAACACAGCCAACGGCCCCGGCTCACAGGCAGGAAGTGGAGGGCGGTGATCATCCTTGGACTTCACTGTGGATTCAAACGGCTCGCTCTCTCCAGGAGCTGCCTGCTTGCTGCCAAATGTGGCCCTGGACTCCTGCCTGCACTCCCTACCAGCAAAATTAGCCCTCAGATGTAGGCTGGCCCAGGGGACCACCGGCCCTGCCACATACCTGGGGCCTGGGAAGGAAGCTGGCCTCTAGTTCTGAAGCAGATAACAGACACCTGCACCCACAGGACTGGTGGCAAGTGGGCCGGCTTGGGCGTAACTAGGCAGGGATTTGATGTTTCACAAACAAATACCACTCCAAGGCATTCCTGCTGCTTACTCAGGCCACGGGAAGCGAGGTAATAATTCAAGGAACAGTGACCTCATCAGGAAAGCAGGCTTCCAGTCTCTCACACAAACCCCACTTTCCCAAACAACCCAGGAGACTCAGTGTGTCGTGAAAAACCCCAGAGCGACATGCCCTGTAGAAGGAGCAGGTGGCAGGTTTAGGAGCAGGCTGGGAGCTGGGATGAAGCTTTTAGTCTGCGCTCTAGAGAAACCACCATCCCAGGGGCCAGGGTTTGGGATGGGAAGATTTTCAGCCTCGGGGTCCTGCCTTCTTGTCACAACAAAAAGAAACCAGAACAAAGCCAAGGTCATTTGTCAGCTCTGCTCTCTAGGGTCCTGGCTGGATTCTGGACGCTCAGCAGCGCGGGGAGCTGGGCACTCTTGGGAAATGGCTCAGCCTGGTCCTGCTTCATTTCCCCTCATCTGCTGCTTTTTTCTTCCCCAGGATGTGGTGAGAGGTGCAGATCGGGGAAGGAGTAGAAACTCGGAGGAGAAGGGAGGCCTGGTGTTCGGGCTGTTTATTCCCTGCTCCTCCAGCCTGAAAAGAAGCAGAAAGCCACTCCCGGCCTTTGAAACTGGATAAACACCCCGAGGTGCCCAGAACTGTGTGCCAGGGGCTACCTGAAGCCACAGGCTAACCCCACATCCAGCCAGGGCTTGGTGGACTTCTTTATGTTAAAGTAAATGCAGCTGTATTAGGCGGAGCAAACATGTATTGGGTATTTACCATGTGCCGGACACTGTGCTTAAAGGGCTTTAGCTCATGCAGAAATGTCAATTACATCTCAATAAAAGTAGGAAAAAATAAAGTAGCCAAGAAAACAATAATTAAAAATGTTTAAATTATCACTATAAAATAAGAAATAGCTATTAAACTTTTATTACTTTAGTTATTAAAGTCAAAAAAGGTCAGTAAAATATAGGTTACTGGGGGGAAAACAAATATATAGGCAACTGACTTTTAAATGGTTCAGGCGAGAAAAAGATGTTCTTTGCACTATGCTTTCAATTTCTCTGTAAGTTTGGGATTGTTTCAAAAAGTAGTTTAATTTAAAAGAAACACACACACATGCACACGCACAAACAACATGAACCTTGAAAGAAAATTCTTAGGTTGGAGATCCCCAGGACATACCTGGGAATAGCAGGTGCTCTGAGCCCCCACCCCCCACCCAGGCTGCTCATACAAGTGCCAGCAGAAAGGGTTACACAGAGAGCAGTGTCACGGACTTTGGGTTCTCCATCACCTCACACCCCTGCCCCCACCCACCACTCATAGAGCAAAAATGCATCAAGGTCTCATCACTTTATTGATTGCAATAGGAAAATCACTATAAAGCAGAAATGGTTCTTGTGCTCTGGGTTCCCTCTCCACAAGGCCGGAGCTTTTCTGACACTAGTTCATGGTGTGGGGAGGAGGGTGGTGTGAGAAAGTGCCAACCTGCTGGTGGCGTCCCCAGCCTGGGAATGTCTAGGCTCCTAGAGTGTCGTCCCTACACAACTTCTACACCAGCACGACTGCACCTACCTGCTCCTCTGGGCTCAGGGCAAAGGGCCTGGATGCTTTTTCCATTTCTAATGACCTAACTGCTTTGTCGGATAGTCTTTCATTCTTAGGACCAAGAGAAGGGTAGAAACTCCTTGTTCCTGACCAAAATCAAAGCGAATTTTTAGAGGGAGGAAATGTGGTCTGATGCTCCAGGGAGCTAGGAGGAGCCAGCTGGGCCCTCAGCCAGCCCATTACTCAGCAGGTGAGCTGATTTGGAAAGACAGTGATTGTGTCCCAGTGTCCAAGGCAACAGCACAAACAGTGTGGAGGCGTGCAGGTCAGTGCCCTGGGCTCCCTTACATAAAATTCCTAAGTCATGTGTGCTGGGAGGGGGCAGGGCACAGAAAAAAAGCAGGTAGGCTGCTGCTGCTGCTGCTTCTCCTTCTTCTTCTTAAGGAAAAGAACAATGTAACTGCTTACTGAAATATTAACTCAGTGTTTGGTTCACAGATTATCTCCATGCCATCTCCATTTAGAATTTAATACATGTCTCAGTTATACAGTATCTTTCTGCCCCGGCCCGCGGGGCAGCAACGAGGGCACGCAGGAACCACCTAAGAGAATGAGACAAACAAGGAACGCGAAGAACGGAGGCAAGACAGGGTTCTGATCAAGCCTCGTTTTTTATTCGAGTGTTGCGGTATATAAGCACTCAAGAGGGGAGGGATAGGATAAGGAGTTGCCATGGGATGATTGGTTGGGGACTGGGTATCTGTCCTAGCTGATCGGTTATTCTGATATGGGGGGTTCTTCTGGCCCTTGGGCGCGCGGGCTTTCCTTGCTCAATCAGGAAGTAGGGCTGACCAGGGAGTAAGACCAAATTCTTCTTTTATGGCCCCCGGCATCTTTCTGTGGGGGTGCCCTAAAGAAACGGAGGCATTAGTTATGAATGCAGAAGGCAGAGTTGAGCAAGGGGCAATGGCAGCCAAAGTAAATAGCATCATTGTTGCTCAGGTGTAGGCTTCCTTTTTTATTTTATTTTTTTAAAAAAGCTTTATTGTTTCCATTTGGTCCAATGCATGGGAGAGGGCTTCAGGGTGGTTAAAAGAATGGCTAGTAGTTTCGGGGAGAGGCTCAGGCAAAAGCCAGACACCAGGGCATGCAGAGGGGCCCCTCAAAGGCCTCTGGGCTCCAAAGGCTCCTAGTTGTGCTTAAGGGTGAGCCTTTCGAAGAGATACTCGCCCAGCCCAGCCTGGGGGCCGGCCAGCCTGCGGAGGTGAGTCAGGTGTAGCCCATCTTCTTGATGAGTTTCAGCTGCTCACCCCGGAAGTGGTTCTCCAGGAAGTCAGAGAGAGGAGGGTGTGCTTGGGTAGAACCCAGGGCCTGCAGCTCCCAAAGGGCCTGGTTCGGGTTCATCACCAAGGCCAGGGCCACTTCCAAGGCACCCTGAGTTTTGCCCACTCATCTTGGGGAGGGCTTCAGCACGCCCTGAAGAGATGCAACTTGAAGAGATGCTCTGCCAACTCTCAGAAGAAGTGGCCCACGCCCTTGAGAGCCACATCATCGGGATGGAAATAGAAGCCCAGAGAGAGGTAGGTGTGGGCGGCCCGCAGATGCAGGTTGGCCTCACCTCAGTGGAATGATTCTGACGAATTTGGGAGCTCATGGTTGTTGGGCAATAAGGAGGTAAGGTAGAAAAGCAAAACCGTTTGTTGGCTGGTCTCAGAGGTGGTCCTGAGGTGGTGACTGGATAAGACTCTGGAGGGTGGTTGGAGGCTGGAAGAAGGGGTGCCCTGGGTCTGTTCCATCCAAACACTGTTGAAGCAGGAGACAGAGCCGGGACTGCCGAGGGCACTGTGGAGTATTCTTGATGTGAGAACATTTTCCAACCTTGGGACATTCCAGGCTCTTCACTCTGCCTGGAAATGCAGTTAATAAAAACACAGGCCTAATTCCCACCTAAGTAATTCCTATAGTGCTGGGGACCTCAGGATGAGAGCCAGTCCCCCACCACCCCCCCAAAAACAACAACCTGGATTTGTGACAGCGATTAAGAAACATGTCCTCTTTGACAATTTAATATTGTGTTTTGAAATGCAATCTCTATAAGACAACAAAAAGCAAAACGTATCCTAAGGAAACACAGCAGTTAACAGTGCCTATGTGGGAATTGTGTGGCAAGCAAGAGAAAGAGGAGGTTAGGGAGCATGAGATGGCAGAAATGAGCTGGAATTAGATGTGAGAATTTGAGAAGGCAGTCAGAGAGAAAAGGAGAAAACGGGGAGCTTAAGGAAGCTTAGGATCAGAAAGCAGAATGATTTCAGACAGGAAATTGTGCTGGACACTGGGAATGCAGAAAGGAAAAGACAAGCCTTGCTCTGGAAAAAGAGCAACCTTAGACTCAGACGCCAATATAAACCGCATGACCTGTGTCACAGTTGAGGCATTCACAGGGTGCAGAAACCAACACGGGATATGACAAATGCCAAAACATGGGTCTGGGGTCTCCTGAAGGAACAGCTGTGACCAAAGCAGGGAGGACAGCTCTCCAGCATAGACCTTTTGTTAGTAAATTTTACTAGATTAAGAAAAGCAACTTCTTTCTTTTTTTTTTTAAAATATATCTTTATTGATAGAGAGTTAGAAACATCAATGATGAGAGAGAATCACTGATTGGCTGCTTCGTGCCCCACACTGGGGATTGAGCCTGCAACCCAGGCAGGTGTCCTTGACCGGAATCAAACCTGGGACCCTTCAGTCCGCAGGCCAATTCTCCATCCACCAACCAAACCAGCTAGGGCAACATCTCCTTTCTTGATCCCCATCCAGGATGGGTCCAGGCAGATCTGAACCTCCCTGTTTCTATCAGGCAGAAACAGAGGAGGAGCAAAGAGATAGAAGCCCCAGAGGAAGACAGTACCATAGGTTAGGGCAGGGCGTAAAAAACAAACAAACAAACAAACAAGCAGGGATTCAGAGGCCAGTGGTCCAACTGACTCTAAATCCTTAGTGAATGGGTGAGTTTCGTTCATTTTTTTTCTTTTTTAATGTTTATTGTTGACAGTATTACAGATGTCCCTGTTTTTCCCCTGTTGACCCCCTCCACCCTACTCCCACCCCCTCCCCAGGCCTTCCCCTATTTGTCCATGGGCTATGCCTATATGCATAAAGTTCTTTGTTTAATCTCTTCCCCTGAAATTTATTTCAGCTTCATTTCATTTCACTGTGGCCCACATTTTTCTGAAGAGGAAAGAGAATCCCAAAGGGCACCCTTACTTAAATATTCAGGTACATCATTGAATATTTGCTTATAATTTATATGCAACCTGTTTCTAGGATTCCTTAAGCACTTCAATCAATGCCTGAGCAGGATTGAGATAGAAGTGTGGGGAAGACTAGGCAAGCTGGGGCCTCCTCAGGTTCGGCAAACATTTGTGAGCAGTTATTACAGGCTCAGCACCTGTTTTCACAAATATGTGTTCTCAGGCAACCTCACTTGCTAAATGAGGAAGTGGAGGCTCAGAGAGGTACAATAATTTGTCCAAGATCACACAGATACTAAGTGTGTTTCTGTCTGCATTAGTCCTAGATTAGTTGATTACCCCACAGATGCAATATATCTGAAGAACTAGACAAGCAAGAATGAAATCGATTGTCTTTAAATTGAATAGAAAAAAAAAAACACTCTTGAAAATGTTTTCAAATGATGGCTGCTTGAGTTTGACCAGCAATAACCTCTTATGAAAGGGGAAATAATTTGGCTACTTGTGGTTAAGAAATATTGCCTCACCCTCAATGTCATACCTACCAAATCAGTCAGCTCCCTACTTACTGTGCCCTCCACTTGAGTCATATGTGTACCAGGGACTGGAAAAGGGGGAAATCCATTTCACATCTGAAGTCTTGTTTTAGGAATGAGTGACTCAAATGCCACTGACAGATTCCCTACCTAACCAATAGCCTTATTAAGGAGGCACATGCTTTCAGTGTAAACTTAATGGGACTTAGGCTTCCAGAGCTCCAATTTTTAACAAAAGGCTAAATTCTGAAACTCAAGTCTGCAGACAAAATCTTCAGGAAGCTCTGGGGCACATAATTTAACTTCCCTGACCCTCAGTGTCTTCGTGTATAAACTGAGGATAACAATACCTATCAGATAGAGAAGTTGTGAAGAATAAATAGGATCGGGAAGTAATGAAATTGGCACATACTAGGAGCTGGATCAGTGTGAATTCCTTCTGGATTGCCAGGAGAAAGGAAGAGGGATTGTAATGAATAGTGGTAAGCTAAAGTATTTCCCTGTTGACTTCATTTCTTCAACAACCACGAGTTCAGTGCCCACTGGGTACTGAAGACACAAAGGAGAACCGACAGGCAGGACAGAGGTCGAGTTCATCAATAACGCAATGAGATACATGCAGAAACAGAGGAGGAGCAAAGAGGTAGGGCCCCCTGAGGAAGACTGACTAGTTCTTCTGGGGCGTTAGGAGGACCCCAGGGGAAGGTGGAATTGGGCAGGGCCAGGAGTATGGGGTTGCTAGGTGGAGAGAAGGCATTTTAGGGAAAACAAACAGCAAAAGCAAAAAAATAAAGGGGGAAAATATGGAGGCCTCAGGGAGCCCATTGGTCTGGTGGGAAAGGATGAAAGATAAAACAGGGCAGTGGCTAAGGGCCTAGAATGCCATACTAGGCAGCTGTTTTAGCTTCTGGTTGGCAGTGGGCAGGTATATGAAGCTCACAGGAAGACGCGTGCTCTGAAGAGATCTCCGTTACAGAAAGCTCTCACCAGCAGCTCTGTCCATGATACGATGGAGAGTGCCAAAATGTTGAAAAGTGATGAGAAGAAATGAGGAGGGAGAAGGAAGGGAGAAAGGCTAAGAGCCTGTATATATCATGGGTTCCATAATGAGCATTCGAATAATGGCATGGATTCTAGTGAGACATTCCCAGGGACTCATACTAAAACTCTGTGTATGGTAACTGCCACGTACTAAGTGACGTGTCCTTCCTACTGGCACATCCCAAAGTGTGACTGGGAACCTAAGGCACCCAAAAGGGCATTTGTTCCAGTCAATTCAAAATGGTCCCTCTCCTTAGACAATGAGGTCAGCTCCTGAGGGAACCAAGTTTCATACAACACCTTGATATCTTTTCCTGGTCTCTGCTTTCTCTGAGGTAGCATAACCATGCCCTGCAATATGCTTGGCCCATTAATTTACTCATGTATTCACTTAAAAAACATTTATGAAGACCTACTATATGCTAGCAGTATGAGGTTTATAAGGGAAAATATAGAGATATAAATAAGGAAGAGATAGATGGCTCTGTCTTCAAGGAGATGGCTTCTAATGTGTAACATAGCCATAAGAAAATGAAATCGGCTAAATGGAATTCAAGGTGATTTGAAAAACTGCACACAATTTGAAAATTATGTATTGGTCCTTGCTTCCCAAGGTGTCCACAGAACCAGAGCATAGGTATCACCTGGGAGCTTGTTAGAAATGCAAAATTATAGACTCCACTCAGACCCATGGAAATCAGGATCCACATTTTAATAAGATCCTCTGATGGTGTCTGTGATATTCAAGTTTGTGAAGCACTGATTTAGAGCCCATGCAGCCTTAAAGCTTGTTTTAAATAAGGTAGTGGGGTGGTTTTTTTGTTTTTAAGGAAACAATAAACAGAAAGTGATCAAAACTCAACTCCCTGTATTGTGAGATTAGCCTAACCACAACATAATCTGTCAAAATTAGTACTTCTTCTCCTAATGCATCTTATATTTCCAATTCTTTCTTCCTTTATTCAATATGAGAGGGATGCAGGTGTGTGTGGCTCAAAAGAGAAAAGAGAAGGGGGAAAATGGGTCCTCTCTGGGAGGGAGACAGAGCTGGCAAGCTACCAGCAGATTCAGTTCTAGAAAATGAAGACTTTGTGCTTTGAGGTGGTCTGAGGCCATTTGCTCTTAGATCTCCATTTCACCTTGCCTTACAGCTGCCCTGTGGCGCTGCCACGTTGGCACCAATGCATGCATTTTTGTGCTGGTTTCATTTTATATGTGCATTGGGAAGCATTTATTGACTACCTGCTAAGTGCATAACATGAGCTAAATGCTCTCAGGTACATAAAGGTGTGGTCAGAGATGCATAGAAATACTTGTAAGGGTAGATAGACAGCAAGTAGTACCAAAAGAGAGATACAAACCAAAGACTATGAATGTTAAGATAAGGGAGAGATCATTCCTGGCTCAGGAAATCCAGGAAGGCTTCATTGAGGAGGCAGCAGAACTAGCTAGGCCTTAAATGATTATTAGGCTTTCAAGAGGTAGATATGGGCCCTAACCGGTTTGGCTCAGTGGATAGAGCATCGGCCTACAGACTGAATGGTCCCAGGTTCGATTCCGGTCAAGGGCATGTACCTTGGTTGTGGGCACATCCCCAGTAGGGATTGTGCAGGAGGCAGCTGAATCGATGTTTCTCTCTCATCGATGTTTCTAACTCTCTATCTCTCTCCCTCTCCCTTCCTCTCTGTAAAAAATTCAATAAAATATATTTTTTTAAAAAAAGGTAGATATGGGATTAGAGCATTTTAGAAAGACCATCTAGCCAAACAAAAGTATGGAGGTACAGAGATGAATGCTATCTCTGAGGACCTGAAAGAATCTGAATACCCCCCTGGCAATTCGCAAGGAGACACCTGATTGGTGGTGTTGCTCTTATATCAGTCAGAGCAAAGCAGATGTACGGTCCTTAGTTTATCTTAGCTTGATGCCTGTGTTGGTGGCCATAGCTGTTTCATGTCGGGACACATTAAATGGAGGAGGAGGAGGAGGAGGAGGAGGAGGAGGAGGAGGAGGAGGAGGAGGAGGAGGAGGAGGAGGAAGGGGAGGAAGGGGAGGAGGAGGAGGATGAGAGGAAGAAGAGGAAGAAAGAAGAAGAAGAAAAGAATCTGAGGAATGTGACAGCAATCTAGAAAGGAAGGCTTGGAGTTAGGCCAAAGATAGTCCCAAATGCTCAAATGTGGGCAGCAGGAAGTCACCAAAGAGTTCTGGGTAGAGCAATGACATGATTACATCTATCCTTTGGAGTTGTTATGCACCAGGCATTCTTTGCAGGTGAGGGAGGGAGTGGGAAAAGGTAAGCGTTTTATGAGACCCTTCTATTGCTTCCAACAATTCCCAGTTGAAGACGTAGGTATTTTTCTTTTCTTTCATGTTTTTCCATCTCCCTACTCCTCCACCCTCCTACCATCATACAGTCAATAGATACGAAGCATCTCAAAGCGAACAGGGGCTGGGAAGCAGCACAAGCCCTGTTCCCAGGAAGATGGCCACAGAGCATGGGTGTGTTATGATGGAAAATATTAAAGCCACAGATTTATCAAAAAGTCTGGGGTGGTGATGACTACCATCATCAGAAAGGAGAGGATGATCAGCTAGAAAAGCCCATTTCACAATAATCTCCTTTCACCTGAACTTGTTTCTGGTGGAGAAGAAACATCCATCACTTCTCACCTTTTGGCTAAGATCAAGCATAAGAAGAAACATCCAGTCCCTTTTCTGAGAACCTGATTCCCCTGAGCCAGCTGTTTCTTATTTGTCATATTAACATCACAGATTTGGGAACTGGATGGAACTGTAAAGCCATTTGCCAATTCCCTCATTCAATGGAAAGGCTGGATGACTTGTCCAACTGCAGCTTGCCAAGCTAGAATAGAGCCTTTGAAAAATATCCTATATAATAAAAGGCTAACATGCAAATTGCCCCCTCAACTGGGAGTTCGAACAAGAGTTCAACCAGGAGTTCAACCAGGTGGAGGTCTGGCTGGCCAACCTCCCATGTCCCCTCCCCCTGGCCAATGTGGCCTGATTGGCCCCGATCAGGGCAGGCCAGCCGGACCTTACCTGTGCACAAATTCGTGCACTGGGCCTCTAGTATAAACATAAAAGCTAGAGAAGGCCTGGCTGGCGTGGTTCAGTGGTTGAGCATCGACCTATGAACCAGGAGGTCACGGTTTGATTCCCCATCAGGGCACATGCCTGGGTTGCGGGCTCAATCCCCAGTAGGGGGTCATGCAGGAGGCAGCTGATTAATGATTCTCTCTCATCATTGATGCTTCTATTTCTCTCTCCCTCTCCCTTCCTCTCCAATATATATGTACACTAGTGGTCCAGTGCATGGGATTTGTGCACTGGTGGAGGGTGTGGCCTGCAGAGATCGGCCCACTGCAGGAGCAGCTGCTCATCTGGGTCAGCCAAGGGGCACTCCCACTGTGGGAGCACACTGATCACGAGGGAGCAGCTCCTGCATTGAGCATCTGTCCCCTGGTAGTCAGTGTGTGTCACAGCAACTGGACAACCAGTCGTTCTGGTCATTCTGCCATTTGGCCGCTGAGCTTTTATTATATAGAATATATATGTAGATAGATAGATATATTCTCTCTCTATACACACACACACACACACACACACACTGAGTGGCCAGATTATTATGACCACCCCATCAGTACTTCGTTGGGCCACCTTTTGCCTTCAATACTGCGGCGATTCTTCTTGGCATTGACTCCACAAGATGTTGAAAGGTGATGCGAGGAATCTGACACCATGCTTGATGAATAGCACTGTCCAGTTCTGTGAGATTTGATGGTTGTGGAACCAGCTGCTGATGGCTCTTTTAACTTCGTCCCACAAATCCTCAATTGGATTGAGATCTGGTGATTGTTGGGGCCACCTAAGCAAGATAAAGTCTCCCTCATGTTCTTGAAACCACGCCTGCACAATATGAGCACCGTGGCATGGCGCATTGTCTTGTTGGAAGAAGCCATCTCCATTGGGATAAGCCATCAACATGATAGGATGAACTTGATCAGCAACGATTCTTAGGTATGTTGTGCTATTTAGACGTTGTTCCACACGAATTAAAGGGCCAAAATCATGCCAGGAAAACATGCCCCAAACCATAACACTGCCCCCACCAGCTTGAAGGGTTGTACTCATGCATGTGGGGTGCATGCTTTCATGCTGTTTCCGCAAAATTCTCACTCTGCCATCTGCATGATGCATCTGGAAATGTGATTCATCAGACCACATGACATTTTTCCAATGCTCGACTGTCCAATCCTTGTGTTCCTGTGCAAATTGGAGACGTTTTATCTTGGTAACTGCAGACAGCAAAGGTGTTCGAACAGGACTTTGGCTTCCATATCCCATACGATGCAGTGTATGGCTAATTTGCCTACAAACGTCAGGTGGTCATAATAATCTGGCCACTCGGTGTATATATACTAGTGGCCCACACGTGAAATTGTGCATGGTAGCCTGCTGCTGCTTGCCGCTCGCCACCCCACCTACCTGCCCACCACTGCTCCCGTGGGCCACGAGGGAAGGACCGAGAGGTGGTCAGTGCACCTCATGGCAACTGGTCGAGTGGTCATTCTGGACATGACACCTGGCCTTTTATTAGTATAGATATGCTCAATATATATATGCTCAGTATTTTTTTTTAAGCTGGAGGAGGATCCCTAGCATCCTCCCACCCTTGGAAGTAGGGGCTTCTCTGTCACCATGTCCACAAAGTTGTATGTGCCCAGTCAGTCCCAGCCTCACTGGGGGCTGCAGGCCAGAGGGAGAGGGCCCTCAGAGCAGGGGCCAGGGTCCCAGTACCTCTGATGGCAGAAGCAGCTGACATACCTGCAGCCAGTGTGCCGAGAGCCTGTTTTCACTCTTAAAAACAAAAATACAATGGCATTTTAAATTGTTTAGAAGAGAATTTGAAGTTAAGAACATGCAACTTATTCTTCTTGGCCTAGACCAAAATACAAAGAGGTTGGTGTGAAATCACTTTCTCGATGGGAACTGAGACATGCCACACGCTCAGTTGCTTCCCATTGGAGGTGAGAAGGAGTCGAGTCATTCTCTCTCTGCAGTGCTTATGGAGAAGGACTGTGTGGGAGTCAAGTCCCTGTGGAGAAAGTGCTCAGGGATCGCTGCTGCTCAAAGGGGAAAAGACAGACACCCTCTTCAAGTCAGTGGCCACAGGTCTCACCACATCAAAATATCCCCTCTTGCCTTCACTGTCTTGTGCTTTGATTTAAACTTAAAAAGGAGAAAGGAGATGGCCAATCAAATCTGGCATTGAACTCTGCAAGTCCTTGGCAAATTTCCCTTTACCTGGACTTCCTCTAACCAGCTTTGTGAAAACATAAGCCAGAGCTCCTATTTCCAGAACAGGTTGGTCAACCTGGGGGCAGAGGCTTGCTTTGGCCACTGATTTCTAGAAGTGAGGCAAGATTCACAGCGTCAAAGCAACCTCATGTCAGAAAACACAGAAGCCAGAAAGACTGGGCTCCCCAAGAGTCTTCTGTCCCCCAGAGTGTTCTGTCCCCCAGCCAGCCAAGTTGATGAAGGAGGATGAGAGCTGGACAGTAAAAATGTACTCAACCTCCTAGTAGTTCTGGCAGTAGTGTCCAGTTGAGTATAATGCATTCCACAAATGTTATTTTAATTTTTCTAGAAGCCACATTTTAAAAATCAAAAAGAAACCAAGAAATTAATTTTAATATTTTTATTTAGACCCATGTATCCAAAATAATTCATTTCAACATATAGCCAATATAAATTATTAGTGAGGTATTTTACATTCTCTTTTGTCTTAAATCTTCAAAATCTGGTACATATTTTACACTCAAGCACATCTCAATTCAAATCAGCCACAGTTCAAGTGCTGAATAGCCACATGTAGTTAATGGCCACAGTACTGAACCCCTCAGAGTCAGAAAATTAAAAATACATGAAAAAGCCCTAGCTGGTTTGGCTCAGTGGATAGAGCATTGGCCTACAGACTGAGCGTTGGGTTGCAGGCTTGATCCCCAGTGTGGGGTGTGCAGGAATCAGCCGATCAATGATTCTCTCTCATCGTTGATGTTTCTCTCTCTCTCTCCCTCTCTGAAATCAATAAAAATATTTTTTTAAAAGAAAGAGGAAAATTAAAAAAATGAAAAAGGTAATCTAAGGACACCAATATTCTGGAAAGAGGCAGCCTGCCTGTTGCAGTGGGGAAAAAAGGAGGCTGGTTCTCAGGGAAGATGTCACCATAAGTATTGAAAAGAGTATCATTGTCATCATCACCATAGTCTTTACAGAGCTTGTTCTGTACCCTGACCCTGACTTAGCAATAAGGAAACAGAGTCAGTAATGAAGGGCTGGTCCATGGTCACACCGTGAAGGAGAAGTAGATGTGGGATCCTGACCCTCGTGCTGGCCACACAGGGCTCCGGGAGAGCCTTGGGGACAATTCCTGAAATTCCAAAGGACTCTCTCTGTGGCTCTGTTCTGTCTGGTCTCATACAGATTTCACTCTTTTGGAGAAGACCAATGACACACCACCCAACACAGATGGACATCTGTGAATATTACCCAGGATAACATGGGGTAAGTAGGAAGGCGGGATAAAAACAGGCAGCCATGGGCAAGCATGTCAGAAGTAGCTCTTGGAGTTGCCCTGGAGTGCCTTCTCTCCCCCTCCCCACCCCCAACAGGGACCCTCTGCTGGACTCTCACCTAGTCTGTCTGTCCTCTCTCTCATTCTCACTACACCTCTTAGCTCCCCATGTTCCCGTAGTACATTTGGGTGGAGTGTCACCATCTGCATACACTGCTCTCTGTGAAGTGATGAGCTGTGCTACCGTGTTAGACCCAGGGTCACCGCTGTAGATAGAAGGGGGGCCTTCTGGAGAGAACACCTAGACCTGAAGAGGGCAAGTCAGCAGGGCAATGTTGGGGAGATAGAAGGGATTTTATATGGTCCCCCTTCATCTCTACTGGTCCAAGACACAGTGTTCCAGAACTAAGCGCTCCATTCAAATCTGATCAGGGCATTTACCACTAATTGCATTTCATCTAAATGGTGCCCAAGCCTCAGGCTTGGGTAAGTCATTTTTACTATAATCCCTTCTGCTTCAGACCTGGAGAAAGGGCCACCCCAGTTGGCAGAGGCCCTGGGGCATGTGACAGATAGACTATGTGTGTCCTACCAACACACATACACACACACACACACGATACAAAACCTGGTCAGGAAGCCACCCACATCTCCTACCTGCCAGGTCTTGCTCTGCCCAGAAAGAACACTGGGCAAAGATGTAAACTGGGGGATTCTCTCTGGGGAGGGTCCTGTGTCCCTCCCTCCTCCCCAGCATCCTTTCTTTTTGCACCTGCACACACCCCTGGACCCAGGACAAATCCATTCCTCTCTGGCATCCTTTGTATTCAAAGAGTTCTAACAATGGCCAGCATGCTCAGTGGAGTGCAAACATCACCCTGCTCTCTGCTCCCTGAAAGGCCATATGGAAACTCCCTGTCGTTGTTGGCCCACAGCTGACAGAGCAAAAGGCTTTTATCTCAGAAGGAAGGAGCCCAGTTCTGAGCAGCAACCCCGCCCCTAAGCACACACAAAGTCAAAAAGACATTTATCCAAAGGGCCTGTCACTGAGAAAAAATTCTCTTTTTTTTCCCCCCATAATTTTCTCTTCCCGCCAAAATGTCTGTACTACCAGTCGCAGCAGCAGGCCCATGGAGAGCCTGCCATCTGACCCTCTCATGTCCCTAATTGTGTACCATCTGGTGTCTGGCACACACAAAAGCTGAGGCCCGCCCCGCCTGGCCTTTCTCCAGGCTGTTTTGTGCTTTCAGAGGCCCAGGTTGTGACCGCCTCCCGCCAGGCTGGACAGGGCACATGCTGACAGGCACCAGGACCAGCGCCATCCAAGGTCACTCGGGGGGAGGACAAAGGCTGAGCCCAGGCCACAGGGCCAGGGTCCCAGCATTCTGGGGTTGGCCCCGAGGACATTTTGTCAGCCCAGGACTGGCAGGTGATGTCGGTGGACTGGCCCTCAGCCAGAGAAAGCGGATGTTTGAGCTCTAGGACCCATCAAGGTTGACAATATGAATTAAAACGTGGGGCCTATACACCCTAGCAGGCTTGGCTCAGTGGATAGAGCATTAGCCTGTGGACTGAAGAGTCCCAGGTTCGATTCCAGCCAAGGGCACATGCCTGGGTTGCGGGCTTGATCTCCAGTGGGGGGCGTGCAGGAAGCAGCCGATCAGTGATTCTCTCTCATCGCTGATGTTTCTATCTCTCTCTCATTCTCCCTTCCTCTCTGAAATCAATAAAGAAATATATTTTAAAAAAACCAAAAACATGGAGCCTATGACTCAGCAGCTCCCAGCTCCTCAGAACAAGTCCTGGGCTGCAATTCAGAAATCCAGTGACAGAGCTGCTGGAATCCACAGCACCATCTTTCCGTGGAATAGCGAAATTTGGAGACAGCTCCAACAATTCAGAACAGGTCAAATTACGGAAATATCCACACTACCAAATACTGTGTAGTGATTAAAGAAGCTGCTGGAGACCTGTGTATGTTGGCACCAAAGGAAATCCACAAAAAGTTTAAAAAGCAAGTTACAAAATATGTGCCATGTGATTCTATTTCGTTATCATATAAATATAAATGTATAATTACATGTTTGTATGTGTGCGTGTATGAAGAAAAGGTATATATGCCAAGATGTTATTTCTGGGTATTAAGTTTATGCTGATTTCATCTTCCTCTTTCTTATTATGTGTATTTTATACTTACATATTTTCTATAACTAAATGTGCATGACTTGATAATAAAAAATAAATTTTAAAAAATGAATGCTCTCTCCCTTACTTATGGATGTTATTTAAAACCACCGACTGGATGAGGCCAACTGAGGGAAGATAAAGAGGCGGGAAGGGAGTCCAGGGCAGAAGCCTGGGGACTCCACTGCTTAGAAGTCAGACACAGGAGCAAGAGGAGACAGGAAAGTGAACCACAAAAGGGCAGCCAGCAATAAGTGAGAAAAACCAAAAGCATCCCAGAAACCAAGGGAAAGAAATGGTTCAGACAGAAGTGGCACTGTCACCTGTCCCTAAGGGGTCACCTCATAGGAGTAGGACAGCTACCTGGACATTGGTCTGGCAAGAGGGAACAATATCAGAATAAGAGGGAAGGTGAGGAAGTGGAGCTTAGCTGTGATGAGCAGCAGAGAGATGGGAGATGCTGGGGTGGTGTCCATCGAAGAGAAATGTTGTTTTTAGGGTGGGAGATATTTCAACACTGTTTTGTTGTTGTTGTTGTTTTAAAGTTTCCTTCAATAACTTTATTCTCAACACTGTTGTAGGATGCTGAGAATGATCAGGTGCAACTAGCTTGGCGGGTGAGAGGCTTGGTCCATTCACAGAAAGGGTGGGCCAGGAGCAGGCTGGACAGTTCACTCTCTGCAAGGAGAACATGAGTTCCTACAGCTGGGCACCATGCAGGCAGCTCAGTGTAGTGGGAGGCGCTGGGGAGATAAGGTATTTCTAGGCTGCTTGTCACTACTTCTCCCAAAAAAAGGAGCAAGCTGAGAGTGAATGGAAGTCTGAGGGGAGAGAAGGTGAGCAGGATCCCCTCAGAGAGGGCAGACTCAGTTGTCCAGGGGCACGGGGTAGGATTGTGGCATCCATGTACATGAGGTCAGGGGTACCGTTGTGTTCACTCAGTGGGTAGAGCGTTGGCGCACAGGCTGAAGGGTCCCAGGTTTGATTCTGGTCAAGGACACCTACATACCTCGCTTGCTGCCTCAATACTGGGCCCTGGTTGGGATGCATGCAGGGGGCAACCAATCAATGTGTCTCTCTCACATAGATGTTTCTCTCTCTGTGTCTCTCTCCCTCCCTACCATTATCTCTAAAAATCAATGGGAAAATATCCTCGGGAGCAGATTAACAACAAAAACAATAACAACACATATCCTCAGGTGAGGATTAAAAAATAATAAAAATAAAATGTTTTGCTCCGATTTTCTTGTTTTGTCCCTATTTTGTTATTATATACTCAACAAACGAAACTGGATTGTTAACAGCTTTCTTGAGGTATAATTTACATACCATAAAATTTGCTTGTTTTAAGTGTCAACTCAATCATTTTTAGTAAATTCACAGAATTGTGCAACCAACCAATACAACATTTGGATTACTTTTCATTTATATAATGGAAAATTATGCATATCTTGAGCTTTCTATTAAAATGATTATTTAATACTAGTGACCCGGTGCATGAAATTTGTGCACATTAAAAGGGGATTAATTAGAGGAAATAATTTAATATTGCTATTTGCCCTTTCTCTATAATAGAAGTGTCAGAGATGAAAGAAAATTAGTAAAATGTATATGAAAACCTTCCTCCTGTCAGAGTCTGGGGCACACCACGGGACCCAGAGTCAAGTCCCTGCCCACCCACATGCACCTCAAAATCACGTGAGACCCAGACCCGGCCACCCCCCCCTGCCGCCCCCCCACACACCGCCCCGCATTGAGATAGATCCAGACCCAGCCAGTCCCACCCTTGTCAAGCTCTGCTGGGCAGGAGGCATAGCCTCAGGTCCCCTGGCCTGGCGCCAGGACGGGGGGCATGGCCTGAGGTCCCCCAGCCCAGACCGAGGTGGGGAGCATGCCTTGAGGTCCTCTGTCAAGCCCCGCCAGGTGGGGGACACAGCCTGAGATCCCCTGTCAAACCCCCTGGGTGGGGGACATGGCCTGAGGTCCCTCGTCAAGCCCCACCCGGCAGGGGGCACAGCCTCAGGTCCCCCGGCCCAGCATTGGGAGGAGGGCGCAGCCTCAGGTCCCCTGTCAAGTCCCACTGGGCGGGGGCATGGCCTGAGTTCCCCCCGACCCAGCACTGGGGGTGCACCTTGAGGTCCCTCGTCAAGCCCCGCTGGGTGGGGGGCGCGGCCTGAGGTCCCCTAGCCCAGCACCAGGATGGGAAGCGCACCTTGAGGTCCCCTGTCAAGCCCTGCTGGGTAGGGGGTGCAGCCTGATGTCCCTGGCCTGGCGCTGGGGCGGGGGGAGCAGCCTGAGGTTCCCTAGCCCAGCACTAGGACAGGAAGTGCACTTTGAGGTCCCCCATCAAGCCCCGCCAAGAGGGGGGCATAGCCTCAGTTCCCCTGGCCTGGCACTGGGGCTAGGGGGTGCGGCCTGAGGTCCCCCAGCCTGACACCAGGGCGGGGGGTGCAGCCTGAGGTCCCCTGCCCTGGCACTGGGGTGGGGGGAGCAGCCTGAGGTCCCCTAGCCCAGCACCAGGACGGGAAGTGCACCTTGAGATCCCCTGTCAAGCCCCACAGGGGCGGGGGAGGGCGTAGCCTCAGGTTCCTGCTGATTGCTTGTTAAGGCTCCTTATGGGAACTTGGCCTCAGCTGTGGGTGCAGCCCTCTTTGTGACAGAGTGATGGTTAATTAGCATATTCCCTCTTTATTAGATAGGAGGATTTTTAACAATAAAGAATTATTATTTTTTAAATGATTATTTAATGCATTCATTTCCATCCCCAAGTATACACTCCCTAACACATACATTTTCTCTCTCTCTCTCTCCCCCTTAATTTTTTTGGTAATAATTTACCTCAGGAAATGACTTCATCTCAACTCTTAAGACAATAAATGGGAATTATAAAATAACTAGAGGCCTGGTGCACAAAATTCGTGCACAGGGGGTGTGTGTGTCCCTCAGCCCAGCCTGCACCCTCTCCAATCTGGGACCCCTCGAGGGATGTCTGACTGCCCATTTAGGCCCCATCCCAGTAGGATCGGGCCAAAATGGGCAGTCAGACATATCCTCTCACAATCCAGGACTGCTAGCTCCCAACTGCTCACCTGCCTGCCTTCATGATTGCCCCTAACTGCTCCTGCCTGCCAGCCTGATCACCCCCTAACCACTACCCTGCCAGCCTTATTGATGCCTAACTGCTCCCCTGCCAGCCTGTTTACCCCTAACTGCCCTCACCTGCAGGCCTGGTCCCCCCCAACTGCTCTTCCCCTGCAGGCCTGGGTCCCCCCCAACTGCCCTTCCTTGCAGGCCCGGTTGCCCCCAACTTCCCTCCTTTGCCGGCCTGGTCACCCCTAACTGCCCTCCTCTGCAGGCCTGATTGCTCCCAACTGCCCTCCCTTGCAGGCCTGGTCCCTCCCAACTGTTCTCCCCTGCTGGCCATCTTGTGGTGGCCATCTTGTGTCCACATGGGGGCAGCTATCTTTGACCACATGGAGGCAGCCATCTTGTGTGTTGGAGTGGTGGTCAATTTGCATATTACTCTTTTATTAGATAGGATAGAGGCCTGGTACATGGGTGGGGGTCAGCTGGTTTGCCCTGAAGGGTGTCCCAGATCAGGGTGGGGGTTCCCTTGGGACATCAGGCGGCCTGCGCCAGGGTCCTGTGGTGGTTTGCAGGCTGGCCACGCCCCCCAGCGACCCAAGCAGAGGCCCTGGTATCTGGGATTTATTTCTCTTCTATAATTGAAACTTTGTAGTCTTGAGCGGAGCCAACCCTCCTGCTTGCTCCGTGGCTGCCACCATTTCTGTTGGGATTTATTTATCTTCTATAATTGAAACTTTGTAACCTTGAGTGGAGGCCTAGGCTGGCCAGAGTGTGCGGAAAGTTTGGCTTCCTCCATCACCAGGGAAACCCAAGCCTCCTGCTCTCTTCATGGCCCCAGCCATCTTGGTTGGGTTAATTTGCATACTCGCTCCTGATTGGCTTGTGGATGTAGCTGAGGTACGGTCAATTTGCATATTACTCTTTTATTAGATAGGATGATCACTTTCTTGAGCATGAGAGTACTTTAATATTTTTTTCCAGGACACAATCCACCTTATGTTTTCATGAAAAGGGGGGAAATAGCATCATAAATGAGAAGATAGTTCTCTCCTTATAAAATAGGAAAAAGTGAGTAGCTGACATCTATTGATTTAATTATATGGCCTAGAGTTCTAGGGTTCCTCTCATCACTCTCACCCAAGCATCCCACCTCCTCAGCCAGCTACTCAAACAGAGCTTTGTGGTTATTACTAAATGCCTTGTCATTTAAAGCCATTTTCTCTGGATTATAGGAGAAGAAAACCCATGCAGCTGCTGGGAAGGCAATGGGCCTTGTTTCCCCCTGGGCCCCTTCTGTTCTTTACCACAGATCATCAGTCTATATGAGGATTTCGGGTTGAAAATTGCTGATTAACTTTTCTTTCATCACAGAACCTAAAAAGACAACATCATGGCTGCACTGAAATCTACCACTTCCATGTTTTTCTACATTTAATATTGTAAAATCAACTATCCTGACAACTAATATGAGTGGAGTTTCTGATATCACTGTGCCAAGAAAACATAATGGCAACAAGGGCTAAATTCTAACTTCTCACCAAGGTTGGTGTTCTCGTTCACTGGGCACAGGACACATTCAAGATCATCAACAATACAAAGTGCCTGGGAAAAAGTAAACATCTTTCTAAGACCCTTCAGCAAAACCTACAGAGAAGGAACTTCTTATCCAAGAGCCCCAGGAGCAGTTCCCAAACTTCTAGCTTTCATAGACCTGCAGACATCATGCTCCTTTACCCCTAAATACTTCAGTATTTGCCAGAATAAAGATAGTCACTTATACAACCAGAGCACGGTGATCAAAGTCATGAAATTTAACATCAATACAATGTTATTATCTAATCTATGAATTTTATTCGTGTTGCTAATTATTATGAGCTGAATGTGTCTTCCCCATATGTTAAAACTCTAAGCCCCCTTATTACTATATTTGGAGAGGGGGTCTCCAAGGAAGTAATTAAGGTTAAAAGAGGTCATAAGGGTAGGATTCTAATTCAGTAAGAGTGGTGTTCTTACAAGAAGAGACACCAGAGAGCTCTCTCTCTCTCTCTCTCTCTCTCTCTCTCTCTCTCTCTCTTGCCAGATGAAGATGCAGCCAGAAGGCAGCCTTCTAGAAACCAGAAGCAGAGCCCTCACCAAAAACTGAATTTTTAGGCACCTTGATCTCAGATTTTTTCCAGTCTTCAAAACTGTGAGAAAATAGATTTCTGTTGTTGAAGCTGCCCTCTCTATGGAATTTTGTTATAGCAATTCGAGTAAACCAATACACTAATGGTCCCAATAATGTGACTTAGTAGCAAATTTTTTTTCTGGCCCAGCATCCAATCCTCCCAGAATTCTTACAGCACTTTGTCTAAACCCCTTGCTTTGGTACACGGTGGGTGTGGGGGGCGGGAACTGCCATGTGTTTCCTATAAGCTTTTAGCATGCATGTGTCCATCTCTCTAGGGAAGCTTTAAGCAAAATGAATCTTTGCTTTTGTCGTGCACATCTGGGATTGTTATACATGGCCCACACAGGGCCTTGCACACAGAAGGTACTGAATGCATATTTGTTGATTGATTGAACGGGAATAAGCTTTAATTACTAACTGCATTACCGCTTCAGGCTAACCATCACTAAGTGAACCAGATCTTGGTGACATGACTTGTCATGTTGCCAAAACAAATTTTCCCATTGCTCACTGGGAATAATACTTACTCACATGTATGCTCTGGTTTGTAAAAATAATTCTGTGCTCATGCTCAGAGACAAATAAGCTTTCAAATTCCTTCAAGATAAATGTCAGCCTCTTACCAGACTCTTCAGGATCTGGCCCTAATGTGCATTTTCACTGTATTATTATGTCTTACTATTCACTCCACACTTGAACCAAAATGTGTCACTTGTCATTCCCTTTGAATGTTCTTAATTTTTCCATTCTCCAACCTTTACTCATTCTTGCCTTTTCTGCCTAAAATGCAATTTTTTCATCACCATTGATCAAAAGTACCCTCTAGTTTTGGAGCTTAACATGGAGGTGAGCAAAATTCAATTATTCTACCCTCTTTGCATGTATACATTTATTCCACAAATATTTATTGAGCACCTGCTATATTGCAGGCACTGTACTACATGGCAACTACCGCAGTGGATGAGACAGTTATAGTTTCCTGCCATCATCATCATCATCATCATCGCCTTTGCTAAAATGACTTGCTTACCTGGTATAATAATACAACAGTTGGTCCTTTGGCCAACAAGAATGCCTCACCTTTGTAGACAACTCTAGAGTTGATAGGAACATACACATTCATTATCTCATTTCATTCTAATGCAGAGATAATTCAGAGATAAGCCCGATCCCATCTTATGAAAGAGGAGATTAAGACTTTAAATTAACCAACCTAGATTATAAGGATAAGGATGCTGGCCTTCTAACCCCTTGTCCAATTTCACCACCTCCAGAAACCAGATGTGGAGAAGGAATGAGCAATATTATCTCCACTTTATAAATGAGAAAACTCACTCCAGCACAACAGTGAGGATATGCTGCAAAACAAATGCAACATAATGGCGTTCGGAAATAAAACTCAATGTCAGTTCTTCCACCAAGGTAACATAAATCCGCAATCAATGCTTTGAGAAAAAATTCACTATTTGCTGGAATTTATTTGAATTCATAAGTTCAATTGTTGGTAATTTGACCTTGCTTTGCAAATACTCAAAACTTGAACAACTAATATTGTAATTTGTTCACCTTGTAAAAAATTTCAAATGTAACTAATTCTTCTGCATTTCCAGTTTTGACTTATACTACTAAAGTAACTTAACATTGCAGAAACTTTAGAAAAAAACTCTCATAATCCACAAATTCTAACATCACCACTGTCAACTTGAAAGAGTTTCTTGTCATTCTTTTGTCAGTCACAAGTTTTATATTATTACAACTATAGTTCCTCATCCCTGGCTTGTATTTTTTTCACCTGATGTCCTATTTAGACTTTTCTGTGTTTAAACATAGTCTGAACGTAGAACAGGTCTTGGAATCAGAAGACCCATGTTCAAAACGCTGCTCTTCCACTTATCACCTACCTGCAAAGGCAGTTGTAGGTCTTTTGAGGCCCAAAGCTTTTACAATTTGGGTGGCCCTTCTTTACAAAATTGAGAGCAGAATGAGTATTTCTGTGGAATAAAAAAAAGGAAATAACACTTTTCTGGAGATTTGTAGATTTTGACCTTTGCTTCTGAGATGTCTTTAGGCAATTTACCAGAAATGCTTCCTGATTGCAATCTGGTTGCCCCTTCCCTCCCCACCCCGCCCCTCCACATACCTCCTAACTCTTGAACTCAGAGGAGCCCTGCAAATGGGGGCCCTGAAGTTTTAGCTTCATTTGCTTTATATTAAATACACCGCTGCCAGTAGGTGTTGAGCAGGTGGTATAACTTCTCTGGTCATTAGTTTGCTCATCTGTAGAATGGAGTCATAATGGCTACCTGAGGAGGCTGCTATGAGCACCAAATGAAATAATGAGGAAACCAAAGTTGGAACCCATTAGGCACCACACAGGCTGGTTATTATTTCCTAACACCAATGCCCTGCATTGCTCCAGCTCCTTGTAGAGACCAATTCCCTTTTGGTTAGATCAGTGGTCGGCAAACTCATTAGTCAACGGAGTCAAATATCAACAGTGCAATGATTGAAATTTCTTTTGAGAGCCAAATTTTTTAAACTTCTCCTAACGCCACTTCTTCAAAACAGACTCGCCCAGGCCATGGTATTTTGTGGAAGAGCCACACTCAAGGGGCCAAAGAGCTGCATGTGGCTCGCAAGTCGCGGTTTGCCGACCACTGGGTTAGATTATCATAATTTTTAAACAATCTATGTTTTCCTTTCTGTTTTTTGTTTGTTTGTTTGTTTTGTTTTGGTTTGTTTTTTTTGCTTCAAAAAGCTTTATTGTTTCCATTTGGTCCAATGCATGGGAGAGGGCTTCGGTTGGTTAAAAGAATGGCTAATAGTTTTGGGGAGAGGCTCAGGCAAAAGCCAGACACCAGGGCATGCAGAGGGGCCCCTCAAAGGTCTCTGGACTCCAAAGGCTCCTAGTCGTGCTTGAGGGTGAGCCTTTTGAAGAGATACTCCCCCAGCCCAGCCTGGGGGCGGGCCAGCCTGTGGAGGTGAGTCAGGTGTAGCCCATCTTCTTGATGAGTTTCACCTCCTCATCCAGGAAATGGGTCTGCAGTAAGTCACAGAGCTGAGGGTCTGCACAGATAGAACGCAGGACATGTAGACCCAAAAGGGTCTGATTCAGGGTCCTCTCCAAGTCCATGGCCACTTCGTTGGCGTTCTGAGTTTTGCCCACTCATCTTGGGGAGGCTTCCTGGAAGAGAACGTGGCCACTGCGCTGGTTTTGCATCTTTAAGAGATGCTCGGAGCCCTCGAGCTTCTTCTCTGCCAACTCAAGGAAGAAGCGGCCCACGCCCTCGAGAACCACCTCTTTGCAGTGGAAATAGAAGCGGAGAGGTAGGTGTGGGAGGCCCGCAGATGCAGGCTGTCCAGGCGGTTGATGGCCACCTCCACCTCGGTGGAATAATGCTGACAAATTTGGGAGCTCGGTGGAATAATGCTGACAAATTTGGGAGCTCATGGGTGGTGGTTGTTTGGTAATAAGGAGTTAAGGTAGAAAAAACAAGTGTGTTGGCTGGTCTCGGAGGTGGTTCTGAAGGTGGTGATTAGGTAAGACGATGGAGAGTGGCCAGAGGCTGGAAGAAGGGATGTTCTGGGGTCTGTTCTGTCCAAACACTGTTGAAGCAAGAGACAGATCCAGGACCTCCGAGGGCACAATCTCTTACGCCATTTTTAATGGATTTTTAGACAAGTATATTTTGTTCGTTTTTACAAACCCTTCTCTAGCAATGCATAGCTAAAATAAGAAGTAAGTAAAGCTACACTTTATCTGGGCCTTCCCTTAATTATTTCTTCTGAAAACAATGCCTAATAAAATCTTTTTTTTTTTTTCTTTTTTTTGGGGGGATGCGCTGATGCAATTAGAAAAAGGATAGGGGACTAAGAGATTCAACGGCTTTGGCCTGTGAGCAGACGGGCCATTCATAACTTTGTAGTTTCTAATTCACAGCAGTCTCAGATGAATTTCCTGCCCAAGCTGGTCTGCTTGTGGGACAAAGGCCTGGGGATGTGTTTGTTTCACGCCCCATTGGAGGCGCACACTGCTCAGGGCTGGCCCCTCTGGTGGCCTATATTCATCAGGGATTTGGCTTTTACAAATCACTACAGGGAAATCCAGGTTCAGCAGCACATAAATGCTTTCCTTCATACTACTGGGACTCCACTACAATCCTTTTTATTTTGTAAGTAACCCACAAAAGTTTCAATTAGCTATTTCCTGTTACTGCTTCCTACCAACAAAAATACCTTTGTCTGCAGTGATTTCTCCAAAATGTTATGAAAAGTCTGAAGGTGACTCCTGAAAGTTGGCCTTAAATCAGTGGTTGGCAAACTGCGGCTCACGAGCCACATGCGGCTCTTTGGCCCCTTGAGTGTGGCTCTTTCACAAAATACCACGGCCTGGGCGAGTCTATTTTGAAGAAGTGGCGTTAGAAGAAGTTTAAGTTTAAAAAATTTGGCTCTCAAAAGAAATTTCAATCGTTGTACTGTTGATATTTGGCTCCGTTGCCTAATGAGTTTGCCGACCACTCATTTATTGCCGGCCTAAGTCATTTATTCCCCTCTGAGGACCATTTTCATGTGGCTGCATTTTACCTGATATTCTACTGGCTCTCACAATCAATGACTAATTAGGTACCTGTAAAGTAATACAAGACCTGGGGAAAGGTGCTAATGCCCCTACAGGGGAGAGATGCCAAGTGTCTCATTTCATTTTAACCAACTAACCTCAGCTTTAGTCCTGCCTTTGTGAAAGAAATGCTTCTGCAGTTACAACTACTCCAGCTTCAGCTCAGTTACCTCACCTAAGGTAGTAATGGAAGAGGAACGGAAAGGGAGAGCTACCAGGTGGGGAGGAGAGAGGAACCTGAAAAGGAGTCTTGGCACCATCTCAAAAGCATAGTATCAACAATAAAAAAGATATTTAATTTTTTTAAAAAAGCAGATCTGGGGTTTAGGGGCCAGAAAATGGGCCATTTACAAGCTCTGAGTGCTGCAGAGAAGAAATAAGAAACCAATGAACTAATTTTAAAGAGTGGGTGATGAAGCATAGCTATTACTTGCCAAGATTTCTCTTCTTAAAACTATAGTATTCTCTTTTATATTAAAAAAAGGATATATGTTCAAAATACTTAGAGATAATTAAATACTTCTAGGCAAATTTCCTTAAATACTAAAAGTAAATGCCTAGTCATTGTGCATTCTGTAAGAGATAGCATTGACCTCAGTTTAAAATAAACTTATAAAAGTGGCAAAAAGTATATCTGCTTTGATTTATCAACATTGATTCTATGGTAAATTTCACTATTCTACCTCTCTTAAGGTATCTGATCCACCTCTTTATATCCCAGTCCAAAAGTATGAAAATTTGTTCTAATCCCTACTATTGCTCTTTCCAAAGCTAAGCTGATTTTTTTCTTCTACTTTTTTTTTTTGAGGGAGAGGGGACATCAGTATAGCTCAGTAAGTGGTGATTTCTAATAAAGAGTTGTGTGCCCAACCCTATGCCTGGGGAGAATGCTTCCCACATACACACACACGGATGCATATTTATTAGATAAATGAATGAACACCCCCCCCACCCCAAGGCTCCTTCCTCTCAGCAACCCTCCCACCCAGGACAACCACTATCCTGACTTCTAATACCATAAATTAGTTTAGCCTGTTTTGTACTTTCATAGAAATGGAAACATACACTATATACTCTTTTGTGCCTTATGCTTAATTTTACATTTAAGACAACCCAAATCTCAGACAATTGATTGAATCCCAGCTCAACATTGTACTGTGTGATTTTAGACAAGACTCTTAACCTAAGTCTGTTTTCATCCATAAGTGTTGTTGAAAGGATTAAATGAAATAATGTACGTGACTGGTACATGGCTTCAGCTGCTATGTTGTCCTATGTTAGTCTGTGAACTTCTGGGTGGTGCAAGACCCCTGGGTTGTGCTAACCCAACAATTCCCTATAGTATAGTGGGGATGGGGAATCCACACTATCCAAGGAGTGACCAACCATTTCCTTATTCTCAAATGAGTATCCACAAATAAAATAGTAAACTTGGCTATTGATCTCACTTGCAGCCAAAGGAGAGATACACAATTTCTATTACACACTTATTCATCTCCCCTTCTAGAACATCGGCTTCCTTAAGGGAAGGGTCATGTCCCATTTATCACAGTATTCCCCAGGACCTAGCACTAGGTACTGTAAGCATTCAGTTAAGTATTGATTGCTAGTTGAAAGAATAAATAAGCGCTAATTGTGTTGGGGCTTAGGAAATTATGTCAGAATCTGGTCCAATCTTTTGAGCTCTGGATTGGCAAAATGACAGTAGTAAAATCAGAATAAAGTCAATTTACCCTCCCTCTTTCCCCGTGCTGGCCAGGAAAATCCACTCCAATCTAGCACATTCTGTACTTGGAATTAGAATAAGCACCCCAGGTCTGAGACCTTCAGAAATAAGGACAGTGTACTACACTGCTTTCAATACTGAGTTTGCGCAAATTCAACAGCTTTTAATGTACTAATGCCAAGATACTACAAAGTTTTCAAAAAACTCTCTTCCCAACACGTCAGCCATAAATAATTTTTTTTCCTGGTGCATTTCATCTTGGAGTGTGATGTATTTCACATATTCTTGACCATACCCATTTTTTTAAAGCAATAAAGGGGGGAAAGTGTAATGTTCGGATGCAATTTCACTTGGTTCATTTTGCCCTCCAGTACTTACTTAAAAATAATTTTTTGTGCAGAGTGAAGTGCCTCTTTAAAAACTACTATCTGTGTTATATTACAGTTAAAATTCTGATTGGCTGGCAAGCCCATCACTCTATAACTGGATAAATCGAGCAGGAAATAACATGATTATAAAATGAGCTAAAAGATTTTTAACAAAATAGTTTACTGACTATAAAGCAAAACTGGTGTCATGCAGATAACTAATAAACCAAAGCTATTTATAATCTGTTGCATAAAGTAAGTATGGTTAATATTCTTCAAGTCATGACTGATTTTTAAAAATTCTTCAATTTAATACTTACTGCGATTTTCTAAGTACCCTGCTAGACACAGGAGCTATAGATAGCAACCCCTACTTTTCAAACCAGTCTAGTGGGAGTTTTATGGAAGCACTAAGATAATGAGGAAATGATTCATGGATCTGTGCCCTGAAGGTTGAGTAAGATGTTAATAGGCTAGGGCAGGGGTGGGCAAACTTTTTGACTTGAGGGCCACAATGGGTTCTTAAACTGGACCGGAGGGCTGGAACAAAAGCATGTATGGAGTGTTTGTGTGAACTAATATAAATTCAAAGTAAAGGAGCGGAGGGGAGAGCAAGAGAACCGGATAGAACAGCCGGATCCAGCCCGCTGGCCGTAGTTTGCCCAAGGCTGGGCTAGGGAGACAAATGCAGTGATGCAGAGAGAACATTGCACACACAGGCATGGAGACAGGAGCATGTGCATAAATGTTCTTGGAAGACCCAAGTCACCAGTCCAGATTAGGAAGTGAAGAATTATTAGGCATCAGACAACTATGGAAGGTTTCTGAATATGAGAAATGTGACAGATATGCTTTCTATGTGTTTCTTTATGCTTAATACTAGAGGCTCGGTGCATGAAAATTCATGCACTAGAGGGGGGGGTCCCTCAGCCCAGCCTGCCCCCTCTCACAGTCCGGGAGCCCTCAGGGGCGGGAGGTGACCTGGCGATCAGGGGAAGGCGATGCCCCATCACACCTCTGCTGCTGCCACTGCTGGCAGCGCAAGCCTTGGCCAGCCCTGGGCGGCTGGGCAGCCGACATCTGAGGCTTGCCTGCGCCTCAGGCCGGCCCTGGGCAGCTGGGGGACTGAGGGGACTGGGGGACTCTGGAGACAGGTGTGCGGAGCTGAGGAAACTGGGCACCACCATCTTGTGGCTGTGGGTGCCACCATCTTTGAGGGCGAGGCAGTCAATTAACATATTCCCTCCTTATTGGCTGTGGGTGCTACCATCTTTGAGGGCAGGGCAGTCAATTAGCATATTCCCTCCTTATTGGCTGTGGGCGCCACCATCTTTGCAATGGCGTGAGGTGCAATTAGCATATTCCCTCTTTATTAGATAGGATAAGAAGAGATCTGCCTTGTCCTCTCAGCAGTTACATCGCACACTGGTTTCATGTGTCAGTCTCACACTTAATATAAGCAGTCTACTGAGAGGTAAACTCATTTCTGGCGGGTGAATCCATCAAATTTCTGAGCCTAGAAGGCTAAAGGTAAAATCTGGATGAATTCACCCAGGCAATGTAATAATGCATAGACCTGACTAGGGGACCAGTTGGCCTTGCCCAGGTGATGCCCAGGTGACACCCAGATGTCACTGAATGGTTTCTTTACGTGTCTGTAGAATGGAAATCAGAGTGATTAAGTGAAATAATCCAATTAAGCGATTAAGGAATGGAACTAGAACAGTGGTCTTATGCAGGCTGAGAATTTACAACAGATTTCAATGTGAGGGGTGAGGGAAGGACAGGAGACTTCTCATTGGATGATCGAAGGGAAGGCCACACTACTAAGGGGCAGAACAAAGGCAGGGCAGGTCCAAGTTGAGAAAAAGAGGATATGATGCATTTAAGAGGACAGAGAGTCATATGGAACTATTTAAAGACAGTTTCAAGTATGGCTCAGAAAGAGGCTCAAGAATTGTATTAACAGATAAAATCACCCATAAAGGGAGTCCTAAAGGAGAAAAGACAGAATCTAAGGACAGAATCTAAATCTTGGGGTGAGTCCTTAAGGTTCAATGAATAGCATAACACACAAAACCAAAGGGAAATGAGCAATGCCAAATCAACTTGTACACAGATGCTTTATTTCTAATGTTAATAGTCAACACTGTAAGTGAGATTCTCTCGCAATGGAAAGTTTTCCCATACATCAAGAAACTCAATTTAGTCAGGGTAATTGCTGTATTAATATGAAAACCTTACAATGAAATACAGTATTATATATGTGTACCAGTTTCCATGCAAGTATGGCTGCTACATGTATGTCTGGCATTTTTATAACATACTGAAAGAAATTCAAATGAACACAACAGTATAAAGGTGACTTAAGATGCCTGACATGCTTAAGATTTTAAAAGTTCTTGCAAAAAGCAACAAAGCAGTTAACTGAAGGATTCAACCAATACCAACCCAAGTAGTACTATATCCAATAATCCCAGGCTTCTTTGCAATATACTACCTTTGGAAAAATTTAATGCTCAAGAAAAATTATGCTTTAAAAAATATAGCTCTCCTAAGATATTATACTTTGGTGATTGGATACTATGTACATCCAAGGGTTACATAAATTAAAAAATAATACTTAAAAAAAAAGAAAACAAAAAAATGAACCATTATGTGCTATTAGTTCAAGGCAACTAAAATTGAAATGATCCAGTATGATTTTGCTACAATCATTGGTTTTACCAAGTGAAATTTCTGTGAGAATTCACTAATTAGGAAGCAATCAACATACTTAACAAAGATGCTAAGAAGATTCCAATTGGTCCATCTATTTGTTATCAACAAGGCATAATCTTAGTACTAGACATTTTCTTCACTTCTCACTACATCTGATATGCAACAATGAGCTAGTGGATTTAAATAGCTTAAAACCCTATTAGGTCTACTGTTCAAGAGCTAGGCATTAAAATACTTAGTATTTCCATTTCTATTAACATAGAGACATCAGAAAATCTTAAGCTGTTTTTGTCTTAAGGCATAGTATTTTGGTATTTGCAAGAATTTGCCTGGTAATGGTTGATTCCATTAAGTTAACTTGAGAACCTGCCATCATTTGCTTTTTCTCTTTTCAACAGTGCAAGTGGTGGTCTCTCTTTCCTTCTCTCATAGCAGCATACTTCAGGGGTGGAGAGGGAGAGAGTGTGTCAATTATAAATAAAAATTAAAACTACAGTGTACAATTCTATTTACCTGTCAGTCTTTAAGTTGACAGCACACTATTATATGCCTCAAAAATATTACATAAAATCTCTACACAAAAGCAAATAAAGACATTCTTTCAAGAAGAAATAAAATAAGTGCAAACACCTAAAACAGGCAACTGAAGCAACTGTTGTAACCTGTAGAGAAACACAAAACATTTTTTAAAAGGACAAAATATTTTTATAAATAAAATATAATGTTCTCTATTTCTGAAACATAGAGTAAATATAACAAACTTCTAAGTGCAAACTGTTTTTAGGGACCAAAGTACCATATTATTTTTTAAACAAAATGCAAAAATTTCAAACACATATACAAATTACCAGATTAATTTATATGAACCCTCCCCGTATAATTTAAAAAGAAAATATTAAATTATTATTTAGTACATTTTTAGAACTACTTTGTAACCAACATGATTTAAAGGGCATAGTGCAATACTTAGGTAGATGTGACAAACTGTATAGATATTGTATTCTTTGCAGCTATAACTTACTACTGTTTCATACTTAAAAGTCAAAATTGTTCTTATGTTAGCTGTAACAACAGGAAACAACACTGGCTTCTAGACACCCTGTATAGGTATAAATATCTACATTTAAGCTTTAAAAAAGAAAATAAATTATAAAAACACACTTCTTTCCAATTTACAAAGTTTTCCTGCTCCGATATACTGTACAATACATTCAACAAACTCTCAGATCTTCTGAGACTTACGGAGAAAATACTGACTCTTTACAAAATAAAAAACCCCTTTTCCATGCATTTTGTTTTCAGTACTATGCTCAAATAAATACATTTAACACTGTAGTTAATTTTATTGTTTTTGAAAAATACCAAAATTTAGTAGTGCAACATTCTATCCTTCAACTTCCTTTCCATTGTGTTTCTTTGTAAGTGGTAGGCTAAGTAAATCAGCACGTTGGCAAAAGTACTTCATAAAACCATGTGTGCTTCCCGTACATAGACTAATTTCAGAAATTACACATACTCTGTAACAAAACTGCAGCATTAAGAGAGTGACAACATATATCTTCTGAAGAAAATATGTGATAATTTGCTTTTAGAATATCCATAAACAGTCTAATATGATTTTCCCATCTTGCTCTTTAAAAACAATTTTTTTAAATCTCATATCTTAAAAAAAAAATCTCATATCTTAAAAGATAAATTACGAAACTGCCTATCCCTTAAGCGGCTTAGCTTTCTGCCTGTTTAGTATGAAAAAAGATGCAAACCGTTTTAGGGCTGTATTAAAACCTTAAAAGCAATTAATTGACACAAATTTCATTGCAGCCTAATTTAGTATAGGCTATACTAAGGGAGTGGGGCATTTCATCAGCTTTAATAACAATTACAGTATGAGAGCTCTTGAAGTGCTGCTGGTAGCTGTGTAAGTACTCAAATATCTTCTTGCTTGTTCAGTCATGATGAGTTGGTCTTCTGTCTTCCCATAAACCACTGTTTCCCATTCACAGTTTGACTAGAGAGGAAATATTAATAGTAATGTTAAAATTACTAAAACAATTATCCATAATACTTCACAATTACACGATTAAAAGTTAATTATTTTAATTGATTGGATATTTGATAAGTAGTTATAAAAATGTTTGGATAATGGCATTGTGATTCTTTTTAAATAATGTTTTGCTTTAAAAATACATACTGAAATATTTATGGTCATTTCTTTGGCTATCTATATTGTTTACACGCCTGTGGAGGCAGTTTAAAAGCTTTATGTCTTGCAAAGTAAGAAATACAGTCATAGCACAAAGCCAAGTTTGTGTTTGTTTCATGTGTTTTCTGCCCTTATTATAAAGATTATTACCTTATAGGTATGACCTGCTGTGTAATAAATTTTCCTGAAAAGCTTTGTATTAAACACTAGGAAATAAAATTTTCTTAAATGAATTAAGAGAATATGCTGCAAGGCTCTTTGAAGAGCACTGGCTCAAGACAGAGATGAGGTGGCTATACTTGATTGCCAAAGATGTTTTCAAGGAATGCTTAAATGTCAGGGATGCTGGTGCTGCAGTCATTGTGGTATAAAGAAAACTTCCTCCTCAATGAACTCTCAAATTCTCTGGTTTGAATTCTTAGATAACATAGTAAAAAATTTCCAGCCTTCATTTGCAACTACATATAATGGCTGCATAGCAACAGGAAAAAAAAGGACTTTGTTTTACAACTTTTGAGCCAAAAAGTTCACTGGAAACCATTATACCAACAAAATCAAGCTGCAACTGATTCCAACCACTTACCCTTTCAAGTAGCAACTGGGGCTATATTTATGTGTTATAGGAAAAGAGGTGCCAGAAGTGAATTTAGATATCTTTAGTTTAAAAATGAAATAGTACACACTCCTATGTTCATTGCAGCATTATTTACAATGACAAAGATTTGGAAGCAGCCCAAGCGTCCATCAATAGATGAATGGATAAAAAAGCTGTGGTACATTTACACAATGGAATACAGTAGTACAGCTGTAAAGAAGGATATCTTACCTTTTGCAACTGCATGGATGGACCTGAAGAGTATTATGCTAAGTGAAATAAGCCAGTCAGAGAAGGACAAGTACCATATGATTTCACTCATATGTGAAATATAATGAACAAAATAAACTAGCAAACAAAATAGAAACAGACTTATAGAAACAGAGATCAGGCAGGAGGGGGGTTGCAGGGCTGGGTGAAAAAGGTGAAGGGATTAAGTTTAAAAAAAAAACAAAACATACACACACACACCTCATAGACACCAACAACATTATGGTGATCACCAAAGGGAAAGGGGGTGGAGAGAAGTAGAAGAGGGTAAAAGGGGTATAAATGGTGATGAAAGGAGACTTGACTTGGGGTGGTAAACACACAATACAATATAATACAGAAGATGCAGTATAGAATTGTACACCTGAAACCTATATAATTTTATTAATCAATGTGGAAGGAAAATAGGGAGGAAGGGAGGGAGCGAAGAAGGGAGGGAAGGAGAGAGGGAGGAAGGAAATGAAATGAAGGAAAAAATGAAATAGTGATTAGGAAATTACCAGACAAGTCTCTCGCTACAATTCCAATTGTTTATATGTGGCCTGATAAAGGAGTCCCTTAAAAGCCCAAGTCTAGTTTGAGTGACAAAATAATAATGAATGTTTAGTTACTGTTATAGTCAATGTCTAATTTAAAAAGAAAAAGCATAATTTGTGATCAGTAAGTCCAAAGTGATAACTGAATAAACAACAACAAAAATCATTAAAAGAAATTTATAAATTCATACCTGAAGATTCTTTTCCAATGTGATAACTTTGGAAGTGTTAGGGTTTGGTTTCTTTTTATTAAGTGTATATGTTTTGTTGGTTGAATTTATATCTTGTTTTTCAGGAGTCAAGTTGCACCTATTGTCATGTATTTCCAATAATGGTATCATTAATAAAGATGTTGTAAATATATTTTCTGACTAAGAAAGAAAAAGAAGAAAGAGGAAAATAAAATAACTAATTCAAAAACAGTGACAAATAGAGGGACTACTGAGTAAGGGCAGTGGAAGCCTTGCTAATTTTCCTCTAAGGAAGTTTTTGGCTCCGACGAAATTTCTAGTAATGTAGTAGAATTAAATATTTCAGAAATGAACCAAAGATAAATACTGAAATTTAAAGTTTTAAGAATTACCATTTTTTGATATTATACACAAAAGAGACCCAACTCCTCTCAAAACAAAAACATATAAAAAGGAAATAAAAAGAAATATTCTCTACAATTACATGCTTCTTTCTGAATTAAGCAGAATAACACTAAAGGACGCTCCAATGAATAGAACACAATGAGTAAGAAACAAGAAGCACCAGGACTTACAGCAACCATTATTTTTAAAAAAGCTTTACAAACCTGTGTGTCTGGAATGTCTTCAGTCAATAGTTGAGGACCTGGTTCTTCTTTTTCCCAATTATCCAAAACTAGTGATTTTCTGACTTTCTTCCCAGAAGCAGTATGCTAGAATGAATAATTTACAATAAAAACATATGGCAAAGTCACTTGGCCATGATAAGGCTTTTATTAACAATGACACCAAAAGATTACCTCTTGTTTGCAGCTTTTGTAAACAGGTTCATCTTCCTCTTTGAGGAATATGTCCGTTCCAGTTTCTTCTTTTAAAACTTCCCGAATATCTTCTTCCAGAAAGGCAAGTGGCTGTGACTAAATTGTTTTTTAAAGGGTTTTTAAAAAGTCTTTTATACCAATTCCTTTTTCTCCCATATAAAAACCCAGCTTTTATACCTTTTCATTAGTGGCTTAATTTTCTCACAGTCCCTTTTGATACATAAGTTGAATAAATTAATCAACTAACCAGTTTTAAGGCAAAAACAATATTGTACCTTGCAAGCATTGAATGAAGTGTGGCACTTTTTCACATATATATGAACTATTGTTGCCTGCACTATTATTAAAATTATTTTATTAGAAGCAACTAATTAAGCACATTTTACTTAAAATTTAGCTCCACCAGATTTACTTCTATTATCTCTTTTATCTTCACAATAACCCTCTGGAATGCGTTTTACCAACTCCATTGAACAGAAGAGGAAACTGAGCCTTAAAGAGATATCCTGATCAATCAATTTTAAAAATATTACTAGGAAAGTGCTTGTGTATATTAAAATATTAAAATAATTTTATTCTACAGATAACTACTGAAATTACGAAAAGCTTGGTTTCAGGTTAAGAAAAGAACTCTGCTGACACTTGGTTTG
Source organism: Plecotus auritus (assembly GCF_963455305.1). Lineage (NCBI taxonomy): Eukaryota > Metazoa > Chordata > Mammalia > Chiroptera > Vespertilionidae > Plecotus > Plecotus auritus. The sequence goes on from NC_137777.1 coordinate 37,750,714, forward strand.
CTCTCTCTAGATGATACAGCATGAAGTAAAAATTCACAATAGCCACGCAAAGGCTTATTTACAAGTCAGAAAAGAAAGATTAACACAAATTCAAACTTATAAATCAAGAGATAAAATTTTTATCAGCTTCAGTGAACAGCATTTTTTAAAATGTTAAAAACCAAGGATAAAAATAAAACTTTGTTTTTATTAAAATTAGGAAAATTCTTAAAAAGAGTATACATACCACAATTTTTAGCGGTCCATATTTTTTCTCCTGAGCAGCTAGCGCATTTTTAAAAGGAGTAGGAGTTCTTGGTGTGGTACCCAATATAGATCTTCTAATTGTAGGTGTTCTAAACCTATCCAATCATTTAGATATTTGTATTACAATCAAAATTTGTCTTCAAAGGAATTAAGGAAGGCAAAGTCATGATAAAAAGCACACACTAAATTTATCTTGCATATACACATGCTTTATTTAAACACTAGAGGCCCAGTGCACGAAATTCATGCACGGGGGCGGGGGGAGGAGGGTCCCTCAGCCCAGCCTGCACCCTCTCGCAATCCAGACCACTGGCTCCTAAGCGCTCACCTGCCTGCCTCATCACCCCTAACCACTCGCCTGCCTGCCTGATGACCCCTAACCACCTCTGCCTATCTACCTGATTGCCCCTAATCACTCTGCTTGCCTGCCTGCCTGTCTGATCACCCCTAACTGCTCACCTGCCTGTCTGATCACCCCTAACCACTCTGCCTGCCTGCCTGATCACTCGTAACCACTCGCCTACCTGCCTGATTGCCCCTAACTGCCTCTGCCTCTGCCTCAGCTGCCGCGGCTTCATCCAGAAGGACATCTGGCTGAAGAGTCTAATTAGCATATTATGCTTTTATTATTATAGATTACAGGACATTTGTAGAGTGTGCCTGCTTAAACAAATTCTTACTCCAATCAATTATCTTAAAATAGAAAAGAGAACTAATGTAGGAAAAAAACAAAACAGTAAAAATGTTGTTTTGCTTGAATTCAAAGTTTTACACTGCATTTAGCTGGTTTTCAGTCTCCTAAAAATAAAATGTAAGGTGATAATTTTTTTTTTCAGTTCTAAGTCCCATATGGATAGGGATTATGATATGTGCATAAATGGATAAAAAGTTAATCTATTCTTAAAATCTAATCTTCTAATTTTCTCTAACATAATTATTTAATATCTACTTACCCTACATTTTCCTTTTGATCTTTGGGGGTTGTTTCCTTATGAAGAGGAGTTGTAATAAGAACTTTCTGCCCACAAATAGGGGTTGATGTAAATGAGGGATTCTCTATATTAACTTGTTCATTTCCAGAGCATGTGTTGAAAAACTAAAAAAAAGAAGAGAGTTTATAGACAATTTCTAGAACATAATTCTATTAAACTGTTAAAATTTTCAAACTGTTTCCCAATTTTTCTTAGAAAAGGATTGCCAATAATACTACATTTACATTCCACTCCAGGAAAATTAAGCTCCAGGAGGGCAGGAATTTTTGTTTTGTTCATCACTGCCTTCCCAGAAATTAGAGCAGTGTTTAGCACATAATAGGCATTCAAGAAATAGTTGTTTAACAAATATTCAAAAGTTAAGAAACAGTACAAAACCTTTAAAACAAGATGTTATCAAATAGGAATCCAGAAACCTTAAACAGCTGCTGTGTTAAATGTAACAGTTTTGCACAACAGTGTAACTGAAAAAAGTTTTATTCGTTTATTAATAAGTGATCTTAAGTGTCCTTTTCTATGAGAATACTTTGAATTTAGAATAATGCTTTGCTGATGAGAAATACAGCTGTCTGGCAAATTTACTATTTACAACACAGCTCAGAACCTCCAAACATCCAAAACTGGTATCACACAGTCTATTTTCCAAATGACACACTTTACTCACTGGGTCTTAACTTACATACAACTGTGAAGTACTAATTTATTTTTGTAGCTAATAGATTAGAAATAGAGGTAGAAAGAAGTGGAAATTGCCATACGGGATGAATTTTAGCTCTATCACTTTCGGATCCTAATATTTGCAAAATACTTAACCCTAAGATTAGCAGTCAAACCCTCTTAAAACCCTGCAGCGATGCCCATCCTGTCTAATAAAGAGGGAATATGCTAACTGACCATCACGCCCTCACAAAGATGGTGGCCCCCACAGCCACAAGATGGTGGTGCCCAGTCCCCTCAGCCCCGAAAGGCGGCAGGCGCGCGGCACAGCCCGGCCCGCCACCAGGTGGGTCTGGCTGCTCCGCGCCCCTGCCTCCAAAGTCCCCCAGTGCCCTCAGCCCCCCAGGGCCGGCCCGAGGCGCAGGCAAGCCTCAGATGTCAGCTGCCCAGCCAATGCCCGAGGCACAGGCAAGCCTCAGATGTCAGCTGCTCAGCTGCCCAGGGCCGCCCAAGGCTTGCACTGCCAGCAGTGGCAGCAGCAGAGGTGTGATGGGGGCATCACCTTCCCCTGATCACCGAGTCGCCTCCTTCCCCTGAGGGTTCCCAGACTGTGAGAGGGGGCAGGCTGAGCTGAGGGACCCTCCACCTCCAGTACATGAATTTTCATGCACCGGGCCTCTAGTTAATTATAGGATAAAATTCAAGCTCTTTGCCGTTGAATATAAGGTCTTTATATTCATGTCTCACCTTCTCAGCCACTTTCCACCTTAGAATTTACACTCCACCAAAAAATTACTAGTGTGCCCAAGCCTGTTTTACCTTCCTCTAGGAGCTTTGTAATTTTGAGAGCTGGGCTGGGGTGGGGTCACACTATTCACATTGCAATCTATGTAAATGACACCCCCTGAAGGAGGAGAAGGCACAATTTTCAGGAAACATGTTGATTGTGTCCTGCCAGACTCCCCTCATCTTCCCAACATCAAAACACCTCCAATAATATCTCAGCACCCTCCAGGTTTATTTGAGCATTAAATTTCCTTCTTCTCCCATAAAACGGTTTAATCTCTGTCAGGACACCAAACACCAGCTCTATCTCTTACTAACTAACCTAAACAACTTGCTTAACTTCCGAATTTCATTCCACCGACCTCCTAAGGTTTTTTGAAAGGGGATTAACTGAAATGCTATAATAAAAGTATTTAGGCCCTAGCCGATTTGGCTCAGTGGATAGAGCTTCGGCCTGCAGACCAAAGGGTCCCGGGCTCAATTCCAGTCAAGGGCATGTACCTTGGTTGCAGGCTCCTCCCAGGACCTGGTCAGGGCTTGTGCAGGAGGCAACCAATCGATGTGTTTCTCTCACATCAATGTTTCTTTCTCTGTCTTTCCCTCTCTCTTCTAAAAATCTCTTCGCCCTAAAAATCAATGGAAAAAAATATCCTCGGGTGAGGACTGAAAAAAAAGAAATTAAAATATATGTTTTTTAAAAAGTGTTTTAGCACATAGCCTAAAACATAGTATTTATTAAGAAAAAGAGATACAGTTTGCTCTGATATAAGTATCTGCTGCAGGGGCACATAAAAACTACAGGAAAAAGCAGGTAGTTACTGACATCCTTAGAAAATCTTCTGACACAAAATTCTTACAGTGAGCAGTTGTCTATGGCTAAATATACCTGATATCTGTTGAGTAGCTACTCAGAATACTTGATATCAGTATCAAGTATTGATATCAGTCTCAGCTCTGCCATTAGGTAATATAGACAAGTCATTTTACCTTTCTGGGTCTATTTCCTGATGAGGCCTATTAAAGATGTGGAACTACATCTAAAACATCGCTTTTAGCTCTAAAAATTGTTAGACACTTTAATGCCACTACTATACTTTGTGAGATACCTTCTAATTTATCAGAGCTTAGCATGCTCATGCATACATTTAAGTACATTACCCATTTTTTATATGATATCAAAGCAATGAACCACTAGCAAGGATATTAAAGATGTAACTTAATCTAGCTCATCAACATTTGAAAAGATAAACAGAAACATTACTACCTGTGAAGGAGAAAATGGTAGTGTTTTCACCGGTGTGTGTTTTAATGCTGTATTACTGCCATCGTTGAACGTGCCATCACTAAGTTCACTGCCTGGGGACTGACCCACTCGCATTCTTCTCTTCTTTCTGAGAATGGTTGGTGGAGTACTAAACTTGGCCACATTTGGGGATGTTAAAGGAACCGCCTCACTTTCTGCACCACTGCAACTGTTTTTTTTCCCTTCAAGTACAAGGCTGACATTAAACTGACATTCCATGGCGCCTTCGTTGTGCTGAATGCGCATCAGTTTAACTGGAGTGGACTTGACAGGAGAAGCGGTGGCACCAGTAAGATCAAAGCTGGTGACATCACTCCACGCTACAGGATCCTGCAATAAATCAAATTCTTTGAGTTAATGTTGCAACCTAGTGAAATCTGATCTTGAACTTGGGATAATTTCCACAGTTAATTAGCTACTCATTTTTCTCAATAGAAATAGGCTTTCCTTTCCTTGTTCATCTTTTTTTAAGCAAAAGCATTTGAGAGGAACAGATTATGGTTTTACTATGACTCTAATTTGGAATATCCCAAAATAATATTCCATCTAATTCAGTAGCTGGGCAATTTAAAATGTCTAAGTATTTTAAATAAAAGGAACAAGTTACTGTACCTTATCAGAGAACAATTCATCATAAAATTTCACACTCTATTCCACATCAGAAAAATACTATCAATTTCTACATAATCATTTGGGGTTGTGTAGGGAACATCTTCAAAATGGTCATACACTTTGATCTAAAAATGCAATTTAACCTAAGACATAATCATAATTTTGCACAAAGCTTTACATAATATTGAAAAACTGAACACCACCTAAATGTTCAATAATAGTATATTGGGTAAATAGATTTTGTTACATTCATATGATAGAATACTATGAAACCATTAAAATTCAAATAAAAAAAATAGTTAAGAAAACAGGGACATGGCTCATGATATAAAGTGGGGGAGTATATAGAAGCATAATATATAAGTGCATCTTTGACTTTAAAAATATATGAATATCTATGTTTTATATGTATAAAACACAGCCTGAAAGGAAATACCTTAAATTATTAACTCTTGGCTTATGGAAAATTTTAATTTTCTTCCTTATAGTTTTCTCTGGTTCCCAACTATCTCTAATATATTTGTACAACTTGTATAACAAAGAATAAATTGTTAAATTTTAAATTTTAAAAAATTCTATACAAGGTACATAGTTGAGAAAGATTTACATATTTTTTCCACAAGTCACTGCAAAATATCAGAGCGAAATTAAGCATGTCAGACAAAGTAATGCTTAACATAAAACTGGTCAGTGTCCATTCAACTGAGTTTCTAAACATTAAACTACGTAACTGAAATTGAGCTTTTGATAATCTCACAATTTCAGACTTACAGATTCAATAAGTTCTAGAGTCTCTGCAAATTCTGGGATGGTCTGTAGAGAGGACAGCACAGCATTTGCCTCCACAGCCAGGAACTTTGTGGGTGAATTCTGCTGAGCAGCCATAGTCTGATTTTCATCCATACTGTAAATCTCACCAGTGTGCTCCTCGAGGCTGTTTAGAGTATTGGATGTGCTGTCATCCATGAGGAAACTACCAGACCAGCTAGAAAAGCTTCCAGGCTGCTAAAAGCACACACAAAAATGTGAATATTACTTGTCATTTTCAACCTAAGCATAAATTTGTATTTTAAATAAGTTATTTTCTAGAATAACATACTTTACAACATTTCAGCTGTAAATATAGTAGCAAATATACTGTCTTTCCTCAAAATTGATTAAAAAAATTTCATTAAACTTCATATCTTAATTTTATTTATTTTTTCTAAATGTGTTTTTAAATTTACAAAATCATAGTAAGATAAAACAAGCATGTTCATGCCGAAACCGGTTTGGCTCAGTGGATAGAGCATCAGCCTGCGGACTAAAGGGGTCCCAGGTTCAATTCCGGTCAAGGGCATGTACCTTGGTTGCGGGCACATCCCCAGTGGGAGGTGTGCAGGAGGCAGCTGATCAATGTTTCTCTCTCATCGATGTTTCTAGCTCTCTATCCCTCTCCCTTCCTCTCTGTAAAATATCAATAAAATATATTAAAAAAAAACAAGCATGTCCAAACTCCTAGAATCTGGCCTCTACCTTTCAAACGTCATCTCCCAACACTTCCCCCTCCCAGGGAATACCCAACTATAGTACTTGTGATTCCCTGATCAGTTAGGCCAGTGGTCGGCAAACTCATTTGTCAACAGAGACAAATATCAATAGTACAACCATTGAAATTTCTTTTGAGAGCCAAATTTTTTAAACTTAAACTTCTTCTAATGCCACTTCTTCAAAATAGACTCGCACAGGCCATGGTATTTTGTGGAAGAGCCATACTCAAGGGGCCAAAGAGCTGCATGTGGCTCACGAGCCGCGGTTTGCTGACCACTGAGTTAGTCTTTTACCCCAGAGTGCCTTTGCTCAAACTGCTGCTCCCTAGAATGTTGTCCAACCTACTGACCAGGGAAAACTTATATTCCTCATTTAAGATAAAACATTGGAAAGTACTCCACCTGACTACTCTTTCACTACTGTTCCATCTACACTAATAAAAGAGAAGGATGCAAACTGACCATACCTTCGCGACGCCCACCAGCCAATCAGGAGTGTGTATGCAAATTAACCCAACAAAGATGGCGGGTTAATTTGCATACGCAGGCTCCCAGGCAGAATGCTTGCATCGTCGCAATGGCAACGACACAGGCGTTCCGCACCGCCCCAGCAGGTCCAGGCCTCTGGGCAGCGTGGGAAGGCAGAAAGGCAGCTCTGGGCGCAGCGAAGGCAGAAAGGCAGCTCCGGCCAGTGTGAAGGCGGTGCTGGCAGCCAGGGGAAGGAAGGCCCATTCTTGCACGAATCTTCGTGCATCGGGCCTCTAGTTTATAATAATGACCTAGTTCACTTACTTTGCTAATATACTGCCTATCTTTTAAGACTGAGCTCAAATATAATTTCTTCCAGGAACCCTGGCTACCTGATTCTCAATTAGACACCTCTCATTTGTGCTCCCGTAAAGCTTTGTGACCTATTTTTCACACAATATACTGTTTCCTGCCTCTGTTCCCACTGAAGAGTAAATCCTTTGAGGTCAGGGACAGTGTCCTTTTCTTTCTCTCTTCAGTGATGTACACCAGACAATTTACTTATCTTCTGAGCCTAGTTTCCTAGTGTCTCATAAAACAACAACAACAAGAAAAGAGACTTTGGCCGAAACCGGTTTGGCTCAGTGGATAGAGCATCGGCCTGCGGACTCGAGGGTCCCGGGTTCGATTCCGGTCAAGGGCATGTACCTTGGTTGCGGGCACATCCCCAGTGGGAGGTGTGCAGGAGGCAGCTGATCGATGTTTCTCTCTCATCGATGTTTCTAGCTCTCTATCCCTCTCCCTTCCTCTCTGTAAAAAATCAATAAAATATATTTTAAAAAAAAATTTTTTTTTTAAAAAAAAAAGAAAAGAGACTTTGAAAAGTCATGATTAAGAAACAATATGTAGTCCTGACCGGTTTGGCTCAGTGGATAGAATGTCGGCCTGCGGACTCAAGGGTCCCAGGTTCGATTCCAGTCAAGGGCATGTACCTTGGTTGCGGGAACATCTCCAATAGGGGGTGTGCAGGAGGCAGCTGATTGATGTTTCTCTCTCATTGATGTTTCTAACTCTCTCTCCCTCTCCCTTCCTCTCTAAAAAATCAATAAAATATATTTTTTAAAAAAAGAAACAATATGTAGCCCTAGCTGGTTTGGCTCAGTGGATAGAGCATCAGCCTGCAGATTAAAGGGTCCCGGGTTCAATTTGGGTCAAGGGCACGTGCCCAGGTTGTAAGCTCGGTCCCCAGTGGGGGGGGGAGGGGGGGAGAGGGAGGCATGCAGGAGGCAGTGAATCAATGATTCTCTCTCATCATTGATGTTTCTATCTCTCTCCCTTCCTCTCGGAAATCAATAAAATAAAAAGAAACAATATGTAATTTGAAAGCTGTTAAGAGAGTAGAACCTAAGAGTTCTTATCATAAGGAAAAAACATTTTTTGTGCCTACATTAGATGATAGATGTTAACACTAAACTTAAGTGGTAATCATTTCACAACATATATAAGTCAAATCGTTATGTTGTACACCTTAAACTTAAACAGTGCTATATGTTCATTATACTGGGGGTAGGAGGAGGAAAAGAAACACTATGTAAAGTGTATTGCACTGTCCAATAAAACTTTCTTAGGTGATAAAAACGTTCTACATCTGAAGCTGCTCAGTATGAAAGCCATTAACCATATAGGCAACCAAAATGTGGCTAGTGCAACTAAGGAGCTGAATTCTTAAATTTATTTAAAATTAATTTAGAGAGCACATTGCTCCAGTCCATAGGAAGCACTCAACCAATGTTACCTATTACTATTAAAAATAAAAATTGCTAGAATGTGCTAGAATCACAATAACAAAATGTTAAGCTTCAAGTTAAATAAGGTAAAAAACGAGTTTTCAACACTGTTGCTAAACAAGTTCCATTTGTTTTAAAGTTTCCTAAAAAACACAAGAAATTAAAGTAATTTTATTTCATTAGCATAGAGTTTACAGTCACTTTCTGCAGAGAACTTTGAAACCATATGCATTTCAATTGAGTTTGTAGGTGGGAAAAAGATTCAAAAAGGGAGAATGAAAAAACCATAAGGCTACAAACATACACACCTGACTCTGAACCCCTAACAATAAACTACCTACTTCACAGAGTTAATATAAGGATTACCAAAAATTCATGCAACACATCTATAATGGCTCCTCAGTAAAATGGTAGTCATGGTACCCTGGTAACCAAAACCCAACATCCATATAAAAATTTTTTTAGAGAGTATAAAGTCTAAATGTTCCTTTTTTCTGTATTTTAATGTTATTACTTTTTCCAATTTACTGAATTCAATTGGAAATATAGTAAATAGGAAAAAAATTCAAAAAGAGAATAAAAGTAATTTTGGAGTGCATAAATCTCTACATATCTATATAATTATTTTTCAAGCTTTATTTGTCTTTCTACTAAAGTCATAATTACATGGAATGTCTAAAATAAAACCAAAGCCTAATCTAAACTACACATTATTTTCACATATATATATCAAAAATCATACCTTAAGTCTGCTTGACATTTATGACTCAAGAAGCACCTTAATAGTGAACATTGTAAAATACGCTCCAAGAGATGCATATCAAAATCAAGCAATCTCAAAGGAACAAATTAGAAAGACTATTCTTAGTCTATATTAACATCTGAAGTCATACTGAATATGCGTTCCACTTTGTGACATATGAAGGTCAATGCTGATGAGAACTATAAAAGCATATAAAAGATTCTAACAATAAAATCTAAATACTTAACCTAATTTCTTACCGATGGAACTCGCTTTCTTCTAACTTCATTCTCAGCTGACATAAGAAGCAACTCAAGTTCCTTTATTTTTTTTTCCTTATCAGGATCTTCATCAATAAAGGGTTGCTAAAATAAGTTAAATAAAAGAGAAAATAGACTACTTACATAATTTATTATTAGTGTTTTATTTTTATTTTCTTCTACACAACACAAAATCTATTTTCTCTAAAGCTGAATACTACTAAATCCCAAATACCCAGTATCATAGTTCCTCTGGTATCTAAAGAGGTTGATGGTAAATATTTACAATTTAACAGAAAAGATTTGGAAAATTTAAATGCATAAAACATGTATACTGCATCATCTATATCAATTTAGAAATGTATGTTTTAAATTTATTGACTCGTAGTACATATTTTTAACCAGTTTAGCAAAAATATGTCCATTCGCAACCTGAATGCATTAAGTTGGAAAATAAAAGAATCATCTTACTGGTGTTGACAGTCACTTTACATTTGTACAATTTATGTTTCTCAAACCCTTTTAACAAACTTTCTCCTTTAATGTTACAATACTCAAAGCAAATAGGACAGATAGTATTGTTTTTGTCCTAGTTTTATGGAGGAGGAAACAAGCACTATTAGACTTTCAATAATATGTTTGCATTTCCTTTGTTTTATTATAAATAAAAAGTTACCTGAATAAAGGCAGAAGTCTGAACATGTTCTATACAATTGCCTTCAGGTGACACATACTGATAGCCCGGGATCTAAGAAGTAATTAAATCATTAATATTGTATATTACACTTTAAAATCTGAGACAAAGCACAAAAACTCTTGACAAAATAGCTACATTAAAAACTCAGAAAGTATTTCTGTTTAACTTTGAATGTTCATACCAACAATAGTTTCTTATCTAGTAACTACCACTTTGTTCTTAAGGGTTTACTGATGGAAAGTATTAACACTTAGGAAAGATCTATTTCTAGATTAGTGGTCGGCAAACTCATTAGTCCACAGAGCCAAATATCAACAGTACAACGATTGAAATTTCTTTTGAGAGCCAAATTTTTTAAACTTAAACTTCTAACGCCACTTCTTCAAAATAGACTCGCCCAGGCCGTGGTATTTTGTGGAAGAGCCACACTCAAGGGGCTAAAGAGCCGCATGTGGCTCGCAAGCCGCAGTTTGCCGACCATGGTTGTAGATGAAATGTGAGAATTACTTGGCCTAGATTTATCAGTCAATCACTCTATTGACTACAATATTCACCAAATACTTTTTAAGTCTGTTATTAGGATTCCTCTATTTCCTGGAGAAGACAAAGTAATTGTGTTCTATCTTTCAGAGGAAGGGGTTAATCCTTATGAAGCACTCACAGAGATGGAAACTAAAGCAAATTTTTCCACTTTCATATTTCCTACTCCTACTTCCACCCCGTGGCAACCTCTAGGTAGAAAGATATGAAAACAGAGGCTTCTTTTATTGCTTGTCTTAGAAAAAAAATCAAAATCACTCATGTACTTTTGAATAGTCTGATAATAGATTAAAAATTATTCTGCTTCTTTTCTAAAGCATCTGTAATCAGAATTTTAAAGTTGCATACAAATTTCATGTGCAGTGGTGGAAGGAAATATGCGAAGGTATTTTTTAAACCTTAAAATCTAATAAATCTATGATACTGTGTATTTCCCATGATGGCCTATCTAAATCACCATCTAATGCAGAATCATTATACATAACTTTTAACATTAAACTTAATTTTCACAATACTTGATTAGCATTAGTTATCACTCAACTTGCTAACTCCAATGGATTAGAAAGGTATCTTTCTCTAATTTTTCATTAAAATCTGACAGTATTTCAAATCAGTGCATTTTTAAAGTAAAAATTAGAATTAATTTTTAGTAGTTTAAATGAACTACGTATACATCTTTCAATAATTATTAAAAGGGAAACAATTCTTAAAGTACAAGAAATATCCTTATCTTTCCAATATATTTTTATTGAGATTGTTAAGCATTCCCTTGACCCCAAATAATTTTTAAAATGAGTCAAAAGAATAAGTTTCTGTGAGTTAAAAAAAATAAATTTAAATAACCTTTCTAAGATAGAAATAGAACATTTCAGTTTATACTGCTGAAATCTAGGACTCTAAAGAAAAGTGTAAAAATCTTAAGGTACTGGGTATTAGCAGATAACTGTCTTCACGTGTCTATTTGTAAATTAAGATGTCATTACTTTCTTTTAAAATTATGTCTTTAAAAATATCGATTTAATGGAATAAAATCAATTCTGAGGCATACTAAGCATACATTTTTAACACAAATTTTGTCTTTTGGAAGACAATTAGTCAACTTCACTTTTACATTGTAAAAAGATCCAAGAATTGCTCTACATGAAAAATGGCATGACACATAGCTAGATAGGGAAATGTAAAACAAACCTCATGAAAACTCCTACTAAACAAAATTCTTACAGGTAGGAAAATGCACTCTAAGGAAAATAGAGCTTGCCCCATTATGAACTTGGGTAATCTCTCCTCTAGTGAACCTTTTAAAATGAAGACAAGTTACTCAACTGGTTGGTTAGTTGGGGGGTAAGCAAAGTTAAATGCCATCAAAGAAAAAATTATTTACTACACCCTCCAAAATGATGGCTTGAATGATACTTTACTATTTTCTCTTTTAAATCATTTTATATGCACTTACATCTTAGAGATAAGGAATACTACAATTAAAATTTTTTAGAAACTACAATAGATGTTAAAGCACAACCATTAGCTTTGAATCATAAAGATTCAAAGAATGATAATATTAGGAAATGTATATACTAAATTATTAAACTAGATAATGTAAACACTACATATAAAAGGAAATATTTTAATGACTTTGTCCCCAAAGTATTTATCAATCAGAAATGTAGAGATAAGCCTTCACTAATTGTTTAACAAGTTATGGAATATTTTTTCAGCTTGGAAATTCAAATGTCTTTTCTCCTTTATATGTTGTATTTGTCCTATTAAGAAAACAAATACCTTCCCATATAGCAACTAAAATTTTTTTTTAAATAATAAAAGTATTAAAAATATGTGCCTGAACAGGTATGTAAAATTGATTCTGGGTTTGCAAATGGTCCATTGTCGCACAAGGTTTGTGTTGAAGTTTAGATGAAGATCGTTCTAATTTTATTCCATCTTGTAAGTAGCCCTCCTGTTCCACTTTTCTTCGCATAGTAGAATTCCAATGGTTTTTAATAGAATTATCAGTCCTATAAAATGAAAGTGTATAATTTTAAAAGAAAAAGAGGATTCCACAAATTTTAATACTGTATAAAATGTACAAAGTGCATTTTACAACATTTATGTAAAATTAGTTACTTTTTTAATTAAAAGATAAACTGTATGTCTATATGTCAGGCACATTCTAAGCACTGGAGATATATCAGCAAATAAGGCAAAGAAAGTCCCTCTTTCATGGAATTTACATTCTCATTGGAAATGCGGCACAAGGGAAGTAGGAAAGAACAGAAAAACAAAAATTAAATATGCAATGTAGATCATTAAAGAAAAATGACAATCAATGTGTCTCATCCATGTTTCTCTTTCTCTGTCTCTCCCCCTCTCTTCCACTCTCTCTAAAAATCAATGGAAAAATATCCTTGGGTGAAGATTAACAAAAGGAAAAATAAGTAACAATGGTAATTTTGATTAGGTGGTCCAGGAGGGCCTCTGAGAGGTGACAGTGAAGCTAAGATCTGAATGACAAGAATGAACCAGCCATACAAGAATAGAAAAAAAGAGCATTCCAGATTAAGGGCATAGCAAGGACAAAGACCTTAAAGCCAGAACAAACATGATTGTGAAAAGCAACCACAAGTTACAGAATCCCAGAATACTTTTCCACTCTTAGAACAAAATACTTATAGAAGAAAGTTCATGGGTTCCATTTTTACCTAAGTTTCCTTTATATAAATGTAAATCTTCAACCTACTTGTAGTGTAAATTTCCTCTTTCATAAAATCTACATTTACTGAGAACCTAATTTATGTCACGGTACTAGGCTACATTCTATGGACAGTAAAAAGATGTATGAGGCTTAAAACATCAAAAGTTCCTAGGCCAGATTCAGTAACTTGAAAAGAACCTTAACATTGTGCTTTAATTTCCTTATCTATGAAACAGCATTGTTTACTCTGTGTATTTCACAAATATATGAAGATTAATTAAGAATATATGTATAAGCATTTTATAAACAATAAAGTACTATATAGAGATTACAATAAAAAAATGAATGCATATCTTCTAAGTGAGGTATGAATTTTCCCAAGGTTGTTGGTCTATTGTACTATTAGGAAACATTTGAACCAGTGCACCGTATAGTGTACATACCCCATCCCTGCCCCTGAGGGAAATTCTATGTCTGAGCCACATGGATATAGAGGGGTGGGCAAAAGTAGGTTTACAGTTGTGAGTGCTCAAAACACAGAGTATACCAAGTAGACTTCAAGAATGTGGGCAATTTGAGCACTTATGACATTGTACCTAAATGCACTGTGCCATTATGCCGTTCTTTTGAATTATAAAGCTATTGTAATAATCATAACTTGGCCCTGGCTGTGTGGCTAGGTTGGCTGGAGCATCATTCCATATACCAAAAAGTTGTGGGTTCAATCCCCAGTATGGGAGGCAACCGATGGATGTCTCTCTCTCTCACTGATGTTTCTCTCCCCCTACTTCCTCTCTCTCTAAAAACAACAAATAAAAACATATTCTCAGGTGAATTAAAAATAATAAAATCATAACCTGAATGTCTTTTTCCATATGAACTGTAAACCTCCTTTTGCCTACCCCTGTATACACTACTTCCATGATTTGAATCATACCATAATTAAGAATTGAGTTTTCTCTAATGTACTTTAATAGCAGTTTATTTCAGTTAGTATTATTTGTTATTTTCTGGGCTTATGCATAGAATCCAATACAAAAGAAACCTCTTCGATTTAGACTCCATTCCAACCAAGTTTATACAAAGGTCTGCCTCACTGGCATTAATATATAAACACAATTTGAGGGGGAGGGTGCAGTAAATGTTCATAATCCAAAGGTCTATCATTTTATTGCCAAAAATTACTATAAAATACTTCATTAAAAGTAATTATATCCTTACTACATATATATTACAAATAGTCCCAAACAGTTGCTTGTATTATACAGTCTAAATTTTAATTATAAATAAAAGTCATGGGGTACTTGCAAATATATTTAATAGTAACATTATAAAGATCAAGTTTAAGTACAGAAAAATGTATATACATTTATATAAGCACCTTCCAGGAAGTAGTTTGGCAATTTCTGCCCAACGATTTCCCAACCGCTTATGTGCTTCATAAATGATCCTGTCCTCCTCTTCTGTCCAGGAAGATTTCTTTACCTCGGGATTCAGATGATTATGCCATCGTTCTCTACACTGCTTGCCTATTCTTCCTTTTAAATGTTTTGCAATCAAAGACCATCTTTTTGGGCCATATTTCTGAACTAATTCAATAACCTAAAAAAATAGAAAAACAAAGTTTAAAAAACCATTACCTTGACAGAATGTTAAAAACATAACTCACAAATACTTTTTTTAAAAAATGCATTAAATCCAAGCCACAACTACAACTTAAAAAAACAATTTTGCCAATAAATACTGCTTCAGTATTTGCCAAGTTCAAAAGACTGATTCCAAAGTTATCTAAAATACAAGGTACTAATTAAAGTGACTTGTAAGTTAAATTGTTTTTATACAAATAATTTAAAGTAGCTGTAATAGCCTAATAAATCAGTTTGGAAGTAGGATGTATCTACAGTTACTGTCTTTTCATTTCTTCCTTTCTCAAACTGAAAGGAACTAGATCTCACATTTTAAAACTTATTAAGTAAATCAAACCAGTTCTGAGCTTAATGAAGTACTAACTTTTTTAGTGTGTGGCAGTAAGAATAATTCTCCAACTACATTAACAATTTTTATGCCATAAAGGACATGAGCTAAAGAGTAATTCCAAGTGGAGGACAGAAACTCTCCCATTCTTCTCTTTTATAATACAGAGAATTATCTTGGTTTTAAATCATTCAACCCTTTGGAAACATGATGCTTTGATATCTATCTTATTTAGTGACTTTTTATAGGTCAGAAGAGAAAACTGAGAATGTATATTAAATTATATATAATGCTATCAAATAAGATAAAATTGTTTTAAAAATGTTAACTCAATTTTCAAAAGAAACTATACCCTAAATGTTACTAACCTAAGCTCTAAACAAGGTGCTAAGATGATAGTATATTTTACTTCCACAAAGCAAACTCTCTGAAAGAAAATACTATACTTTGACTCAATTCATTAAAAACTACATTCTGGTCAAGGGCACATACCTGGTTGCAGGTTCAAGCCCTGGTCCAGTCGGGGCACATGCAGGAGGCAACCAATCAATGTGTCTCTCTCACATCGCTATCTCTCTCTTTTTCTCTCCTCTTTCCTCCCTTCCTCCACCCCTCCGCGCCCACTCTCTCTAAAAATCCATGGAAAAAATATCCTCAGGTGAGGATTAACACAATAACAAAAAAAAGACACAACTTACAATTCTTATGCAAGCAGCACCCAGAGAACAAAACCAAAGTGATTTAAATATAGACTTTATGTGTCAAAACAATGTACTAGGAAGAAAAAAAGCTAATCCATCTATACAGCGGGAGGGAAAAAAAAAAAAAAGAACATGAACATATTACCCTCTGATCTTCTTCTTTAGTCCAGGGACCCTTTATCAATTCTGGATTTAAAACTTTCTGCCATCGATGCTGGCACTGAAAATCTGAACGATTCTGAAAAAATTTAGATGATTTTGTTATTGGACAACTTTCTTCCAGAAAACTAGTCAGCCCAAACTTATGTCTCGCAACCTTTAAAACAAAGTCTTCAAGAATAATGTATTTAACAGCATTCTTAAATATGTAATATTTCTTTTACATGCCTGTGTCCCAATTATTTTTTAATTAAAGTAGTGGCAGGGCTTAGACTACAAACAAAAACAATATATACTTAAAATTAAAGTATTTGTCTCTACACTGTGCCTTATAAAACAGCAAGCAGCAAAGCTATAATACAAATACTGCCCATAAGGAATGTATGTAAGGTTGAGAAATAAAAGGAGGTAAAGCAGATAAAAGAACTCAAACAGCACAGCAGCCTGGATTCATATAGTTACAGCAGTACATAACTCTACACAATTAAAAAACCCTAAAGGCATTGCTAGACTACTGCATGGTACCCTGAAGAAGGATGTTTATAAATGATGACCCCCACACACAAGTTGACAAGAAAATGCTAAACATATCTACATGGGAAATGTGTATTATGTACCAGTTAAATGATTTAAGTGTTGAAGCTTAAAAGAAAAATGAATTTACCAGGATAAGAAAACCTTATGTAGAAATATCTCAAACTCCAAAAATGATTAATAATAAATGAAACCTTATTTTAGTCAATTCATGACTTAGTAACTCCTATGTATTATGATGATGATGATAATAATTTTTCATTAGTAATTTGGGTTACAAAGACATTAGTTAATCTATACAATTATAGATAATTTAGAACTATATAAAGCAATAGATAACAATACTTTGTTTACCAATAGCTCTGTCTTTGCGCCTACTGCACTTCAAATTATTTTTATGCAAATTGCGCTTCATTTTTGGCTTCTATACATCAATGCCGATCCACTTTCTTTTTTAAAGAAAGGCTATCACTTTCTTTAAAATAAAATAATCAGGTTGTTCCTGTATGTTCTTGTAGCATTCTCTGTTCACTTCATTTGCTGTTATACCATTGAAGTTAAACTGATAAAACTAATGTAAATAACTTTTCTGATTTAGCTTCCATTTATTGAACATGGAAGCTAAATGTCTGGAACTATGCCAAACATTCTATGTTATTTCTAATTCTCACAAAAATACTACAAAACCAGTACTATTATTTACATATTATATTATCTCTATAACTGAAGATCAAAGAAAAATTTTTCTAAGCTAATAGAGTTGACATTTGAACAAAATTTAGACCAACTAAAAAACTTAATGTTCTTTCCATTATTTGGTTTCCATTTTCAGGTTATATTAAAAGGAGTGATTGCCCAGCCAGTGTGGCTCAGTGGTTGAGTGTCAACTTATGAATCAGAAGGTCACGGTTTGATTCCCAGTCAGGGCACATGCCTGGGTTGTGGGCTCCATCCCCGGGTGGGGGTCGGGGGTGTGCAGGAGGCAGCCAATCAATGATTCTCTCTCATCATTGATGTTTCTATCTCTCTCTCCCTATCCCTTCCTCTCTGAAAATCATATATATATTAAAGGAGTCATAACAATATAAAAAGAACATAGGTAACATGGTTTCTGAAACCCAAAGTAGTAAATACAGAAATTAAAATATTTTGCCTCACTACCAACAGTGTAGTGAGGAACAAATAAAAGTATACGTAAAAATACTTAGTAAATTATAAAATTATATGCTAATAAACAGTAGGTAAATAGCAGTATGGTAAACAGTAAGTATAATTTTTAAAAATCGGTCAATATTTTAAAATGTAAGCATTTTATGACAAACTTTTCAACAGACTTCTCTGATTTTTATTAGTTATCAAGTATTTCAATATATTTAACTTCTCTCAAAATGTTTTAATACTTATCAGCTAATATTTATAAAGCTCTACCCAAACTTAGTGTCATTTTTGTTTTAGATTAGTAATCTTTTTAGGCCCTGTGGATAAACTAATTACTAGAAAATCAGACTTTCAAAACTATTGGCAACTATAGGAGGACCAGAATAAGAAATGTTTTTAGGAAGAAAACCTGAATCTAAAATAATATAGGCACATTTTTAAAACAGCAAATTTAACTCAATTGCCCAAATCATCCATTATATATAGAAATAAAATGTTTCACTTACCTGAAGATGACTAGCAATTAGAGTCCAATCATCAGTTCCATGTTGTTCAACCAACTTCTTTAACTTATCATCCTATTAAAATAGGTATGAACTTTAGAAAGCTTTCCCCCGCCCTATTCCTCTATCCCTTAATACAGATAATTCTCTGATTGTTTCATGTCATATCTGGTGGCCACTTTTAGGACTAAATCCACTATAAGTTTTCCCATTTACTCTACTGTTTCTGTCTCAACATCAATCCACTATTCATGTCTCTGGTTGAAGAAAAATAATGTGCAAATTAGTTGATGGATAACTTTTCTCATGTTTTATTTTAAAATAGTTTTCATATCTATAACAGTATTAATAAATACAGGTATAAAATTAGTAAACTTTATCAGATAATTACCTCATCTCTTGTCCATTTTACTCTGTTCCAGAGTTTCTTTAATCCTTTTTGTTGGGGTACTTCATAATCATGATCAGCATACTGAAGGTCATCATCCTCATCCTCACTTGTAAAAACACAATTGTGAAATGAAAAATTTTATTTAAATTTGTAAATTCAGTCATTGAACAGGTATGACTAAAGAAGCTACTCAGACTAAAAGGCATATATCCAATAAGATTATTCAAAGTATTAAAAAAAAACTTGAGAGACAAACACTGGAGAGGAGCTATAGTTCTTAAAACCAGAGATAAGGGTGGATATGCCACCAGGGTCCAAGTGGTAACCTTTATGTCATCCCAAGGGATTTGACCTTTATTCTTCATTTGACCTTTATCCTAAAAAGTTAAAGAAATTTAAGAAGTGAAAGATAAATCACTATCAGAAATGTGGAGAAATGAAGAAAGGAAGATCAATTAGTAATCTTTTATAGTAAATTATTATGAGGGCCTGACCATGGTAATGGTAAAATACAACACAGAGCCAGCTAACACAATGGAAGAAATAATCCATTAGTAATACAACAAAAGTTAAAATATGTAGAAATAACTTGAATGTACAAGAGCAAAGTATAGTATATAAGAAAACACTATTGTGAGACACAAAAGACTTGAACTAATGGAAAAACATCCAGATCACATTCTTGGACAGGAAAACGGTATTCTAGATGTCCATTCTCCCAATATACTGTAGGGAAACAATAAATAAAACAGAATGGCAATGGCACATAAACAGATACACAGATCACTGCAACAGAATAGAACATTCAGAAAAAAACAAAACCCCTTTGGGAATTTGGTAAATTATAACAGCAACATATTAAATTAGTAGGGTAAAGATGGACTTTTTAATAAATGGTAAGACACTGGGTAGCTATTAAAAAAAAATAAAGATCAAGTCCTACTTTAAAATAAAAAATTCAGATGAAGCAAATACTTTACATTTTTTAAATGAAACCATAATAGTACTATAATAGGGTAGAATTCTATTTTTTATATATTGAGATCTAAATGTGACAAAAATCAAGAAACCATTAAAGAACAAACTGACTAAAGTAATGACAATGGTCATGGAAAAAAGTACATGAAACAGATATTTAACAGGTAGAAACAAAGATTTTACAACTACTAGATATGGGAGACATGGGAAAAGGAGAAATCAAGGATGACTCCAAAACTTCTGGCTTTGGGAGCATAAATAGAACTATTCACTGAGATAAGGAATAGAAAAGGAAAGCTGAACTTTGAGAGGAAGAAGGGAATGGGGAGAGTAATAAGTTCTGGACTAGCTGATTTCAAGGCACTTAAGAACTATATGAGAAATATAGAAGTATATATATACTAGAGGCCCAGTGCACAAAATTCGTGCAATGAGGGCCGATCTGTGGGGTGACTGGTGGGGCAGTTGAGGGGGCCCCGCGCTGGCACCCACCTTGGATGGCCTGGCGCCACCTGCCACCGCCACTGGTCACCTCCCTCTGCCCGCTGGCACCCACCTTGGCTAGCCTGGCACTGCCCACTCGCAGGCCCAGCCCCCTGCCAAACAGTTGTTCTGCAGGTTGTTCCACCATTCGGTCAATTTGCATATTAGGGGTTTATATAGATAGGTAACAGCAAGTATATATATTCAAATATATATATCAGCACTGTACAAAGAAATGTAATGCAAACCACATATGTAATTTCCTAGCAGTCACATTTTTAAAAATATAAACAGGTGAAATTAATTTTAATAACTGTTATTTACCCAATATATTTTTAAAATTATCATTTCAACATGTAATCAATATAATCATAAAATGTTTTGCATTACTTTTTTTCTTATTAAAGCCTTCAAAATCAGGTGTGCATTTTATAGTGACAGCACATTGCAATTCAGACTAGCCACATTTCAAGAGCTCAATAGCCACATGTTGCTAGTAGTTCTACTACTGTGCAGAGCAGATCTTGAAGGCAACTGGGCACATGGATATTCTGCTCAAGTAAGAAGTCTAGGGTAGACACACAGTTTTGGCCATCACCAGCATACAGAGAACAATTAAAGCCATGAGAGCAAGAAGCCCCAGAAAAAGAGGGCACCTGAATTGATAAACTGAATTAGAGAATTTTGAGTAGCCAGGGCACTAAAGTCATCAGCATCTGAAAATAACATAAACCAATATTTATTTAAACTTCCTAAGTATCAGACATTGTGGCAATCTAAAATTTCTCTCCTAAAACCCCACAACTCTAAAAGGGGATTATTATTCTTGTTATTCTCATTTTACAGAATAGGAAATTTAGAAAAGTAACTTCTTGCCCACAGTTACACCAAATATAGCATGACTGAACTCCAAAACTCACTACCTAACTACTAAATATACCATACTAGAGGCCTGGTGCACGAAATTCATACACTGCAGGGGGTGGTCCTTCAGCCTGGCCTACACCCTCTCACAGTCCAGGAGCCTTCAGGGAGTGGGCCTAAGCCATCAGTCAGACATTCTTAGCGCTGCCGCGGAGGCTGAAGAGGTTCCCGCCACTGCTGCTACACTCACCAGCTGTGAGCCTGGCTTCTGACTGAGCGGCGCTCCCCCTGTTGAGGTGCACTGACCACCAGGGGGCAGCTCCTGCATTGAGTGTCTGCCCCCTGGTGGTAAGTGCGCGTCATAGCGACCGGTCATTCTGCCATTTGGTCAATTTGCATATTAGCCTTTTACTATATAGGATTGGAAAAATAGGTAAGAAAATACCAAAAAGCGGTTCATACCAAAGACAAACTTCAAGTACATTTTTAAATCACAGCAAGGTTCTAGTTCTAACTTAACTACTCACTTTGTATCCATGAATATATACTATATTAGCCTCTGAGAGCTTTAGTTTACCTGTTTGTAAAATGAAGACAATACCACCTACATTATAGTGCTGTTTTAAGAATGAAAAACATGGAAATACCTTATACAGCATCTGGCACAGAGAGGTGGCTCAATATTATTATTATGTGCATAGACTGAATGTCTAACAATATTCAAAGTTATTTTGTTTTACTAGATTCAACTTTACAAAAATTCATTCTGATTTCAAATAGCAAAATCTTGATGATTTGTTTAACCTTATTAATAGAACTTAGTAAGAGCATGTAAGTAATTCCTAATATTACATAGTTTCAATTTTATAAAACTAAAAAATAACAGCCTGGATTTAATACATACTGTCTACAAATCCTCTGTAGGAACTTCTCATTTCCCTGCTATTTGCAGCCATCTTCAGCTATCAGAAATATCACCTGATTAGCAAAGATTACAAATTGTTAAATTGGAGATGGCTCAGGATCCAATTACTTCATAAATTTCTAAAATGGCTACTGATCAGATAAAACACCATACTGAAGTTTTCTATCCAAATTGTATGTACTCACATCTAATATGTTCATCTCAAAGCACCAAATACAGTACCTGCCATTCAAATATGTATGTGTAAAATTAATGAATGAGCTTCCTTACTCTTTCACCTCTTCCAAGTCTCTGGATTCTAAAATTACCTCACAAGTGGATATGAAGAAAACTTTTTTTTTAACAAATGAAAATACCCCTAGGACAGCCGTGGGCAAACTACGGCCCGCGGGCCAGATCCGGCCCGTTTGGCTCTTCTATCTGGCCCGCGGAGCCGAAAGAGCGGAGGGTTCTCTTGCTCTCCCCTCCGCTCCTTTACTTTGAATTTATATTAGTTCACACAAACACTCCATCCATGCTTTTGTTCCGGCCCTCCGGTCCAGTTTAAGAACCCATTGTGGCCCTCGAGTCAAAAAGTTTGCCCACCCCTGCCTAGGAGGTGAAGGGCATTCCCATTTGTTAAAAAGGACTCCCAAAATCCAAATTTACCTCCAAGTCGTAGAACATAAAAAACAGAACCTGCTAAAACAAACATTAAAAAAATATTTATTCGCCCTCACTGGTGTGGCTCAGTGGATAGAGCGTCAGCCTGTGGACTGAAGGGTCCTGGATTCGATTCCCGGTCAAGGGCATGTACCTTGGTTGCGGGCACATCACCAGCAGGGGGCGTGCAGGAGGCAGCTGATAGATGTTTCTCTCTCATCGATATTTCTAACGCTCTCTCCCTCTCCTCTCTGTAAAAAATCAATAAAATATATATTTAAAAATATATATATATTTTTTCAGTACAGAAGGGTTTCTTTGGGGTGTCTACTAATGTTGCCAAACCTTTCCTAGAACTGTCCCCAGCAACATTACCACGTCCTGCCATCCCAAACAGCCCTCGGTTGTGCCTTTCACGGGTTTCCCTCGTCTTTCCTCCCTCAGATTCCAACAGCTGCCACAACAGCATTTTGAAACTGCTTTAAAAATTAGGTTATTTATAACTCAAAACAACTTTCAACTTGGGGAGTTGCCCATATAAATCTTCAGTCACATCTACATCCTATCTAATATGTATGAAATCCACCTTAAGGTTCTTATCAAAATATTTTAAGTTAAGGGTATGAGTCCAAAATATTAACTTGAGTCCAAAAAGTAATTTTCCTGAAAACTTGTTCACTTTTAACTTTCAAATTCTCCCTTATTTTTAATCACATACGTGGTCTGTGAGAAATTTCTATTTCTACACGGGGTTTCATTCTCTGTTTTGCATCAGCATGGTCATCAGTTTTCAGGCCAAGTTGTATAGCTCATTCAGTGTTCAGGAAGCTGGGTTTTTGAGTGGGTGAGTGTGTGAGAGCATTAAAGTAGAATTCTTAGAGTCATCTCCCTACCAGTGGGACTTCCCTAGCTACTTCTTAGTTTTAGCATTAAGTTATTTCTGTATTATTTAAATTACTGTTGAAAAGATTATGTAACTTTTAAATAATTAGTATGACAGAAAAAGATCCTAGAAACTTATTAATATCACAACAGAAAGATGGCTGACAATGCCAACAGATTGCCAAAAATAAAGGGAAAGGATAGAACCCCACAAGAAACCTCACCAATATTCCAATTTCACCATTTAACAATGAAAAAAAGTTCCATTGCTTACTACTCTGCTCTACTTTTCTGATTTTTATAACATCTTTTAACATTTCTGTATCATAGCAATCAATGCTGGTAAGATGTACTAAATATTTTCAACTTCCTACTGTGTAGATAAATAAACCATTTATAGCCTGGGATGACTAATCTATAAGACAGCAAAAAAAAAAATAGGTGAAATTATTTCTGCCATCACAAAGCAAAAATAGAAAAGGAATTTGGTCTCACAATTTTCATCCAGGCCTTGGTTTCCAAAATCATTCTGACAGTTTTAGTGTTTGAGTTAAAGAAAAAATTTATGCCGTAACTGTTAATACATTATCTGAGTATTATATTCAAATGGAAAGGGTTTTGTTGATTATGAATGAACAAAGTGATTAGGGTAATTATGAAACAGCAAAATGAAGCACACACATACAAAAAAAATACTATGACTCATTAAGCAAGGAAGATGGTCAACAGTAATTTCACATTGGGGTGTAAGCTAATATGATGTGACAGTCATTTATGAAATAATACACAAACTATTATTCATACTTGACAAGTATGAATCCCAGAGAAGTTCAATTTTTTAGGCCACCAATTATACCACCTAAAGAGAATAAAATGAGGCTGCCAAAGAAAAAATTTGAGAATTTTTAAAAATTTATTTTTATTTGAAAACGAACTACTGGTTTGAAATTGGAGAAATATCAGTAGTTTTACAAAATTTTCTGTAATAAAATACATCTTTATTAAACTGTTTTGACAGAATAACAGTGTATTTTTAAAAGTCCAATTGAATTCCAAGTATGAAAATTTACCAGGTTAATTTAATGTAGTGAAATCAGGCCACCCAGTGGTAAATATGATGTACTACATACATGAATATTTTTCCCCCAAAATCGTGACTGCTAACTAGCATCACTATAGTAGACAAATTTGACTTTATTTGACCATTATTAGTAGCAATAGTGAAGTAAATACTTAAGAGAGCTATCCTAACTATTCATAAACAAAAACAATGTGAGGGTATTTCTATTTTATTCTATTAGTGGGTATATATTTTTAAATGAGAAAAGATTATTACAAAAGGGTTCAAAATAGGATATATATTAAATTAGAAGTTACCTTACAGACCATAAGATTCAAATCCCTTATAATAACAAATAAACAACTGGGATACAGAGTTTATTTGCTTTCCCCCCCCCAAAAAAAAACATTGCTAATGACAAAACTGATTTTTAAAATCGTTTTTCATATTTCAGTATTCTTTCACCCATAACACCCATTTTGATGGAGACAACATAGTAAAAATCACTTCCTACACACACGTGTACCCAACTGGAAACATCTTCCAATTCAAGAGCTGGCTTTTATCCTTTCAGTTTCGTGTAATCACAGGTCATCTCAAGTGTAAACAGGCCTTTTGGCTTCTAAATGACATTTTTAAAAGTTTATACTTAAGGGTAGACCTGGCTTTAAAAACTAAAATTAATTACTTAATACATAAATATGTTCAAAATCAAAAACATGTTAATAACAGATATACCAACTTCAGTATTGCCTACAAATTGTCATTAAAACCCCCAGTAGGATCTAAAACTATTTGAAGTCACAGCAATAAATGAGCCTTTTCTTTTATGTATATATAGATATAGCTATTTTAAAGATCAAATAGAGCCAACATCCTTCAGCTGTTTCACACCTGAGGTAACAGCGTTTTACTTTTTTTTCAAGATCATACAGAAAAAATGTATTACAGGATTTATGTCTATATATAGTCTTATGCAAAATTTTTATACAGCAAAGTATACTTTTCACTGAAATACTTAAAATGGTTGTCTAGTGGAGACCGTAAAGTGACTAAATTATTT
This sequence comes from Plecotus auritus, assembly GCF_963455305.1. Classification (NCBI taxonomy): domain Eukaryota; kingdom Metazoa; phylum Chordata; class Mammalia; order Chiroptera; family Vespertilionidae; genus Plecotus; species Plecotus auritus. The sequence goes on from NC_137777.1 coordinate 37,776,339, forward strand.
CCTTTCTCTTTCAATTATAAAATAGGTTCATATTTAATATTAAGATATTTAGTCAAAAGACATTAGACATTGCCCAATGATTAATTATTCCCCTTCAAAACATTTCATAGTCTATTACCTTCTAAAATAAATAAGTCACATTTCCATATGCAAGAAATATGATTTAGAATACTAAACATTGAAGTGTGAAGACCCTAAGAAAATACACTATCCAGAGACGATAATTTCTCACATCCTCTACCTGAATACTCCCATAGGGTGTGCAACTTCACTCCACTATATTTAATTACTCCAGACTTATGACTCCTTAAATCATTCTATAATATACATTTCAATTAATTTATACAGCAAACAAGGAATAAAAGCCAACAGTACAATTAATGTTTAGATCTCAAAGTTCACAGTATTGTCAATGAAAGAAAACTTATACAGGCAAATTAATCATTAAAACATTTCTTCTTTCTTAGTCCTTTATTATGAAGCATACACAAAGTATGAAGCAAACAGAAAACCAATTGGAGAAGGCAGGGTTCTGATATTCAAGCATCCATGTCTAACCATAACTAAATGCTGGTGACAGCATTAGCCAAGAAACTATTTTGAATAAAATCAACATCAGTACTGATAAGTAATGCCACACATTATAGCATTTGACACTTAATTTATTTTTATTTTAGTTTAAAATTGTTTTATATTCAAAAGAAAGGGCCTAAACCAGTACCTCAGTAATTATAATTACAGGAACTTTTAATATCTATCTTTTCTGAAATTTAAGAGGTTAATTGGGTCCTTGACATTCCAGAGCAGTGATTCTCCCCTGGGTGATTTTGCCCCCCAATAGGCATTTGGTAATGTCTAGAGATCTTTGATTTTTCAGGGCTGGAGGAAGTGGGTGTTACTGGTACCTACTGTTTTTAGGCCAGGGATGTTGCTAAACATCCTACAAAGCCAGGTCAGCCCCCCACCACCCAAAGAATTATCTGATGTATTATCAATAGTGCCAAGTTTGAAAACCCTGTTCTAGAAATGTGGGTTTATATGTGTGTGTATACATTTGTTCCACCTCAAAAGTTTGACCTACACATAGTTGCTACAAACTAATACGCTATATATAACAATGACTTATATTTTATGCTGCATTTTGCAAAAACATCTTACATACAGCAGGTGCCTAACAAATGAATATAGCAACAAATATTATGTGTATCATTACCAATTTATAACAGAAATCTACACTGAATGAATCCTGATACTAAATTTCAACTTAAGAAATACATCACTAGTTAAGACTTTGAGGTTGTGGATTTAGAAATAAAGCCATTCGGAAATAGTGCCAAATATCTTTTCAGGTTTATTAATATCACAATGAAAAGACAACCTAGTTTTTTTTGTCTTCTAAGTGATTACTACACACAACTTAGGAGTAGCTACTATATATAAATAAATCAGATACATAAATTCATCCTAGCAAGTTTTTTAAAAAATGTGCCTTACCTCTGTGCAAACTTAGATACGGTCAGAGCCAAACATGGACACTCAAAATATTAAGTGAATCAAACACATTGTTTTATTTTAAGATCAAGCTGCTGGTAGTATTAGTGTGACATCTATCTCTATGTATATATATTTAATAGGAAGTATTAAATATATATACATAGAATGAGAACATGAGTATGGTAATTACAAAAAAACATCCTAAAGGTCCTCTCTCAACTATTCAGCAGATTTTCCCAGCCTTTCAGGTAACAAGGATGGCAGAGGGGTCTCCGCCCAGGTTTACCACTGAGTTCCTATTTTAATTGGCAGTGATTCAGAGAAAAAGTGCCTCTGAACACCATTTTCAAGGCATCCTGGCAGAACACTGCCACTTTTCTCTGCGTAGCGTATTCCCCGAAGCAACTTACCTGGCAAGAAACTCTACACCAATAAGTGGTTGTGAGAGATTATGGGGAGAACCAACTCCAAGGAGGAACCTGGGCATCTGTTACCCACTTTCTGGTTCTGAAACACACTGGTCCCCAACTCTGCACACGTCACAGCTGTGCTGGGGCCAGCCGGGCCCAGGCGGCTGTGGAGCAGCGGGAAGGGAAACCTCTGCCCCGGCCGGGGAGGGCCTGGTGGGGAAGCAGCGGGAAAGGAGAGAGAATCTGGGGCGAGACTGTGACGACAGACCTGGGCGAAAGGGATGTCACCCACCTGCGCGACCTCTTCGCCATCCTTCGAGTACCGCATAGGCGCGGGCTGGGCGGGGACGCAGGACAGCCTCCTCCAGCCTCAGGCGAATGCTTCTTTTCCCCGACCCTCCCGCCGATTCCCCGGCTCCCTCTCCCAGACCACCTAGCGCGGAACGCACGTCCCCGGCGGGGCAGGACGGAGGGGCGGACAGACACCCGCCCCCGGTCTGCAGCGCCGCTCCTACCCCCGGCCCAGCCCAGTCAGGGATGCCCCCAACATGTCAGCAAGCGCGCTCCCGCCCTCTGCCGGCCCCTCCCGCCGCCTCTCAGCCTCCTCGCCTCGGGCGCCGACCCCCGCCCGCTCCCCGCAGCGAGCAGCTCTGCAAGGCTCGCAGCCTCCTGCAGGGTTTTGTCCCCTCCGCCGAATCTCGCGCCCAGCCTCCCTCCAGAGCCGCCGTTTGAATCTGCGCACGCGGCCCCGCACCTCATTGGCTGGGGCGGGCGCACGCGAGGACAGGGGCGGGGCGCGGAGAGCGCGCGCGAGGGTGGGCGGGGGCGGGGCGCTGGAAGCCGGGCCTGGAACTCGCGGGAGTCGGGAAGGAGCCGGGAGCCAGCGGGGGGGGCGGGGGCCGCGGGCGGGCGGGGCTCGCGGTGCTGCTGTGACAGACCCGGGAGCGCGCCGGGCGCCGCACCGCGAGGAGGCGGGACGCCGAGGGCCGCGCGGGGCCTGCCGGGAAGAGGAGTTCCCGCACTCTCCGAGAGTTGGGTCTGGAAGCGGCGACCAGAGCCCACGTTTCCCGGGGTTCGCGGATGGTGTTCCTGGGGAACTGGGCTGGCTCGGCGGGGGACGTCCCTGCTGCCTTCTCTGGGCCACAGCTCCTCCCTCCTCGGTGTATCCCGCCCCACTAGTTAGGAGGCGCGGTCTTTGGACTTGAGACGAATCTAACCATCACTTTTGGGCGGCCGTTACTGTGTAAGCAAAAATATGAGCTATGTTTGCCCAGACGTCCTAACTACTGGAGTAGCCAACAGTCTGTGGCAGAAAAGTGAGTATCAAGAATGAGCAGGAGTGTGACAGGTGAAACAAAGTTTTTAGCTGAGGCGTGCTTGGGACAGAGCAGGGAAATAACCCAGGTCTGCGGCAGGTTTTTGAAGTGTGGGAAACAACTGATGTGCGAGGGGAAGGAGCCCTGACCCAGGCGAATGGTGCTGGGAGAAAAGAGCGGGCTGGGAATTTCGCCCAGATGAACGAGCACGGCGGTCCGCTGTAGGAGGTGACCTTCCTTCTCGGCAGAGGCGGGAGGAGGGGGAACTGCACCTAAAGAACTCTTAGCAGTTACAGCGACTTTAAAGGTTTCAAACTAGTAACTGCTAACTGCTCAATTCGAGTAGCATTAAAGCAGATTAACTACAGTGACCATTAGAAGTGGTAAAGGGTCCAGATTTGCTAGGTAACATGCTCTACTGCAGAGAGCACTAAACCACACGTCAAAATTGTCAACAGACGTACATTTTGCTATTTTGAAATTTTACGCATCACTTTTTGCAAATCAGAGATGCAGGTGCAAAATGTGGATTAAGAGGAGTTTGCATGCACTGCTTTCAAAATTTAAAACATCTGCCTTTTTATAGTTCCTTTTTCTCAATGTATGGCTTCTGGGAAGGAAGGTAAATAGCTTTTAAATCATTCCTTATTGTGTTGCTGGTTCAGTTTTTGTTTAATCTAATTTAGAAAGAAATGTCATTTGAAGACAGTGTTTTCTTATTTACTCCTGGGTCATTTATTTCTCTGCTTATTTAATATCCTAACAGGAAGCAGAATTTCTGCTACATTTTAGGCTAAGTCCGTCTTATATAGAATACCTTTTTAGAGCTTGAAGGCAGGTATTTTAGATTTTGACAGTAAACTAAATCACCCTCATTTTAGAGGTAGAGAAAAACACAATTCCTCAGAAAGATTGTGAATTAATGTAAATCACTTGTTAAAAGTGTGGATTTAAAATAGTTCACAGTTGTTTGAATACACATATTCAAATACAAACCTGGGAGTTGGGGTCTTTTAGCAAAACATTTAATAAAGAGGTTTTATTCAGAATATATAAAGAACTCTCAAGGCTCACTAATGATAAGAAAAATAATTTTTAAAGGGGGGAAACATTAGAACAGACACTTCACCAGAAAAGATATACAAATAAGCCACATGAAAAGATGCTCCACATCATTGGTCATTAGAGAAATGCAAATAAAAACCACAATGAGATACTACTACAGAGCTCTTAGAATGGGGAAAAAACACTATACAAGTGTTAGTGAAGTTGAAGATGCTAAGCGAATACAACGCAAATGTTTATAATGGCTTCATTTATAATCACCAAAAACTGAAAACATTTAAAGGGATATTTTACTCTTCAACCCCAGAGAGTTGTTTTGAATAGTATATTCATGCCTCTTAAGTTTTTCCACTGAAGTTTAGGGGACTGAATACCAAGGGGTTTGGAGACAAGTGTTGGAAATCTCTTTGAAAACTATTTTTTTTAACTCGTGACTTTTTTTTCTGCTCCAGGGTGAACATATTCATGCTTTTAATTATAAAACTGATTTTAAAATTATGTACTAATTTACTTTCTACCTCCAAATCTTTAAATTTATTATCTTACTAATAAAAGCCTAGGTGGTCCTCACGCTGTCACGCTGTGATGCCCTCACACCATCACAAGATGGCTGCGTGCACAGCAGAGGTAGGGCCCAGCAGCAGCTCAGCTCAGCGCAGCTCCCACCGGGATTCCCGCTGCCCCACGTGCACCGCGGGGGCAGGTCCCGGCTGCTGGCCTCGCAGTTTCCCCCAGGGGTTCCTGCAGCCCCGCGCCAGCTGTGGAGGCGGGACCCCCAGCTCCAGCCTACCTCTTTGGGGCAATCCATTGAGGAGCCCCAGATGGGTGGGCAGGGCCTACCTCTTTGGGGCGATCCATTGCGGGCTTCTGCACTGTGAGAGGGCACAGGCCAGGCTGAGGGACCCCCCCCCCCCCCCCCCCCCCCCCCGCCAAGTGCACGAATTTCTTGCACCAGGCGCCTAGTTAGTAAATAAATGAGCAGGAAGTTGCACCTTGCTCATCCTTCACATGGCTGGACCTACTTCTTCATAACTTCCTGCAAAGGCCAAATACTCTCAGGGTTTGCTTATGTTAGTTGGAAAAGCTTATTCTAGTTTAATATGGTTCCTAACAGACTATACTTTTTTTTGTTAATATATATTTATTGATTTCAGAGAGGAAGGGAGAGGAGAGAGAGATAGAACATCAATGATAAGAGAGAACCAATGATTGGCTGCCTCCTGCATGCCCCAGGCATGTGCCCTGACTGGGAATTGAACTGTGATCTCCTGATTCATAGGTCAATGCTCAACCACTGAGCCACACAGGCCAGGTGAGACTATACTTTTAATAGAGCTGTATCAAGCATTCCCATACATAGATTTTTGTCTCTTCTAGTAATTGTTAGACCCCAGTCCCTAGAATAGTGAGACACCAGATGCTCAATAAATACATAACTAGAATGAATGAAAAGGGCAAATAATAAACAAGTACATAAATATTTATGCTCACAAGGATGCAAAATGGATTTGAAATATTTTATGACTACTAAAGGGAGCAAAATGTTTCTAAATTCTGCCAACAAGGTTTGAATAATAACTGGTATAATCCTTTTGGAAAGCAGTACTGAGCAAAAGCCATAAATATGGGCATAACCTTTGACAGATATTTTATCTTAAAAATGTAATTCAATGTAAGCTTGAATGCTTATAGTAGTGTATTCCATTAGAATTCCAATTTGGAAGCATTCCCACTTTGAACTAGTTTAAATGGCTCATCAGCAAGAAAGAACAGTATAATACTAAGGCAATGTCATCAAATGACTATTACATTACTAGGCTCTTCTGGGTGCTTTGCATGCATTCCTCTTAAATAATATTCACAACTTGTAAAAAGCATGAGATAGGGGCAGGATAGGCTTTAACTTTTTAATCTATGTACCTCTTAAAAATTATTATTTATTGATTTTTAGAGAGGGATGAAGAGGGAAAGGGGAGAGAGAAAGAAAGATTGATATGTTGTTCCACTTATTTATGCATTCATTGGGTGATGGTTGTATGTGCTCTGACCAGGTATTGAACACTCAACCTTGGCAAATCAAAACGACACTCGAACCAACTGAACTATCCAGCCAGGGTTACCCTATGTACGTTTGTTATATTTGACTTTTTTTTTTTTAAATATATTTTATTGATTTTTTACAGAGAGGAAGGAAGAGTGATAGATAGTCAGAAACATCGATGAGAGAGAAACATCGACCAGCTGCCTCCTGCACACCTCCCACTGGGGATGTGCCCGCAACCAAGTTACATGCCCTTGACCGGAATCGAACCTGGGACCTTTCAGTCCGCAGGCTGATGCTCTATCCACTGAGCCAAACCGGCCAGGGCTGTTATATTTGACTTTGATTATAAAAGTATAAGTTCATGTTTATGTTATTTTTAATTTTTAAAAAATGAGTTAAGGCTAAACTCTAAAAATTGCTGAAAACCCTATAAGGAAATGGCACCATATGGTATATAAAATTTGCCCAACATCAATAATCCTATATAATAAAAGGCCAGTGACCATAACAGTGTAACAACCCATCGACCAGTTGCTATGAGATGCATTGACCACCTCTCGGTCCCTGCCCCCGGCCAATGGGACTGGGGACTTGCGAGCGGGCGGAACGCCGACCTCTTGGTCTCTCCCCCCGGCCTACAGGCTCAGATCAATCACCAGGCCAATGGGGAACCTGGGTGGGTAGAGGTGGTGAGGTGGGACTGGGGACTGGCAAGTGGGCGGAAGATGGCCCTGATCACAGGCTAGGCCTAGGGATCCTTCCCGTGCATGATTTCATGCGCTGGGCCTCTAGTCCTATATAATAAAATGCTAATATGCAAATAGACCGAAAGGCAGAACAAGCGAAAAACTGGTTGCTATGATGTGCACTGACCACCAGGGGGCATGCATGGAACATGGCAGGCGTTGGCCGAGGCAGGATAGTGGAGCAGGTGAGCGGGGGCACCAGACCAAGGCGGGGTGCCAGTTGCTGTCATCAGGGCAAACCTCTGGTGGTTATTGAAAATTCTTTGCTCCTGCACACCATGGTCCTGCCCGGCACTTGCACCTGCTGCTGGTGCCAGCCCTGCTCGCACCCGCTGCCAGTACCGGAGCCACCGCTCACACCCACTGCCGACGCCCAGCACTGGCCCCGATCACTTGGTGCTGTCAGCGGGTGCGAGCGGCAGCTGCTGGCTCCAATCGCCCCTGAGGGCTTCTCCACCTCACTCCGCTCCTGAGGAACAATAGGAACAGCAGCCACCACTTGCACCCACTGCTGGCGCCGGCCCCAATTGCTCCACGCCATCAGCGGGTGCGAGTGTGGGTCGTGCCATCAGCGCATGGGAGCGGCGGCAGCTGGAGTGGAGCTCCCAGCAGATAAGGGACCAGGAGCCGCAGCGGGAGGGGCTGGGCAGGGGCACAGAGGATGGGCTGAGACCCATCCCTGTGCCTACTGCAGACTCATAGCCCACAGTTCCTTTCAACATGCACAAATTCATGCACTGGGCCTCTACCGTTAAATAATCCTTTGGCAGAAATGATGCGATCATATATTATGTATTCAATCTGAAAACAAAAATCAAGTTTAGAACTATATATTGGATACACAAATGTCTGCTCTAACTTCTCTGTCACGCCACCAATATATTTTGCTAATCTCTACCTTTGGGTACTATTTTAAACTGATGAAAATTATGTAAATAAGAATCATACTGTCTAAAGTAATCAACTATAGAATTCTTAGTTTTGCTTAAAAGGTAAAAATAAGAGTGGTTGAACCTCAAGAACACTGTAAGAGGAAAAAAAGTGTTTCAAAGTGTCCCTGTATCAACCAAATATTCCTTGCCTCTACCCTTCTGTGGCAGATAGAATAATGCTTCCCAAAGATGACCACATCCTAATCCCCAGAACCTGTGACTATATAACCTTAATGGCAAGTGGGATTTCACAGATGTGATTAAGAATTTTGACTTGGATTAAGGATTTAGTTTGGATTATCCAGGTGGACCCATGTAATCGCAGGGGTCCTTAAGAGTGGAAGAGGGGCCATAACTGGTTTGGCTCAGTGGATAGAGCATCGGCCTCTGGACTAAAGGGTCCCAGGTTCGATTCCAGGCAAGGGCCCAGGTTGCAGGCTCGGTCCCCAGTAGGGGCAAGTGCAGGAAGCAGTCAAACAATGATTCTGTCTCATCATTGATGTTTCTATCTCCCTCTCCCTTCCTCTCTGAAATCAATACAAAATTTTAAAAAACAAATAAAAAAGAGTGGACGAGGGAAGTAAATTCTCCTCTAGAGCCTCCAGAAAGGAACACAGCCCTGATGACATCTTTAGTTTTAAAACATTTTAGCCCAAGGAGATCCTTTTGTACTTTTGACCTCCAGAAGATTAGGTTAATAAATTTGTATTGTTTTAGTCACTCAATTTGTGGTAATTTGTTACAGCAGCAATAGGAAACAAATGCATCTCAGAAATGTACAACATTTTTGGCTTATAATAATAAAAGTAGAGCTTTCTCTTCAAAAAGTGATCTTTCATAGTGTTTAAACTGTAACCCCCTACACCCCCCCCCCTTTTTTTTTTACAGCAAATGAGCATACTAACCGGGTTCAAAATGCAAGATAGGAACTCCCAAGTTAGGAGAGAGAATACTCAGGCCATTAATAAAGAAATAATTTACCAGCATACCACAAAATCCTTAAAGCAAGATTATCATTCATTTGTGGGAAATGTGACATCCACCAAGATATGAATGTGTGTGCTTCTTCTCTTAAATTCTAATCTTTCTACCTCCCAATTTTATCACTTTCCACTTTGGCAGGGACAAGAATCGATCTTGCCTTTTTTTTTTTAATCTTCACCTGGGGATATTTTTTATTGATTTTAGAGAGGGAGAGAGAGAAACATAAATGTGAGTGATCAGCTGCCTCCTGTGTCCCAACTGGGAATCGAACCCTCAACCTTTTGGTGTACAGGATGATGATCCAACTAACTGAACCACCCAGCCAGGGCATCTATCTTGCCTTTTTTTTCAACCTCTCCTCTTCTGGCCTCATATGTCCAGGCATTCCCAAAGGGAACAGTGAATTTGGGAAATTTTAGGGGATCTAGTGGTCATTGAAGGCCATGTACTGGCATTCAGTGTGTTGGTTCTAGGAACATAAGACTCTGGCAATATTTGAGACAGTTCTGCACAAGGCAGAATTCCCTGGAGTTTCATTCAATGTTCAACCAGATAGTAAGGTAAGTGAAAACCCTGAGTATATATTTAAGCCTGGAACCATTCCTTTTTACATATAATCACAAGTGCATAAGTGTTGGGGGGTGGGGGGAAGTGTTGTACTGTTTTGAAATACACTATTTCCAAACATGCAACGACTATGTTAACCAGGGGAAGATTAAGATTTGTTTTCGCATTTTAGAAAATCACATCACAAGGTAACACAGCTCAAGGTTTTAAGACACTAATTACAGCCCACTGCTATCTGTCTGTATTTGTAGCTATTGAGTCCATAGTAATTCTATATATTTGTTGGCTGGATTACTTGTACCTGAGAGTAATTTTATTATCTCTTCTGTTTCTCCTACATAATATAGGTAGAATACTAACTTTATTTTTTAAATAATGTATAAGTTATCAATGAATTTCATTTTAATAGGACACAGGGAGTAGAATATCCTATATAATAAAAGACTAATTTGCAAATAGACCGAACTGTGGAACGACCGAACAACTGGTCGCTATGACATGTGCTGACAACCAGGGGGCGCTCACGGAACATGGTGGGCATCAGCCGTGGCAGGATGGTGGAGCAGGTGAGCCGGGGTGCCAGACCAAGGCAGGGCACCGGTCACTGTCATCAGGGCGAGTCTGTGGTGGTTACTGAAAATTCTTTGCTTCCGCGTGCCGCAGTCCACCGGGTGTTCCCACCCGCTGCCAGTGCCCAGCGCCAGCCCCAATCGTCAGTGGATGTGAGCAGTGACTGCTTGCAGCGGCTGCCAGCCCCCATCGCCCCTCAAGAGCAAGGGGAGGTGGAGAAGCCCTGAGGTGTGATCCGGCCGGCATCCGCCTCTCACACCCGCCGGCGATGGCCCCACTCACACCCACTGATAGCACCGGCCCCAATTGCTCCGCACAGTCAGTGGGTGCGAGTGGGGCCGGCTCCATCAGCATGTGGGAGTGGCGGCAGCGGCGGTGGCAGGAGTGGGGCTGCGGGCAGACAGGGGACGGGGCTGGGGGGGGGGGGAGGCGTGGTAGGAGGGGCATACCACAAAATCCTTAAAGCAAGATTATCATTCATTTGTGGGAAATGTGACATCCACCAAGATATGAATGTGTGTGCTTCTTCTCTTAAATTCTAATCTTTAGAATTTAAGAGAAGAAGCAGAGGATGGGCCGAGACCCACCCCTGTGCCCACTGCAGCCTTGCATCCCACAGTTCCTTTCAAGGTGCATGAATTCGTGCACTGGGCCCCTAGTATTATTATAAAAAGGGATATTGGCTCCAGTAGGGTTGAAACTATTGATATAAATATATTTATCCTTTCATCCATCTATCCCTCCCATCCATAACCCTGTATCTGCTATCTTCTCTCTTCTCTTTCAGTCAAACTTCTTCAAAGCTGTCTTAACTTCACTACCTAGTCTTCTGTCCTCTTGCTATCACCATGCCATTGAAATCATGGCTGCAAAAGGCACCAAACCCTGTTAAATCCGCTGGACATTGAAGAAAGAAATCAATTTTCATTTTACCTGACCTTTCTATAGCATTTGACTTCATCACTCCCTTTTATTTAAAACCTTCATTCTTTGTTTTCTGTAACATTAACCTCCATGATTTCCACCCCTCAAACCACTTTGCAAGCCTGCTCCTTACATGTTGGCATTCCCCAATATTGCATTTTTAGTTTTCTTCTCTACACTCTTCCTAGGCAATCTCAGCCACTCTGTGAGTTGTCATATCCGATGATTCACAAATCTTTACTTCTAATCCCAGTCCATCTCCTGAGCTTCATCTTTCTTTATCTGGAAACACTAAACATGCCATATACAACATGTCCCAAAATCAAACTCACTTCCTACCCTCCAATCTTTAACTACTCCTGGATCCTATCCCAAATCAGTAGCACCACCATCCAGCCTTTCAAGTCAAAATCTGAGAGTCTAGGTTGACCTTTTTGCTCTCTCTATTACCCTCTCCTCTCCATTCCCACAGGCTCTTATCTCTGACCTAGTTACAGCAAGTCTCTCATCCTCATCTTGTCCAATCTAATATATCCTCCACTTGACCACCTGAGGAATCTTTAAAACAAATTTAAATATCTGCCTTGGGAAAGCTCCAACTTCTAGTTGTTGTCTCAGAAAGAAAAAAAAAAAACCCTCTCCTTTGACATTTGGGGTCACCTCAGCTGTTTATCAATTTAGGCAAACTATAGATTACTTTTAAAGCAATTACAGCTACAGAACATATTTTGAACACCATAAACCTTGATGATGTAAAAGTAATAGTATAGCTAATAAAAGTTAGGAAGTAGAGCCCTGGCTGGTATGGCTCAATTGGTTGGAGCTTCCTCCCATACAGCACAAGGTGGCAGTTTCTTTCAATTCTCGGTCAGGGTGCGTGCAAGAGGCAACCAATCAATGTTTCTCCTCTCTCTCTCTTACTTTCTCTAAAAATTAAAAAAAAACAAAAAAAAAAACACAACGAAACCTTTAAAAATAAAAAATAAAAGTTAGAAAATAGAATGGGAAAATAAAGGATATTAGAAAATGTGGAAATGCTAATTTCCTAATTTTACATACTGGAGAGTTAAGAGATGTGTAAAATTGGTGGCTCAATAAATAGAGACAAGTATATAAAGTTATAAAGATAACCTAAAAAGGCAAGGGAATTCATCCTATCTAATAAAAGAGTAATATGCAAATTGACCATCACTCCAACACACAAGATGACTGCCCCCATGTGGACCAAAGATGGCCGCCACAAGATGTCCAGCAGGGGAGGGCAGTTGGGGGCAATCAAGACTGCAGGGGAGGGCAGTTAGGGATGACCAGGCTGGCAGAGGAGGGAAGTTGGGGGTGACCAGGCCTGCAGGGAAGGGCAGTTGTGGGGGATCAGGCCTGCAGGGGAGGGCAGTTAGGAGTGACCAGGCCTGCAGGGGAGGGCAGTTAGGGGTGACCAGGCCTGCAGGGGAGGGCAGTTGGGGGCAAACAGGCTGGCAGGGGAGCAGTTAGGCATCAATCAGGCTGGCAGGGGAGTGGTTAGGGGGTGATCAGGCTGGCAGGCAGAAGCGGTTAGGGGCAATCAGGAAGGTAGGCAGGCGAGCAGTTGGGAGCCAGCAGTCCTGGATTGTGAGAGGGATATCCGACTGCCTACCGGGATCAGGCCTAAATGGGCAGTTGGACATCCCTCGAGGGGTCCCATATTGGAGAGGGTGCAGGCTGGGCTGAGGGACACACTCCCCTGTGCACGAATTTCAGGCACCGGGCCTCTAGTATTTCATAATAGATAAATCAAGGGGCTGGAGGAGGGGGAACAGGGGGAAATGGGAGATATCTGCAATACTAATAATAAAAAATGTATTTTAAAACTAAAGAGGCACTTAACGTTTAAAAAATTATTTAAAAAATAATAATAGATAAATACTATCTAAAGTTAATAAATCAAGACATTAGACCTATAAGCATCTCATTTCAGTTATAGAGGTAACTGCCAAAAGGGAAATGGTTTATTTAGCAATTGAGATGGGGAACTGATTGTCTTTCTATAGTTGAATTTTTTAACCATGTATATGCATTCCTTTGAGAATAATTTTTAAAAAGGAAAACAGGGCTATTTTAATTAAAACTTATACAGACTATTTTTTCAGATATTGCTTTTTCTAATCACTTCACTGTACCAAAAATAAATTTAGTAACATTATAAAGTTTACTAAAGAAAAAGGCAAATCATTTGCCAAAAGATTACTAAATGATAATCTTAACTTAAAAAGCAATATTGTAAGCATAACTTAAAGTATACATTGGTTACAGCAACTTAGGCAGCACTACTGCTTAATGGAAACAGAGGTGTCAGATACTAGGACAGGACCATGAGAAGCTAGAAGAATTGTAATTAATCTTCCTATAATCCTGATAATGTTGAAAGAAATCAAAATAATTGAGACGCTAGCTCCTAATTTGATTCTTGCTTTACTATTTTGCTTACATTTTTGTTATATATCTATGCACCTAATTTACACTGGTCATATTCCGTAGCAGAGATACCTTTTAGTTTCAAAAGATAAGCTCATGTTTCTGAAGTTGGTTATATACACTGAATTTAGAATCTCATTCTCTGTTACAGTTGGTTTCTCTTTCCTTAGCAACCCTATTTGCACAAGCTTTCTCAAACTTTTTCATCTTTACCACCCTCTTACAGGATTTGGGATCTACAGTGTGGCAAACATAAGCACCCCACTCAATTTTGCTTGGACTGGCCTAGTAAATAAAATATTTTTGGAGGTGCTGAATCTTGCCAATTTGATTTATAACTTCCTATTAATTCTTTAGGTCTTAGCAAAGTATCTGACACATGATAGATGCCATAGAAATAAGTTTTCTAGGTGATATGCACATAGCCTATGAACTGTACATGGAAAACCTTCCCACGAAAGCAACAGACCCACTTAGTAAATGACAGTAATTATTCTAGGTTCTTGAAGAGAGGTGGTTTGACTTTTATCTAACCAATGGTTCTCAAATTTACCCAATTTAATCATTTAAGAAGTTCTAAAACCTTTCCTTAAAGCACCTCCAAATTTTGAGGAAGAAAACAAACCCAAGAAGGGCAGAACTCAAGACAGAGGATTGGGGTTCAGGAAGGGAACTTGTAAGAAATGAAATTAAAGATAGGCACTATAGTTCAAACCAAGACGATGTACCTGTACACAAGATAGAGTTAACAACAGATATTTATAGACATGTGTTCACCAAATTTCACTCCTTTGTTAAATTATGAATATAGCACTGAGCACAGGCTATGGAGTCATGAACTTCTTTAGGTTTAAATCCCAGGTCTGCCACCTTTTAACGCCAGGATCGTAGGTAAACTACATAACCTATCTGAGCCTGTTTCCTGAAAGATTGTGACAGTGACGATACCCCACCATAAGGAATTGTTTTGAGAGTTAAACTAATTATTGCATGTTGTGTTTTGCCTATTGCCAAGATATAGGGAAAGGTTTATTAAATTACTAGAGGCCCGGTGCACAAATTAGTGCACCAGTGGAGTCCCTTGGTCTCACCTGCGGGATCAGGCCGAAACCAGCTCTCCGACATTCCCCAAGAGTCCTGGATTGTGAGAGGGCACAGGCCAGGCCAAGGGACCCCACCGGTGCACGATCGGGGCCAGGGAGGGACGTGGGAGGGTGGCCAGCCAGGGAGGGACCACGGGAGGGCTCCAGGGCATGTCTGGCCTGTCTCACTCAGTCCCAATCCGCTGGACCCCAGCAGCAAGCTAACCTACCAAAGCGTCTGCCCCCTGGTGGTCAGTGCCGTCATAGCGACTGGTCGACTGTCTGCCCGCTGGTGGTCAGTGCATGTCATAGCGGTTGAGCAGCCTTAGCATATCATTAGCTTTGATAGGTTGAATGGCCGACTGGATGATTGGACACTTAGCACATTAGGCTTTTATTACATAGGATAGTTATTATGAATGTTTATTGCTTGTCTCCATCATTGGACTGTAAGCTCTAAAAGCCACATAGAATTTGTCTCATTTAGAATTGCTTCTCCAGTTCCTAAAACAGAAAGAAGCATGGCATTTGATCAGTGCTTAATAGACGGTTTTAAATAAATTATGACTCAATATGTTGATTCCATAAATCAAATATGAAAATAAGTCATTTTATAGGCAGACCTCATCCTATACATATTTCTTTCTATAACAGGAATAATCCTCCCAGATTCTTACACAATTTCTGTTTTTAGAAAAAGAATTAGGTAGTAGGATAAATGGACCAAAAACAGTTTTAGTTCCAACCAGGAAAGAGTACAAGTTTGGCTCAGTGGATAGAGCATCAGCCTGCGGACTGAAGGGTCCCAGGTTCGATTCCGGCCAAGGGCACATACCTGAGTTGTGGGCTTGATCCCCAGTAGGGGGCATGCAGGAGGCAGCCAATCAATGATTCTCTCTCATCATTGATGTTTCTATCTCTCCCTCTTCCTTCCTCTCTGAAATCAATAAAGAAATATATTTTTTAAAAAGAAAGAGTACAGCCCTAACCAGTTTGGCTCAGTGGATAGAGCATCTGCCTGAGACTCAAGGGTCCCAGGTTCGATTCCGGTCAAGGGCATGTACCTTGGTTGCGGGCACATCCCCAGTAGGAGGTGTGCAGGAGGCAGCTGATCGATGTTTCTCTCTCATCGATGTTTCTAACTCTATCCCTCTCCCTTCCTCCCTGTAAAAAATCAATAAAATATATTTTAAAAAAGAACTATTTCTTAAAAATAAATAAAGAGTACAAGTTTGAAAAGCCCATAAGTTTTCCTCCTCAGTATACCATATATAATTTTAAAAATCAAATATCTACTTCAGCCCTGTCAGTGTGGCTCAGTAGTTGAGCTTGACCCATGAACCAAGAGTTCCCAGTTCAATTCCCAGCCAGGACACATGCCCAAGGTGTGTGCTCGATCCCAGTAAGGGGGTGTGTGGGAGGCAGCCAATCAACTTTTCTGTCTCTGTCCCTTGCCCTTTCACTCTCTAAAAAAATCAATAAACATTTTTTTTTAAATTAAGTACCTACTTCAAGCTTTCCATATACATTTTTAATGATTAGAGTCAGAATTGCCGTTACTAGAGTTTGAAAAAGCCAATCAATAAAAATAAAATCCATACTGAACTGTCATAAGTAGGATGTTTATCGTATTTTATTCACTGGAGTTTTTGAGAGTTCTAAATTCTATGGTATGTAACCAGTGGCCTGCATGTAAAGACCTCAAGTCCAAGTTTGGAAAAGTATAGCCAAAGCATAAAGCAAAGCTATTTATATTTAGTTTACTTGAGGCTCACACCCATGTCACTTGTTTAATCAGCACTATGCTGTCAGCAAGTGAGACCACAATGACATGACCAAGCAGAACAAGAAGGTAAAGACTAGAACATGGTTATAGTAGAAATAGAGGACTTGAAAGGCTTCATAACTTGCCTTTGGTCCAGAACAAGTTAGAGCACAGCTGTCAATTCTCCAGATTTCCAGTGTTGCATGTGGTTGTAAAGCTTTGCGTAAATACCTGAACATACAACCATTCAATTTTTAGTTCATTAACTGTGTACCACATATAAAGTTTTAATGTAATGAAACAGTTTAAATAACGTGTGACCTACACGTGAGGATTTATCCCACTTAAATAAGTAAACTACAGAATTATTTTGATATACAAATTTCAAACATTTGTATGTTTACTATGTCAGGCACTGTTCTAATAATCTGTATTAACTCATTTAATCCTCACAACCCCAGGTGTAACGGTGTGTCAGGACTCAGTCTGATGTCCGAGGCTATGCCCTAACTAAAGTGGGTATAAAGCATATACACTAAAACTTAAAATCTGTCATGTTGTTAAACTATACAAATGTAATTTAATGCTATTTTCTGTATTTCCCTTCATTTCCTCATTCTCTCTAACCAGTGTTTTTTAAAAAACCAGCACAAAGCCAAGTTTCTTTATTAGAACATGTCTTTGTCTTTAAATACTCAGTAAGCCTGGCTGGTGTAGCTCAGTGGATTGAGCATCATCCCATGGACCAAGAGGTCCCAGGTTCGATTCCCAGTCAGGGCACATGCCCAGGTTGCAGGCTCGATCTCCAATAGGGGATGTGCAGCAGGCAGCTGATCAATGTGCATCTCTCATCGATGTTTCTCTCTCTCCTCCCTTCCTCTCTGAAATCAATACAAATATTAAAAATACTCAGTAAACATTACATGACCCAATTATGTAGTATGTCTGAAGAAATTTTGCTCCTCTTTTCTAATTGGATTTGTTTCATTTGCATTGAAATCTGACTTAGGGGAGAAATAAGAAATATCACATATCTGTCCCTATGTGATAACCCACTTAAAATAATTTTTTAAACTTTATTATACTAAGAATTCCTTTATAAAACAACTACATTTCCATGCATTATAATATTAAGGTATGCCCTGGCCAGGTAGCTCAGTTGGTTAGAGTGTCATCGAATACACCAAAGGTTGCAGGTTCGATCCCCAGTCAGGGGATATACAAGAATCAACCAATAAATGCATAAATATGAGGAACAACAAATTGATGTCTCTCTCTCTAAAATCAGTAAATAAAAAGTTTTAAAATAATAATGTGTCATTCCAGGAAACTAAAGAATAACAATTTTAAAAAGCTACTGTGAAGTTGAAGGGAAAATCAGTATGTATTATTTTATTGATATAAAAGAAAACTACAAATACTGTACAGTGAGGTGTGCTGTAGAACACTATACAGTTATAATAAACTATTACCAATTATTTATTACTCAAATGTAATATATACAAGCAATCACAAAATCAGAAAATAATGGGTAACAGCCAGTGCCTTAGGGATGATGTAACATCTATACTATTTTATTGAGCAGTTAAAGCACTTGCCATTATTTCCAAATATTCCTACTATTACTACTGATTTTTACATATACTAAATAACATTTCCCTCCAAAAAGTAGACTCTCCAGCTCTTGGCACTAACTCTTAAAGTCAAATAGACCTGAAAATATTGATAACCTTTTCAGTCTTTTATTGCTCCACCACAGGCATAAAGGCTCAGGAAGGGACTTGTGCATTCTAAAGAAAAGTATGCAACACCTTAAAATTTTAAATACTAAGTACTTGATACTCACAAGCAGATAACATCAACTAAAACTTTTTTTTTACTAGTTTTTCTTTCTTTTACAAGAGAATAATCATTGTATTAATATTATACTACAAAAGCATGTAGACTCCATAATTTAAAAAATTAAATGTCAGATATACAAGTAATGGCATTTTCTCCAATAATTCACAATTTTTACAATTTCTGCTATTTTGGAACAAAGGTTAAAATTCCCACGATTTAAGTATTATTAAGTATGAATTGAAACACTTAGCATCTCAAAGAATTATTAAGAATGACAGAACTTACAATTAACTATAAATCTTACAATTGGTGAGATAGCTCCCCTTTGTTATTTTATTTCTTAAGTAAACATTCTACTATGGTATGTTTTCAAGTGAATAGTTCTGGCTTGAAATATTAACTTTTTAAATTAACTGTGAAGTGCCTTGAGATTGTAATAATTTTGTTAAATTATATAACCTTGTACTGTCTACCCAACTTACTTAGAGCATGTATGTACCTCACTACAATATTATAAAAGGTCATTTTAAGTTTATATTAAGATGAGTGGAGTTTCACCTGATTTTTGCAAAGGCTTTTATGAAAATCTTAATATGAAACTTTGAGAACCTTGAAACTCAAAATCTGCTCTGCCATATTTTAAGTATGGGCCAATTAAAATTCCTATTGAAAAATTAAAACAAATCCGGACTGATATTTTATAGTCACTAGAGGCCCGGTGCATGAATTTTGTGCACAGGTAGAGTCCCTAGGCCTGACCAGCGATCAGGGCCGATGGGGGCCTTCCTTTGTTCTGCGCTGCCCCCTGGTGGTCAGCGCACGTCATAGCAAGCAGTCAAATTC
Organism: Plecotus auritus; assembly: GCF_963455305.1. Classification (NCBI taxonomy): domain Eukaryota; kingdom Metazoa; phylum Chordata; class Mammalia; order Chiroptera; family Vespertilionidae; genus Plecotus; species Plecotus auritus. The sequence continues at coordinate 37,795,374 of NC_137777.1, forward strand.
CCAAGGGGACAATTGCATATTAGCCTTTTATTATATAGGATTATACTGACCAAATCATAATGACAGAAGTTACAAGTTTATTTCATATCTAAAGACTAGTTATTAGTGAGGTCTAAGTTTTTAAGAGAAATGTTTACTAACAGCCAGTATTACTAGGTAACTACATAAAATACTTTTATAAACTTTGCATTTGGTAGCTAATGTGATGTCAGTACAATTCTCAAAAACCTGTCATTAGTAGTATGAGTTGCTAGCAAGTGATCTTCCCTGAGGTAAGAGACCATATGCAAAAAGTCTGCTCATTTCCAATGAAGTTAGATACTCAAAAATAATGGCAATAAGGACCTGTGGCTGGAAATCACAGATGCATTTCAGATTGCAAGCAGAAGGCTTAACTGTAAAACCAAACTAGAAAATTATCAGAAATTATACAGCAAATTTGCTAAATTTCTCAGGTCATTATCCTGAAACACAGTGAAAGAGGGGGAAATGGATCTTATGCTTGCCCTTAGACTAGTTCCTGAGTAACCATTCCCTTGGAGTTCATTATATTCTAGCTTTTATTTGGCAATTGTCTTGCTTTTCTTCAGTTTCAACCAGTTTCTCATTACTAGCATTCTAGACATACTCTATCTTAAATTCCACCTGGACTTTGGGTCATCAATTCAAATTTGGTATGATTAACTATAAAATGGATTAGTGAAGGAAAAAATTTTACTTTGACTTTCAGTGAAACACTGCAAACAGAATTTAGTTATAGTTTATGTTACATCTAGGGCTAAAAATATTAACTGATTTATGATCTCCAGCTTGGAATCAAAGTTGTGGTTATCACAAATAGTACTAAAAATAATCATTCTTTAGTCCTGCATTTTATTATAATAACCATATGGAAGGACAAACAATGATATTTAAGAATTTAAATTGTTCTAAAACTTCTTTGTAAAGATGATACCTGGGCTCACCTCTCAAAAACCATTAATTACCCCAATCAAATTTCAGCAGCTTTAAAATAATTTTAAGAAATCTAATCATTCTCAGAATCAAGCCTTTTATTCTTTATCAGGGGAGAACCCAAACTATTATATTTATACCTAACTGGCTTCTAAATAGCATTGCTGTGGCGAGAGAAATTAATGTGTTGTCAGAGATTAAACCCTTCAAAATGTTCACAGGTACATTGTAATTTGAATAAATAAAAGTATTTAATAGGGTGTTTGATATTGTTTACTTCATGCTATGAGAGTATATTTGTCAGTTATTAACTAAACATACTAAGCCACAGGTGAAGAAAATATTTGTTAAAGAAAAGGTGATTATATCATTTACCTGGAAGCAGTGCATTTTGCTTGTTAAAGTTTTGTATTTAAACTAAAAAAAGGGAGGCATGTTTCAATGGCTGAAAAGGCCAAAATTATAGTGGTTAGTGATATTTGTAATTTTTAGTTTAATACACAGAAGTCACCTATATTAAATGGGAAATAGTTGGCAGCTGCAGTTCTTTATGCAAATCTAGTGCACAATATAAAAATTCTACACTTTTCTGCTATTTAGATATAGAGAAAGACACTTCAAATTTAGAAAAATGGAGAAAAACTGTTTTTTTTAAATGTGATAAACCCAAATATATATCTTGATCAGATTATCACCTGCAAATGTCTAGATTCTCCATTCTTTCCTTATTCAAAATGGACTCATTTAGTAAGTAGATTCAGTCAGAGATACTTTCATAGAAAGAAAAACAAAACCTCCCTTATTTGGAAACACAAGTTAAAGTACTGTCTATATTCGTTATGAATCAACAGGTTGAGATTTTTAAACACCTGATAATATACTTCCTGATGTACATTTTCTTAGAATGAATACACAACTCTGCATCTGTTACATGTGTAAACAGAGAGCCAGGCTTTGCTCTAGATAAGAAATTGTATTAACAGACATTTTGTCTTTCATCCATTCTAATTCAACTTAATTTCAGTGAACAGAAGAAAAAGATGGATTGAAATGTACATTTCAGTATACAGGTTTGCAAAATAGGATAAAATAGTGGAATACCAATCTCAGGATAAACATTCTCTGTCTTTAAGGAATAAGCATGAAAGCTGCTTCTTGAGGAAACTGGCACTGACGATTTGATGAATACAAATGCCCAATTGATCAGGGTATGATGCAGTAAAATTTACATCCAAATCCAAGTGAAGCCAACAAATAAAGAAAACTTTATGGATTCGAAAAACAAAACAAAACAGTTTTGGTTCAAAGGGAGGGGAGGTGTTAAAGATACTTAGCATATATATAAGCTTACATATCACTGATCAAAATCGTAGAAAAATGTAACTCATTCATAAAGAAAAATTCTCATTTATAAATTGTGAATCTGACAAACTCTGAAAATTAGAGATTAACTACTGCTACAATAATTTTTACATTTTCTACTACACTTTGCAATCAGCTTTTCTGCAAGATTAAAGAAAAAAACCAAATTTGGTGGTACTTGACTAGGCCAGGATTCAAAAAATAATGGTAACATATTATCCACAACAGAGCACACTATTGGCTGTGTTGACTCAAACAGCAACATTACTGAATCACACTGACTTTATCATTCTATAACAGATATTTTCCCCATAACCTTGCTCAAATCAGCAAAATGTTTTATCATTACATTCTATTCTCAAGATATTTTCACCTAGAATACTATCTCTATGAATGCTTACATTCACAGAAATGTCAAGATCCTAATATCTAAAAAATCCTTTTTATGAATTTTAAGATACAATTTAGTTCAGATAAACTTCAAATTTACATAAATCTTTGACAGTCTAGTAAATATGTGGGATGGTTACATCAACAGTAGCAAATCTCATTCCCTCCCAGTCCTAGCCTTTTTAGAAATCAAACATGTTTAGCAAGAGAATTTTCATGTCTGAAACATTTAAGACTTTCATGAAATTAAAATTACCAAAAACTTCCAAGGAACCACATATATGGAAAAAACTCATCTCAGCAGATCTAGTAACTAATTTGTAGGAATTCAGAGCCAGCCTGGGCAGCAGTATATTAAAAGCTATTGCCAATCACACACTTGCTATCATGCACTGAATAACAAGATATAATCTTTGAATTGTATACGTACAAGATATTTAATGACTAATCAAATTATGTGGCCCAGCCAACAAATATTACATATTCACAATAAACATTCTGCCTTTATTAGCCTCTAATTAAATCAAGAGTGATCCATTGGCTCAGTTGTGTTTGTCATCTCGGCATCTTGACTATCCATCTCTTCAGGCTCATCCACGGAATTTCCCTTTTGTGCTTTTGACCTTGTGGCAAATGCTGCTCCCAGTGCCTCTGCCACACAGCTTTCAGTTGTTTCTGTATTCAAATTTTCAGTGCCACCAGTTAAAGAAAAAGATTCAGGTAAGCCAGTCTGAAGACTTCCAGACTTCACAGAACTCGTAACTTCTCCTTTCCTTTGAGGAAGATCAGATGTTGACTGCTCTGTACTTTGATCCCTCAAGTGCTTGTCCATTGAAGCCTGAATAGAAGAAACCATTTCCTGCAATTTTTTTCGCTGGGCCTCAACCAATTCAGGATCCAGCTGCCTGCCGTCTCTCATTGTAACTACTCCAGGAGCTATTCGAATAAGCTCACTGTTACTAGCAGTAGCTGTGAATATAGAAGGCTCTGTTTTAATGGAACTATTACTAAAGTCTGTCCCTGTGTTATGCTTCCTTACAACTGGAGTTTCCCTAGCTCTTGGATCAAGTTGTAGGTTACTGGATGCAGTTCCTAGAGAATGCCCTTTTCCCTGAAAGGCAGTTACATTATGAAGTTGATCAGATTTCTTTTTCACTACTCCACCACTACCTAGTTTTAATAGCCCGTGTGAGGGACTTGATTCCCTACTTCTTGTAGTAGCCTCTGCTCGAACCTGACTTACAGCCTCTTTAACTAAGTCTTCAACATCAGGACCGATGGGAAAATGTCCTGCAGCATCCACACACAACTCCAGTCTATCTTCAGAAGCATTATAGACAAAGGTTTTGCCAGGTAGATGTGGAAAAGTACAATGCTTGCCATCAGCCATACCTAAAGAAGGGGAAAGATATTTAACATATTAAAATGTTACTGAAAAAGTACAATAAGGACAATTTTAGGTGAAATAGTAAATTTTCTATGATTTACAGATTACAGCTTTCAAAGCAAAATTAATTAGAAAATGAATTACTATCAATATAATTTAATACTACGAAAAAGAAATATCACCATAGACCTTAAAGTAGTACCTGGGAAGATGTTTAAAAAAATATATCATTTTTGCATTGTGTTTATATAAGAGAATGTCCTATTTTTAAAGAGACTTGTCCATGTCCCCTCCCCCTGGCCAGGCTGGCCGGACCCCACCCATGCACGAATTCATGCACCGGGCCTCTAATACACACACATACACACACACACACACACACACACACACACTCACACTCTGAGTGGCCAGATTATTATGCATTCAGAGACCATAATCTGGCCACTCAGTGTAGTTTCTAGACTTTTTACATTATTTAAAAACTTAAAATATGTATTTTAAAAAATCAATGCAAATATTTTAAGTACTGTAGTCCCTTTTAAGCATAATTATAACTTATAATAGAGGCCCAATGCATGAAGATTCATGCAAGAATGGGCCTTCCTTCCCCTGACTGCTGGTACCGCCTTCACTCCGGCCTGAGCCGCCTTTCCACCCTCCCATGCTACCCAGAGGCCCATAGCAGCTGGGGCGGTGCAGAACGCCTGCATTGTCACCATGGTGACAACACAAGCATCCTGCCCCACCCCCGAACGCTCAGCATCTGCATATGCAAATTAACCTTTTTTTTGTTGGGTTAATTTGCATAGTAACTCCTGATTGGCTGGTGGGTGTTGCAAAGGTACAGTCAATTTGCATCTTACTCTTTTATTAGTGAAGATCAGTGGTTCTCAACCTTTTTAATGCCATGACCCTTTAATACAGTTCCTCATGTTGTGGTGACCCCCAACCATAAAATTATCCCTATCCTGCCCCTATTTCATGCTTTTTACAAGTTGTGAGTATTATTTAAGAGGAATGCATGCAAAGTACCTAGAAGCTGCCAAGGTGCAGTGACTTGGCAGCGGCAGTTCTCGGGTGACGTACCCCAAAACCAGAGAGGAGTGAGCCCAACTCCTCGTAGGGCCATGCAATTCCACCTTTGACCGTGGTTTATGTTATTGCTGGGGCAGTCAGCCCCGAATCTGGTTTACTGCACACTTGCATTTGTGTTCCACATCCTGTACAACAACTTTGCAAAGTACCCTCTCACACTCCGGGACCCCTCGGGGAGATGTTGGAGAGCCAGTTTCGGCCCAATTCCCGCAGGCCAGGCCAAGGGACCCCACCTGCCGGAGGTACCCTGCTCACTCTGCAGATGCCCTTTGAGCCACGGCACCATCCCAGGTGCAGCGGGCTGGGGAGGGACCACGGGAGGTTGGCTCCAGAGCATGTCCAGCCCATCTCGCCCAGTCCCACCCCACCAGCCACCTTCTAATTAATTTCCTTGCACTGGGTCACTAGTTATGAATAATGCTATTATGAACATTTCTGTACAGGTTTTGTGTGGACATGTTTCATTTCTCTTGAGTATACATCTAAGAGTGGGGTTGCTGGGTTGTATAGTCTGTTAAATCTTTCTAGGAACTGCCAAACTGTTTTCCCAAGCAGCTGCACCATTTTACATTCCCAGCAGTGTATGAGGATTCCAACTTATCTACATCCTTGTCCACACTTCTTATTATCTGACTTTTTAATGGTCACTTTTTAATGGTACTCACTAGGTACTCATCCTAGTGAGTGTGATGTACTATCTCATTGTGGTTTTGATTTGCATTTCCCTGATGTTGAGCATCAGTTCACATGCTTATTGGCTTTTTATGTATATTCTTTGGAGAAATGTCTATTCAGGTCTTTTGTCCATTTTTTTGTTGCTGTTGTTAACCTCACCTGAGGATATTTTTTTCCATTGACTTTTTAGAGAGAGTGGAAAGAAGTGAGAGAGGGGAGAGAGAAACATTGATGTGAGAGAGACATATCAACTGGTTGCCTCTTGCACCCACCCCAACTGGGGCCAGGGATCAAACCTGAAACCCAGGTATGTGCCCTTGACCGGGAATTGAACCCGAGACCCTTAGGTGCACAGGCCGATGCTCTATCCACAGAGTCACAATGGCCAAGGCTCCTTTGTCCATTTTTAATTGGGTTTTTGAGAGTTCTTTATGTTTTAGATAAAAATATATCATCAGATATATAATTTGCAAAAATGTTCTCCTATTCTGTGGGGTGTCTTTTCAGATTCTTTTTTTTAAAATATGTTTTTATTAACTTGACAGAGAGGAAGGGAAAAGGACAAAGAGATAGAAACATCAATGAGCGAGAGAAACATTGATCAGTTGCCTCCTGCATGCCCCCTATTGGGGATTAAGCCTGAAACCTGGGCATATGCCCAGATCGGGAATCGAACCGTCACTGTCAACCTCTTGGTGCATGGGACAACACTCAACCAACTGAGCCACACCAGCCAGGGCTCTTTTCACTTTCTTGGTGGTGTCCTTTGCAACATAAAAGTTGGCTTGTAATTTATCTACTTTTTTCTTTTTGTGCTTGTACTTTTGGTGTCATATCTAAGGTTTTGCCTAATTCAAAGTAAAAAAGTTGTATACCTATGTCTTCTAAGATTTTTCTAGTTTTAGATCTTATATTCAGGTTTCAGTAGAGTTTTAGTTACTTTTGTATTTGGTGTGAGGTGGGGTCAAACTTCATATTTTTCATGTGCACATAACACTTATCCTATTACCATTTGTTAAAAAAAACCCAACTATTCCTTTCCCCATTATCATAATCCATCCTAATTAAATACTTACTTTTTAAAAATCATTAACTGGTATCAATATATTTCAGAAGGTAGAATAAAGTGAAAGACGGAAAGTTAAAAGGATGCAAAAATGGGGAGGGGTGTCAGAAATTTATAGCTTTAAATGCTTTTAATTTATAGCTTTAAAATTATAGCTTTGTGTTTTAAAAAACAAAACTTTATAATCAATAATCTAAGTTTCTACTTAAAGAAGCTTGAAAGAAGAGTGCAAATTAAATGCAAAGTAAGCACAACGAAGGATAAAGAGCAGAAATCAATGAAACTGAAATCAGAAAAACAATATAGAAACCTATAAAACCAAAAGCTGTTTCTTTAAAAAGATCAATAGAACAAATAAATTATAAACAGGACTGGTCAGCAAACATGATAGGTACAATATCAGAAATGAAAGAGCTACAGACCTAACCAGACATTAAAAGGACAGTAAGGAAATATTATAAACAATATTAAGCCAATGAAATTGATAACTTGGACAGATATCTTCAAAGACAAAACTAACAAAGCTTACTCAAGAAGAAAGGGATAACCTTATTAGGGATAACTCTATTAAGAAATTAAATTCAAAGTTGAAAATTATCCAACAAAGAAAACTCTAAGCACAATGGTTTCACTAGTAAATTCTATCCAACATTTAGGAAATAATATCAAAACTATTACAAAATCTACCAGGAAACAGAAGAGGAATAAACACTTTCTAACTCTATTTTATGAACGCCAACACTATCCTGATTATACAGTCATTACAAGAAAGGTACATGCTATTATCCGTCATGAACATGAACACATGCAAAAATACTCAAAATATGAGAAATATGAATCCACCATGCAAAGTTGGTGCAATATTTTTTACAGTCCATTTTTAATTGGGTTTTTGAATAGTCACAGAGATGTAAAGTACAGCATAAAAAATAGAGTCAATAATAATGCAAAAACTATGTATGGTGTCAAGGGGGTACTAGACTTATCAGGGGGATCACTTCATAAGTTATATAAATCTACTATCCTGTACACTTGAAACTAACATAATATTCAATGTCAATTCTAATTTAAAAGTAAAAAAAATAAAAATTAATAAAAGGTAAGCAAACAAAAATAGTGAGTCAATGCAATTCAACCCAACCAACAAATTAAAGATAAAAAACATAAGATCATTTCAATAGATGCAGGAAAAAGGACCTGATAAAATTCAGCATCCATTTACAATATAAACTTTCAGCAAACTAGGAATAGAAGGGAACGCACCCTCAACTTGATAAAGGACATTTCTGAAAACCTACAGAACAGAATGCTTTCCCCCTAAGATCAGCAACAAGGCAAGGATGTCCACTCTCACTACTCCTATTTAACACTGAACATATAGCCACAGTGCCATAAGGCAAGAAAAAGAAATAAAAGGCATACAGATTGAAAAGGAAGAAATCAAACTATCTTTTATTTGCAAAGGATATAAACAATCCCAAAATATCTGACAAAAAGCTACTAGAACTAATATGTGAGTTTGGCAAGGCCACAGGATACAAGGTCAATGCATAAAAACCAATCTTATTTCTGTGCACTAGCAATGAACAATAGGAAATCTGAAGTTTTTAAAATGCATATTTTGCCCTGGCCAGTTCGTTAGAGCATCATCTGATGAGTCAAGGTTTCAGGTTTGATCCACGGTCAGGGAACATACAAGAATCAATCAATGAATGAATAAATGAGTGGAACAACAAAAATCGATGTGTCCCTCTCTAAGATCAATTTAAAAAAATTTAAAAAGCATATTTTACAATAGCATCCCAAAACATGAAATATTTAGGTATAAATGAACAAAGGATGTGCAAAATTATATGCTGAAAATTACAAAATGTTGGTAAGAGGAATTAAAGAAGACTTAAGTAAATGGAGAAATGTAACATTTTCATGAACCAGAATTGATGTTATCAAAATATCAACTGTCCTGACATATTCAACACAATCACAACAAAAATCCTAGCAGACATTTTGTAGAAAGTGACAAGTTGATTCTAAAATTTATATGGATAAGCAAAGCACCTATAATATCCAAAAGAATTTTTAAGAAGATTCTAGAAATAGACCCATTTGTACATGGTCAAATGATTTTTTACAAATAACCTTACTGACATACATTTTGCATATAATTCACCCTTCTCAAGGGTATAATTCATGAGCAATTTTTTAAAATGTATTGATTTCAGAGAGGAGGGGAGAAAGCAACATCAATGATGAGAATCATTGATTGGCTGCCCACTGGGGATCGAGCCTGCAACCTGGGCATGTGCCCTGACCAGGAATGGAACTGTGATTTCCTGGTTCATAGGTTCATAGGTTGATGCTCAACCACTGAGCCACACCAGCCATGCAATTTTTGATAAAGGTATAAAAGTAATTCAATGTAGCTTTTTCAACAAATGGTGCTGGAACAAGTGGACATCCATACATTAAAAATAAAAAAAAGCCCCTGGCCAGGTGGCTCAATTGGTTGGAGCATCCTCCAATATGCCAAAATGTTACAGGTTCGATTCCTGGTCAGGGTGTGTAGGGTAGGGGAGGCAACCAGTTGACGTTTTTCTCTCTAAAACTCAATAAAAACATATCCTCAGGTGAAGATTTAAAAAATAAAAAAGAAGAATTTTGACTCATACCTTCCAATATATAAAAAATCAACTTGAAATGCATCATAAATCTAAGTTACCTAAAAGTATAAAACTCCTAGATGAAAAACATAGAAGCAAATTTTGGATTGGCAAAAATTTCTTGGATAGGACACAAAAAGTATAAATCCTAAAAGAAAAAAAATGTGGTGGCTCAGTGGATTGAGCATCATCCCATGGACCAAGAGGTCCCGGGTTCAATTCCCAGTCAGGGCACATGCCTGGGTTGTGGGCTCGATCCCCAGTAGAGGGTGTGCAGGAGGCAGCCAATCAATGATTCTCTCTCATCATTGATGTTTCTAACTCTCTCTCCCTTCCTCTCTGAAATCAATAAAAAATATATTTTTTAAATGTTAAATTGGTTATCAAATTTAGAAAGCTGTACTCTTCGAAAGGTACTATTAAGAAAATAAAAAGACAAGTTACAAATTGGGGGAAATTATTTGCAAAACACTTATCTAATGAATATGTAAAGAACTCTCCAAACTCAATTTTTAAAAATCCAAACCAATTTTAAAATGGGGGGGGGGGGGGGGAGAAAGATAGCAAATAAACACATGAAAAGAGTCTCTCAGCATCATCAGTTTGTAGGAAAATGCAAATTAAACCCACTATGAAATAGTACTATAAACCTTTTACAATGGTTTAAAAACAAAAACTGGTACTATCAAATACTGACAAAGACACAGAGTAACTAGAACTCTAGGAGTAACTAGAACTCACAGTGCTGGTAGTAATATAAAATGGTCCATCCAGAGGAGGAGAAACCAAGATGGCGGCATAGGTAAGCACCTAAACTGCTGCCTCCCACAACAATTTCAAAACTACAACTAAAAGACAGAACGGACATCATCCAGAACCACAGGAAGGCTGGCTGAGTAGAAATTCTACAACTAGAAGGAAAGAGAAAAGCTCACGGAGAATCAGAGGAGCGGCAAAGGGCTGAGGTACGGAGACATGCGCGCAGAGAGGAAGGGCGGCTGAGTGCCTGGCTGACTTTCTCTCGCGGAAGGGGGAAGGAAGCCCCCGACTGCACTGAACACCAGTTCCAACTGCACTGAACCACAGTTCCGGGCAAAACCCCGAGGACCCAGGCTCATACAGGGGGAGTATGGACTGTCAGGTAGAGAGAAAGGCACACGGAGTCTCGGAGACTTGGGGGAGCCACGGCGGTCAGGGGTCTGGAGGTGCGCGTGCGCGTGAGTGCTCGCAGAGAAGACTGAATGTGGAGGTTGACGCAGGCTTTCCCTAGCAGAAGGGAGTCGGAAGCTCCCGACTGCACTGAACCCCAGTTCCGGGCGAGCTCCTGGGGACCCACGCTCTTACAGGGGGAATCTGGACTGTCAGGCGGAAACTCAGGGGAGCCGCAGAAGGCAGAGGTCTGGAGGCGCGCGCGCAAGGGCAGGGCTGACAGGAAGCCAAGACTGTCTGCTCCGCCCTGAGACTCCGCCCCATCCAAGCTGAGCACAGAGGCTTTTGCAATTTTGCAAGTCTGATCCTATAAGGCTGTCTCCAGCACCAAACTTCTCCCAGCGTACACACAGCTGATCCTCACAGCCAACTGGCCTGGAGGTCAATTCCTCCCAGGGATACCAACAACAATCAAGACTTAACTACAACAAGGCTGTACACACAGTCCACAAAGGGGTGCACCAAGAGTGTCCACCTCAGGTTAACTGGGGAGGCCGACCCACTGGGCCATATAGGAAACCTAGCACACAAATCTACCCTACCAACTCAGGGAAGCAGCGAAAATGGGTAAACAAAGAGATCACAAACGAAATAAATGGAGGAAAACAAACGACTGGATATAGAATTCAATACCACGGTTATAAGGTTTTTCAAGAATATCCTAGAAAAGGCCGATAAATTTAGCAAGACCCTTGAAGATATGAAAAAGGACCAACTAGAAATTAAACATACACTGACTGAAATAAAAAATATTATACAGAGACCCAACAGCAGACTAGAGGAACGCAAGAATCAAGTCAAAGATCTGAAAATAAAGAAGCAAAAAACACTCAACCGGAAAAGCAAAAAGAAAAAAGAATCCAAAAAGTTGAAGATAGTGTAAGAAGCCTCTGGGACAACTTCAAGCGTACCAACATCAGAATTATGGGGGTGCCAGAGAAGACAGAGAGCAAGATACTGAAAACCTATTTGAAGAAATAATGACTGAAAACTTCCCCCACCTGGTGAAAGAAATAGACTTACAAGTCCAGGAAACGCACAGAACCCCAAACAAAAGGAATCCAAAGAGGACCACATCAAGACACATCATAATTAAAATGCCAAGAGCAAAAGACAAAGAGAGACTATTACCTACAAGGGAGCACCCATACGATTGTCAGCTGATTTCTCAACAGAAACTATGCAGGCCAGACGGGAGTGGCAAGAAATATTCAAAGTGATGAACAGCAAGAACCTACAACCAAGATTACTCTACCCAGCAAAGCTATCATTCAGAATTGAAGGGCAGATAAAGAGCTTCACAGATAAGAAAAAGCTAAAGGAGTTCATCACCACCAAACCAGTATTATATGAAATGCTGATAGGTATTTAAGAGGAAGAAGAAAAAAGTAAAGATAAAAATTATGAACAACAAATACATATCTATCAACAAGGGAATCTAAAAATCAAGTGAATAAAAAATCTGAGGAACAGAATAAACTGGTGAATATAATAGAATCAGGGCATAGAAAGGGAGTAGACTGATAATTCTCAGGGGAAAAGAGGTATGGGGTGTGCAGGAAGAGACTGGACAAAAATCATACACCTATGGATGAGGACAGTGTGGGGGAGGTAAGGGCAGAGGTGGGGTGGGAACCGGGTGAAGGGGGAGCTATGGGGGGGAAAAGGAGAAACATTTGTAATAATCTGAACAATAAAGATTTATTAAATTTTAAACAAAATGGTCCATCCACTTTGGAAAATGGTTTGGAAGTTTCTTATAAAGTTAAGCATATATTTACCACATGATTCATCAATCCAACTCCTAGGTATTTACCAAAGAGGAGTGAAAACATATGTCCACACAAATGTTTTCAGTGGCTATATTTATAGTAGCCAAAAAGTGTGATAATAAAACAACAAACCAACTGTCCTTCAATTGGTTATGAATTCTTTAAAATGTGATGAATACATACAATGGAATAATACTCAACAATCAAAAGGAATGACTACTAATATATGCAATCAGACAGATGAATTGCAGAAGTATTAGGCTAAAATAGAAACTGGCAATTTTTTTCTGTCAAGGGGCAACATGGTATTTTAGGTTTTGCAGACCATAATGCCTCTGTCACAACTATTCAACTCTGTCACTGTCGTGTGAAACAGTCACAGACAATATGTAAACATGAGTGTGGCTATGTTTCAATAAAACTTTATATACAATAGGCAGTGGGCCTAATATGGCCCACAGGCAATTTGCCAACCCCTGTGCTAAATCAAAGGAGCCAGACAACAAAAGGTTATACTATATAATTCCATTTATATGGTGATATGAAAAAGGCAAACATATAGACACAGAAATCAAATCAGTAATTGCCAGGATCTGAGGGTTAAGGACAAGGGATTAATTAGAAAGAGACATAAGGCAACTTTTGGAGATGATGGAAATATTCTCTATCTTGATTGTGGTAGTGGTTATATGACTGTATGTGTATAAAAATTTATATATCTGTACACTTAAAAAGGGTGAATATTACTATATATAAATTATGCTTTAATATTCTCATCTTAGAAAGAAAGGGAGGGAGAGAGAAAGCAAGCCATTCTTTGGTCCCCAATTCAAAAAACTCAAGAAAAAAATTTTTTTACATAATCCAAACTCAAGGAAATTTAAACACAGATTTTGGTTATATTTTTTAAATGTGATAATGGTACTGCAGTTATTTTAAAAAAAATAAAAATATAAGAGTTATATGAAGTTCTTATACATGATATTATATTATGTGTGAAATTTATTTTTAACTGTCCAGTTGAGATGGGGGTAGAAATGTACTGATAATTGTTGAAGCTAGGTGGTGGGTAAATAGAGGCTCATTATACTATTACTAGAGGCCCGGTGCATGAAACTCATGCACTTGGGGTGGGGGGTTCCTCAGCCCGGCGTGCACCCTCTTGCAGTCTGGGACCCCTCGCTTCTTACCACCCACCTGCTCGCTGCTCCTTAATGCTTGGCTTGCTGCTCCTTAGCGCTGCTGCAGAGGTGGGAGAGGCTCCCATCACCACCACTGTGCTCACCAGCCATGAGCCCGGCTTCTGGCTGAGCAGTGCTCCCCCTGTGGGAGCGCACTGACCACCAGGGGGCAGCTCCTGCATTAAGCATCTGCCCCCTCGTGGTCAGTGTGCATCATAGCAACTGGTCATTCCACTGTAATGGTCTCTTAGGCTTTTATTAAATAGACTAGAGGCCCAGTGCACAAAATTCATGCACGGGGGGGGGGGGTGTCCCTCTGCCCAGCCTGCACCCTCTCCAGTCCGGGACCCCTCGAGGGATGTCCGACTGCCCGTTTAGGCCCGATCCTAAACGGGCAGTCGGACATCCCTCTCACAATCCAGGACTGCTGGCTCCCAACTGCTCACCTGCCTGCCTTCCTGACTGCCCCTAACCGCTTCTGCCTGCCAGCCTGATCAACCCCTAACCACTCCCCTGCCAGCCTGATTGATGCCTAACTGCTCCACTGCCAGCCTGTTTGCCCCTAACTGCCCTCGCCTACAGGCCTGGTCACCCCTAACTGCCCTCCCTTGAAGCCTGGGTCCCCCCCAACTGCTCTCCCCTGCAGGCCTGGTCGCCCCCAACTTCCCTCCTCTGCTGGCCTGGTCACCCCAAATTGCCCTCCCCTGCAGGCTTAATCGCCCCCAACTGCCTTCCCTTGCAGGCCTGGTCCATCCCAACTGCCCTCCCCTGCTGGCCATCTTGTGGTGGCCATCTTGTGTCCACATGGGGGCAGCCATCTTTGTGTGTTGGAGTGATGGTCAATTTGCATTTTACTCTTTTATTAGATAGGATTCTTGTTACTTTTATGTATGTTTGAACATTTCAACAACAGCCAAGTTGAGATGGGGGTGGGGTTAAGAATGAAAAAAAAAAGTGAGAGATAAAAACTATAAAATAGATATTATGCACTTAATGTCTACTGAGGTCAAGGAGGTGAAGAAGTAAGATAAGCCAGAGTGATAAAATCTGAGGCCAAAAGCATTCACATCAAAATTTTAAAAAGACAGGTGTGTTCCAAACACACACTGGCATCCTCTCTCTCATTAAAACTATGAATATACAGTTATATACGCACACATGCCTTTATAAACAATGCACACACAATGTGAAAAGTAGTAAAATGTAAAATGAGCTGTGTCCTAAAATCCAGAAAGCACTAGGGTATGTATAATAATCACAGCCAAAACACAATACAATAACAAACTATATTAATCTGGTTCTGGGATAGTCACTAGCATTAAAACCAAACTGCTTCTGCCCAACTGGCATGGTTCAGTGGTTGAGCATTGCCCTATGAACCCGGTTTGATTCCGGTCGGGGCACATGCCTAGGTTGCGGGCTTGATCCCAGTATGGGGGGTGCAGGAGGCAGCTGATCAATGATTCTCTCTCATCTCTCTCCCTCTCCCTTCCTCTCTTAAATCAATAAAAATATATTTGTAAAAAAACAACTACTTCTAATTTCATAATTTGTCTTTAGTTAAGAATCATATACATTATTTAAATGAGAAAATAGGAGCAAGAAAGTGATATGATATTTTTAGTAATATTATAGCAGAAAACACAGCTGAGCAAATCAGGATAATCCATTTTAATTAGGTAGGTTGCTAAAGAATACATATCTAATATTAACATTAGAAATAGTTTCAGAATACTATCTGAACTTTCTTAATCTTCTAACACCTTGAGTAAAGATATTATCTAAAATAAAATCAGAATTTTACTATACCCATGGTTTTCTTCATAATATTGTAGAATACGCCACCCTTTTGGAACATGTGAGGAAGCCCCTTTGCATAAGACCATACATCTTCTCCTATAAGATAAAAACAGATACAGTATTAGCAACAAACAAAAGTATTCAACCCAGGGTTGTTTTATATGGATTAGCCACTAACAGAGATTGCAAGGCAGCCTGGTATAACATATAGGGAGATGAGATAATATGGAATGATGAGGCTATAGCATACTAGGAAATGCATTACCCACCTAAAGATGGCAGCCACTGCCAAGTACTGTCATGGAAAAGTGTAGGCCCAATGTTTCAAGACAAAAATGGCTTTTCATAAGAAGCCAGAAATATGGGCTTTTTAAATATGAATTTTTTTGAAATATGTTTTTATTGATTCAGAGAGAGGAAGGGAGAGGGAGAGAGAGCTAGAAACAAGGATGAAAGAGAAACATCAATCAGCTGCCTCCTGCACACCCCCTACTGGGGACTGATCCCGAAACCAGGCATATGCCCTGACCAAGAATTGAACCAGCGACCTCCTGGTGCACAGGAGGACACCCAACCAACGGAGCCACAATGACCAGGCAATTCTCTCAATTTTTAAATGTAGGAGCTAATTAAAAAATGTCTTCACAATTACACAACTCAAATACGAGGCATATTAAACAAAATAGATATGAAAACTCAATACAGCTCAAAGGATACTAATTTATAAAAAAAATAATATAAAATTGTATCGTCTATATTTATGTTAAAGCCAAATAAAAACAATGGAAGGGGCTAGGGAGAAAAGTCAATAAGTAGGCTAACTATAAGTAATTAATGTTTTGGCTTGATTCCCAGGGGCCATGCAGGAAGCAGCAGATCAATGATTCTTCCATCATTGATGTTTCTATTCCCCTTTCCCCCTCTCCCTTCCTCTCTCTTGGATCCCCAGGGGCCATGCAGGAAGCAGCAGATCAATGATTCTCCCATCATTGATGTTTCTATCCCTTTCTTCCTCTCCCTTCCTCTCTCTGAAATCAATAAAAACATAATTTTTTAAAAAAAAGAATGGAAGGAACATAAAATTACTTTTGGCTTGTAGAATGTGGTTGTTTTGTTTCTTTATACTTCCACTGTTTTCTAATCTGATAATGTACAGTACTACTTTCATAATCAGTACTTTTAAAATTTACTTTATACATACTTGAATTCCTTAAATTAAAAAAAATCTTATAATTGAAAAAATATAGAAGAAAATAAGAGGTATCAAAGTAACTGAGTATAGCCCAGCTGATGTTGCTCAGTGGTTGAGTATCAATCCATGAACCAGAGGTCATGGTTCGATTCCCGGTCAGGGTATATGCCCGGATTGTAGGCTTGATCCCCAGTAGGGGATGTGCAGAAGGCAGCCTATCAATGATTCTCATCACTGATGTTCCTATCTCTCTCTCTCCCTCTCCCTTCTTCTCTCTGAAATCAATAAGAAAAATATTTTTTTAAAAAACTGAGTACAGAAAGGAACAAAGTCAATGTCTAACTTAATCTTCAGAGCATGATATAAAATCATTTATTATAACATCCACATTCATCTTAAGATACATCTATATGCATTATTTTCTTTTTAATGTTTTTATTGATTTGAGAGAGAGGAAGGAAGAGTGAGAGAGAGAGAGAGAGAGGAGGGAAGAGGGATAGAGAGACAGAAACTTCCATGAAAGAGAAACATCCATCGGCTGTCTCCTGCAGGCCACCCCCTGGGGATCGAGCCACAAACTGGGCATGTGCCCTGGCCCAGAATCGTACTGTGACCTCCTGTTTCATAGGTTGACGCTCAACCACTGAGCCACACTGGCCGGGGAAGCATTATTTTTAAGTCAATTTTATAACTGCTCTACTAGATATATGCTATATATAAATCAATTAGAGGGGTAATCAGATGGCATGTAAAGAATAATAATATACACTGAGTGGCCAGATTATGATATCTGAACACATAATAATCTGGCCACTCAGTGTGTGTGTGTGTGTGTGTGTGTGTGTGTGTGTGTGTGTGTATGTATGTATAGCCTGGAGCATGAATTCGTGCATGGGTGGGGTCCGGCCAGCCTGGCCAGGGGGAAGGGACATGGGCGGTTGGCCGGCCTGCCTATTGGTCGAACTCCTGCTCGAGGGGACAATTTGCTATTAGCCTTTTATTATATCGGATATACACTGAGTGGCCAGATTATTATGCGTTCAGAGATCATAATAATCTGGCCACTCGGTGTATATTAACTACTATCTAGATTTGAAACTGTCCTTTATCCAATATTTAAAGAAAAAATATCAAGATGTAATAATGATGTTTAGACCCAATGTCATCTAAAAACACAAATGTTTGAACCCCAGCTGTAATTCTGGAAAATCTTAAGGCAGTTATAACATTAATAGCCACTATTAAATTACAAAATACTGTACACTTTACACTCTCTCTCTCTCTCCCCCCTTTTCTCTAAGCATGTCTTTGAGCGAGGATTAAAAAAAAGTGTATTAAAAATGCATACAGGTTTTTTCAGGAAGATAGAAAGTACACAAAAATCAAACGAGTTTCTCAACTCCTGAAATGTCGCTCAACTTTGTAGTGAATGGGGTAAATATCACAAGTACCTTAACTCCATTAAAGCAACTCGAACAAATTGTTTTTCACAAACCTGTCTTTATCTTTTGAAAAAGAAAATTAAGTAGAAACTCAGTAGAATACTGAGGAAAAATTAATTAGCCTAGTTTTTATGATGGATGCTTGTACCATCTATCATCTCTACCACAAAAGAAAATCCACAAGGAAATAATAATCAGAGTTAAGAGTCACTCCACTACTACATAAACAATAAAGATTACAGTCTGCAAAAATTGTTCAATAACCTCCAAGTGGTCTGGATAAAGCAGATGTGAAATAATTACAGGTAAAATATTATTTCATTTTAAAACTACCATCATAAGATTAAAGTGACTAGTTCCATGAATCGTTTATACTGAGCAAAAGACTCATGTACTTACTTAATGTCTTATTGATATACAGAAATAGATATAAACTATTTAATAAATAGTCTACTTAAAAATAATGTAAGGAAAAGCACATGTCCCTGACTTAAGCATTCAGCCTATTTAATGAAGATATAAAAGCTATATGATGAAGACTAAAGCTATGAAAGTATGGGATGCCCTCATCTGGGATCCTGCAGGTAAGTTTATGGAAAGCAAGGACTGTGTATCATTAATTTTGTACCTCTAGCAGTTTCTAACTCACAGCAGACATTCATTTTGCTGAAATAATCTGCATTAATTCTTTCAGCATTTTCTTAGCACCTAATAAGTGTCAGGCCCTATACTTGGTGATAGGATTTTCATTAGTGAATAAAACAGGCTACTATCTCTTTTATGGAATTTATAATACAGGAGGGAGGCAAATGAATAAGTAAGCCAACAAATGAGATAATGAAAACTTGTAATAGGTGCTACGAAAGAAATGAAAAGGATAGAATAATAGAGGGTACCTATTTAGAGTGGTAAATAAAAGTCTCTCAAACCTTTATATAAGGTGATCAGAAGGAGAAAGCCTCTCTTAAGAAGGTGATATTTAAATCTAAACCTAAATGAGAAGGAGCCAGGTATTTGAACAGCATAAAGCTTGATGAGCTATTTTCTAAAGCAAAACAGCAGCTTAGTTCACATTTGGTAATTCACAAAATAATTTCCGCACTTTGAAACTTGCAATTTTCTAAATAAGCTCTGTCACTTTCCATTTTCCAGCCCACTCCAATCCAAACAGCAATAGTTTCCTGGTACTCTTTACATAAGATTGTGTGTATATAACTATCCCCAAGTTGATATTCTTACAAACACACCACTTTTTATTAAGAGTATCTTCTATATAATTCAAATACAGTTATAAGAGAAGTAGAGGTAGAAAACTAATATTTATGGAGGGACTATTATAGGCCAGGCACTGTCTTTAAAGTGTTACCACTATAAAATCAGCAAAACACTCTTTTTATATTCAAATTTTTTGTGTTTAGAGTGGAAGGAGAAGATTTAAAGAAATTTGTGATTTGTAAGGAAAGCAACATAAATATTGGAAGTGAAAAGGGAAGGAATCATAAAAGACATTATCTTGGTGAACTCATGGCAGTCCATAGTCTATTACTCAGATATTCAGGTTCAGAAACCTCAAACCAAAATAAAAAAGTGACTAATTATAAACCAGAATTATATCATACTAATTTCTGTTACAAAATATATTGTTGACCAGACTTTTAGACTACTGATCACAATCTCATCCACACCACATAATCCTCATTTGCACTTTCAACTGTACATCAACATTTATATCAGGAAGCTAAATCAGTGATCAGAACTGAGACTTGATGAATATGAAATCAGTAAAGGGATATCAGATCTTTCAGCCAGGCCATGGTGAGGACTGACCACTTATTTCTGCCCCTAAATAGAGATTACCTTCCTAGTTACCAGAATTTTCATGAACCACAGGTTATTTATCTTTCCCTTTTGTGCAGCAGTGTATAAACAGTGCCAAACTCTGCTTTTCAAATCTTTTTCAATGTTCAGTGCTGACCATCCATTCCATTTCTGCTGGCACAGCCTTTGTTGAGATATGTTAATGTCATGTATTTAATTCAATCAAAAACATTTCAGGGTACCGGTTATCTGCTGGGCACTATACTAGGTGCTGAGCATCCAAGGTTAGTTATGATCTGAACCACATCCTCAAAAATTCATCTTCTATTGAGGAAAGCTTCCTCTTTTCTGTTTTTGATCTAGGAGATTGCTTTTTGTTTTTAAGTGCCTTCTGCAAATATCTAATTTTATCCATTTTGTGCTGATGTTATTTAATTTTCAGAGTTCTGGGAGTAAAAAATTTACTCTGTATACTAACTACAAGGTGTATTTTGTATAGAGGAGGCAACTTAAGTACTGGGAAGTTAAGCAGCTTACTTGAAATCACAAAGTTAGTAAGTAGTGGAGATGAGATTAAAATTCTAGATCTTTCTGACTCCAAAAATCACACAATATTTCCTCTATTCCATGCAGTCTCTAAGAAACTAAAAACTCTAAGACAGAAATATATAAAATGCCTACATTTCTTGACATATCCCCCAATTCAATGACTATGTCTACCAAAATAAAATATCAAGTTATAAATTTGTACAGGGTTTTGAGATCTATTAACTACTAGGCCCCCCCAATTTAACAAGCCAAGAATAAATAATCTTCATTTTGGAAGGTCAAGGTCCAATTCACTGATATTTAGCATTCTTGGAAACAGATTCAAATCATAGATCACTTTTCTAGGTGAAAGCTCTAATCTCAGCAAAAATAAGGCCCTTCTAATATGTAAGAGATCTAAATTTTACTTCTACTTTAAGCCTCATTATCATCTACATCTGTTCTTCATGTTTCTTATGAGTTACAACAGTTCATTACAATTATGGCAGTCACTGAGTAAGGAAATTACTTGAACACTAATCCTAATGTACAAATAAGAAAAATGTGATGAACTGGGGAAGGGAGAACAGGAAATGGAGGACAGACACTATCAGGTGGGAGTGTGGTGTGAATAACACCACCAGAAACTGCAATTCATCAAACAGGAAGTGCTGAAATCACATGACATGCAGGAAAACAAAATTTAAAAATAAATGAAAAGGGGAAAGAAAGGTGGGCAAGTTCAATAGAACCGAGAGGGGGAAATGAAAAAGGCTTTAAGTGGATACTACAAGCCTATTTAAAAGAACAATAAGTTATTGGGGTGGTGAACACACAATACAATATAGAGATGAATTATAGAATTGTACACCTAAAACCTATATAATTTTATTAACCAATATCACCCTAATTAAGTCAAAAATTTTTTAAAATTAAAAAATATATATATTTAAATAATCTGGTGATAGTTACGGGACTATTTTCACTTTTTTAGTTATGTTCTCCTAATATTTACTCAACAGAGAATCACACAAATATCTAGCCATTAACTGTCAAAAAGATTTAAAAAAATAATTTTCTTCTAAAATAGTTTTTATGATGACCACAGATTTTCTTTTTACAGAAACAGAAATAAGTGTATTATAGTCACCATTAAGAAATACCATCTGAGTTAAATTCATCTTACCCATTAACGTTGCTAAAAGACACAAGGAGTACATTTCTTTGTCAGCTTGCTCCTGAAGTTCCTTAGATGACAGTTTACCAGTAGCAGCAATCTCTTCTTGTTTCACAGTGTGAGCAGAGTGTGTTGCAGAAGACTGACCACCTTCTGCTTTACTTTTTAGAATTTCTATTGTAATTCTGTCACCATGCTGTAAAGGAACTGGATCCTTTTCCATTCCTGCCTGGGGTGGCATTAACTCTTTAGGAGGAAAACCATATCGAATACACTGTAAATATGGAGGAATGTTGAATTCTCTGGCTATGCTTTCCTGAAGTTCAAAAAAGGTTGTTGAAGACTTAAGTGTAACCATGGACTGTCGTCCATCATTAGTTGTTATTCGGATTTTCTTCTCTTTAGAAGTTGTTGGTGAATAGGGAGATTTGGTAGGGGTAGCAGGTGCAGAGGATGGACCATCCGGAACGGCACTGGGAGAAACAGTCCTGGGCTGCCCTTTTTGTTCTTGTTTTAACTTCTCTGTTTTCCGTTTCTGCATTACAGAAGCCTGTTCCGTAATAGTCTGTTGAATAGTTCTTTCCGTTTTACTCATGTTTAACTCTTCCTTGTGCAAAGTTTTTGTTTTCTGTCCAGTAAGAATAATTTTAGTTGGGAGCTGAGACTCTGACTCTTGTCCTTGTACATCTTCAGCTCTTTGGGCATGAGCACCATCTATATTTACAGGTGTATAATCATCAGGATTCTTTTTGGCAGTCTGATGCAAGATAGTGTGGACAACTTTCTGAACTAAGATTTCACTCCCAAATTCACCAGGAAAGTGCTTGGTAACAAGTTTCATTGCAACATCATAAACATTACTATTCAAAGAAGAATCACTTTCATACTGGAACCAATATACTGTTTCTCTGACTACTCTGCCACCCCATTCCAAAGTAATAGGAAAAGCTTCTGGTAGATTGTCATACTCTTTACCATCCCAAAAATGTTTGAATCCACAACCACACTTGCCACCAGTGGATCTCGAATTAGTTCTGTCCCCATCCAAATACACAATAGACCCATCTCCTCTGACCCTTCGCACGGATGTGCCATGACACCAATTACAAGCTGTTAGGCTACTCAGTCCATAGTCTGGTATCAGAACATCTTTCACTGAATCATATGAGCAAACCACACTGTTCAAGGGAAAGCTATAATTTTTGTCAGGCCTCAGCTGTCCATGAGTACTTTTTGCCAGGTTATACAGTTTCCCTCCTGGAACCAACCACTCTGAAGGAACATGAAGTTCAGAAAGGGCACCACAGAGCAAACATTTGTGAAGGCGATTATCCATTACTGCTTTTTTAGCAGCTGCTGTGACTTCTTCAGGCTGAACTCCTATCACCCCAGTCCTCCTGTAGAAATATTGATGAACATCAGCAACCAAACTGGGGTGGATACCATGTTTGTCCATAAAGACTTCTTCCATAGCAGCAACAAGCCTAAGTAAGTATTTATCCTGCAGACTTCTGTCTCCTCCAATAACACAACCACCATCCTCCTCAAGTTTAATGTACTTTTTAATAAGGTCCTGAGGCACACCCCATGCTTTAGGAAGCAAATTCATAGGCAATTTGGGCAAAGCAGCCCCTTTTATGCCTACCAAGGGAATATAATGGTTTCTACCAGAGCTACTCCATGCAATACAAATTGGTTTGTTCAAATGACCATCTCTCCCAGTGCACTTCTCTACAGGGATGAGCCCAGGCAGAAAGGTGGCTGAATAATCACCAGAGCTTCTCATGCCACTGAGAGAATCTAATAGAATAATAGGGCGATGTAACACATTGGCAAGACCAAATATGTGGATATTCCTCAGGCCCAAAGGAACACCCTCAGGAGGAACAAACAAAGGGTCACACTCATTGATAATGTCTTCCCACTCAGCAGCATCAATGAAGTCATGGAACAGGGCTTGGTATCTGGGCAGGTGCTGTTGAAAGTGCTGTTTCAGATTCTCTCTCAAGGCATGCCAGAAGAGCTCCCGGCCCACTAGAGCCCGAGACACAGCATGCACCAGGCAGTGTCCATCCCCATCCACATGCACTGGAATGAGGCATTCCTGACTTTTATTGGCCCGCTTGATGTCCTCAAGGGTGTCATGCAAATATAGGAGGCTTCCGGAGCGGTCCTTGCCATAGCCCACCGTGTTAACATGCTCTGGTTCGATGAGGAAGGCGCGGTCACCCAGTAAAGCGCAATCGAACAGTTCGCCCTGGTTCATGTCCCGGAGAAGCTTAGCCCGGCCTGTCTGTTTATCCATTCCATAGCGAGCTAAAATGGGCGACAACAATTTGCAGTGGTAGTTGGAAAGGCCCATCACCTTTACCAGTTCCGTGGTCTTCTTGGGTGCCCCTGTAACTCCCAGCAGCGCGTTCCGCAGCAGGTTGTGTAGCACTACGTCCGGGTCGGTCACCTCCTCCACCCCCAGCAGCTGTTGTTGCTCGTGCCGCTGTCCGCACTCGGTACACTCGATGCTGACAGAACCGGAGGCCGGGAAGAAAAGACGCGCCTGGCACTTCGGATCTGGGCAGCTCCCGGAGAGGATTCTTCGGTCCCTCCGCTTCGAGAGCATCCCCTGAGCAGCCGCCGCCGCCGACAGGGACGACGGGGTGTGCGGTGCCTCAGGGGGAGGAGGTGGCGGCGGCAGCGGAGGCGGCGGCGGCGGCTGAGACATAGCTCTCGGCTCTCGAGTCTCGTTCCGCGTCCCAAGCGACCCTCAAAGGCTCATAGCCCAGACCCCCACCGGCCCAACTCGGTCTAGTCCGGGCCCAGGGCGAATCGCTTTCGTTTTCCTACCAGCTCCTCCTCCTCCTAGGCGAAGGCGGAAGCGGCAGACGTTGTTTCTCTTCTTACTTCTCCTCTGCCGGAGCCGTTGCCCCGAACGTAACGGCCACCACCCTATCCCGCACTCACACTCACTCACTCACTCTCGCTCTCTCTCCTCAGACACACAGACATACACGCCCTCACTGACAGTGCGCAGGCGCAGCTTCCGCTCTGCCCTCTGGGAATTAAAGTCCTCCAGCCTCTCTCTCGGCCATTGAATGCCAGAAACCTAAGTCCTACAAGAACTACAAGTACCGAGAGGCCAGGCTGTTCAGCGTCCGCGGAGAGGAGGAAGAGGAAGGCAATAGGCGGGGCGGCAGAAAGGAAGTAGTCACTCACGTTGCCTGCCGGGAGTTGTAGTTTTATCTGGATCGGCTTTGCTGTCTTCCCCACTCTGGGGCCCAAGCAAAGGAGTATGAGAGACCATCTTTCCTAGGATGCACTGCGGTCCATTCAGCTTCACTTCCTCTTCAGGCGGAGGAAGGATACAGGGAAGCTTTCTTGTTAAAGCCGAGTTAAAGGGTATGGGTGTCGGAAGCAGAGGGTCTGAAGTTCACGACTCCTAGAAGGGGAGGGAAATAAAAGGCTCTCAGTGAGAAGGTACAGTAAATAAATGTCCAGCGATATGACGGGCTGGGAAGTTGAATTAAATGGTCTTCTCTAGGCTAGCGGTAATAAGAGAAAAGGGGAAAAACCGTGGATTGATTCTCAGAGTGTTTAACGTCTTTTTTTTTTTTTTTACTTCCATACTTTTTATTCTCATTCTTCCCGCTATTCTAAGCCACTGAGGCGCCTGCGCCCCATTTTCTGCCTTTTCTGTCTCTCTACCGAGGGTCGCAAAGGAGCCATTTGTTTCCTCCTTCCCTGTACGTCTGCAGTTTACAGTATAAATAATACCTCCTTCCCTCAGAGAGTTATAGAAGCCATCATTACGTTCTTAATGTATATCTGTCATAGCCATACACGATATCAGTTGCTCTTCGTCATAACCTTGTTAGGAAGCAAGTCCCGAAAGGAAATGACCTGCTCAAGTTCACAGTCCAGTTAGTGACTGGATAGGTACAAAGCTAGATCTGAACCCATTTTACAAACAGGGACATAGGCAGGAAAGGTAAGGCTAGTATTAATAAAATAGTAACTAACTTCTGGTTCCTATTATAGTTGTTGACAAAGAACAACCAACCTAAGAAAAAGTCTTATAAGAGTTTGAGCCAAACTGACAATTGCTGGGAAGCAAAATCTCAATGGATTGAGAAAATGTTCCAGGGAATGGCTGTTTTGTAGCTCATTTTAAGCATTAGAACCAAAGGAGGAGATATAAGAGGGTTATATAAAACTCATTGTTGGTAGATTAGAGAGGTCGGAGAAAGCACTGTGGGAAAATTTCTGAGATTAGATAAACAGTAAAATGGAGAGACATCTCTTACATTTGGGAGGTACAAGATAACATTTACAGCACATAGAGATGGTATGTGAGCAACAAGATAGCAACGTGGTCTCGTGTTCTGGTGCAGGCGGTTGTGCCTTTTAGGGGTCTAGAAAAGAAAATTACACTTCAAAGGTATGTTATCCTAGATGCACAAAGGCAGAGACAATTTCAGAGGTAAAGACTGACCTTTGTCAAGGAATAAGCTACAAGCCTAGGACAGGACTACCTACCATGACCTGCCTTATGTTAGGAATGTCTACATTCAGACAATGCTGTGTGGTTACTCTGGTCTCTTTGGGTTTGTAAGACCAGCTATGGAGGCCTGCCCTGAGCTTGTCAAGTTTAGTATGTGACCCCTTTTCATCCACAGAGTGTATATAATATGCTCAAATACATCATCTCATCCTCACACCAGTCCTGCGATACCTTTACCAGGTATGGTTGACTTCATTTGCAGTTACAGAAACAGACTAGAAAGAATTAAGTGACTTGTCCAAGGTCAGATCACCAGTGTTATCTCAGACTCAGTGCTTTTTGTAGTACTTCCTTTACAAAAGAAAAAGCTGTTAAGGTCAGACCTTTTGTTAAGCCTCAGGGTCACCTTAGTGACTCCAGGGGTTGTAAGAACTAGAATCCATAAGGAGGTAAAAGAGCTTTATTTTATTACTTGTGTGCTAGGAAACTGCCTTTTCATGCAAAACACATAGGTTAATTGAAAGATAGTGTTATTAAAATTATTTTACAGTCAGTCCCTTTCACTTACCATTCTGGAAATTCTTGTTTTCAAAACCTTAGATAAGTAAACTTGCTCAAAATTTCTGAAACATTTGGCACAAAATAGATAACGTAAATGCAGTCCATGAGATCATTTGAGTCTTCCATAGCTGCCAAGGTAAGGTTAGGTTTTTGGAGTAAATAGATTTAGATGCTTGAAATGAACCATCTGTAAGATAGACTCTCCTAAAGAGTCTTAGTATTGACTTTCACCTAAATTGTGTATAATTTTCTTCAAAAGAAATAATACGTTTGGAAGAGAAAGCCTTCAAAATTTCATTTTCTCGCCCAATTCTACTTTATCCATGCAAAAATAATGTTACCTTTAAACAAGATAGGTAATGGTCTTACTGGTGAGAGAGTGAGACCTCGGTTCTTGCCTTCTTGAAGGAAAGACTTCAATCAAGAGACCAAATGTAGAAAAGCAAGCAAGAATTTATTGACTGCAGCAAAAACACACTTAGGACAGTGAAACAAGTAAGGGCATAGAAAAGCAACAGGAGAGTGTAGGCTGGTCTGCTTTAGGTCACTGAATTAGAGAAAAGGGAGCCTTGGAGACAGATTCAGGGAGTTAGCCAGGGATGAGCTGTCGCTGCCCATTGCTCCCCTGGTTGCAAGTCTCAGGAGTCCCTTGAAGTTTAGGAAATAATGTGACTCTGGGGAAAGGGAATGGCATGGGCATGCTCCCTGGAGGGAGATCACACTGTGATCTTCGTTTTCAGGAGTTTCAAAGGCTGGGCTTTCAGGGGAATTCTTAGGGGATCAATAGAGTTTTCACCAGCTTTATGGTAATGTACCAAGATGAGATTTATTCTCTTAATTTGTCTGTTCTTGGGTGTGGTTGGGAAATGGCACTAATTGGATTTCTGTCTCCCTGAATAGGTGATTTAAGCTATTTACCCTCTGGTTGGGGAGAAGTGCAAACCATTTACTCTTTTTTTTTTTATTTTTTATTGATTTTAGAGAGGAAGGGAGAGAGAGAGAGGATAGAAACATCAATGATGATAATCATTGATCGGCTGCCTCCTGCACGCCCCTTACTGGGGATCGAGCCCGCAACCCCGGCATGTGCCCTTGACTGGAATCGAACCCCAGACCTTTCAGTCTGCACGTTGATGCTCTATCCACCGAGCCAAACCGGCTAGGGCCAAACCATTTACTCTTAAGTTTCCTTGGTTTAGGGAAGATAGGATTTATTATGGGGCTGCAAACTGCTGTTTAACTATCTTCCTTAGTTTCCCTATTCTGCTTGTCCTGGAATTTTCCAGGCTTCTTACTATCCTATAACAATGGTATTTACCTTGAAGGGGATAATTTTCAATAAAGTTTTTCATAAAGAATTAGTTTATGCAGGAAAAGTGGTTTATATCTGTTTTGACAATAGTTTGGTGGTAATTGCTTAAATGATCTTGGAACTGATTTTTAATCAAGTGTTTATAAGTTGAGAAATTGGATATGTCCTTTAAGTGGAAATAATTTTTGCCATGACTGAGAAGGTACACCTGCAGTAAAATTTCATTTTTCTCATTCAGAATTCAAACAATTGAATTATTAATACCTTGGAGCATGTGAAAGCTGGCAGCAGTGTGCAATTCGAACACTGTCATGCATTTTTATGTCTTATCTTCACCAAGCCAAATTTTCCTTATGGGTGATACATATGAACAGTGAAATAGATTTTTTAAAATTGCACCTGAATATGTCATTCTGAATCGTACATTAACAAAAAAACCACGTCCCATCCTACTGAAAAAATGGGCAGCCTTTCTCTGGTTTGTCAAGCACAACCCACTTGATTGATCTAGTGCTAATTTCCCTGTGTGGGGCCTTGATTAGGTGGAAGCATTCTTCTCAAACTACATTTGATATTTAAACCCATTTGTTACTATAGTTCTTCTAGTTTTAAGAATTGTACTTTTGAGGGGGGGGGGGATAGAAATACCCTGGTGTAAAGCATATTTAATTGGTGGGGGGAGAAGGGGGAGAGTAAGTTTTCAGGCAATTCTAGAATTAAATTAGATCATTTAACCTGAAAATTACTTCATTAATGAATCTGTAAATGCAGTCAAAGTTCTCAGAGTAAGAAAGCTAACATAAATGAAGAAAGAGGTAATGATATTAACCATGCCAAGTTCAATTTGTGAATCAATTGGCTGCCTCCAGCATGTATTCTGACCAGGGATCAAACTGCCGGTGCATGGGCTCTGTGCTCTGACCAGGAATCGAACCAGGGACCTTTCAGTGCACAAGACGATGCTCAACCAATTGAGCTACACTGACCAGGGTGGGTAATACTGTTTCTTATAAGGCCATAAGAGTGCTGAAAGCTTTTAATCTACTTATATGAGATACACATGTTTCCTTCCTCTTCCTCCAAAATTCCATGATCTTAATTGCCTAATAATGTTCATAAGATCTTTGTGGGATGCATAATAGTTGTTTTTCTTGTCTCAGTATTACAGATGGGGAAAATGAGCTAGGCACCTAATGTCAGCTGCTCTGATATATAACTCTTCTACCACCATCACCCTAGCATCACTTGTATCTGAATTACAAAATTCAGTTAAAATTAAAATTCGTTTATCCCCCATAATTTCTAGTATGGCACTTTTAAACTTGCTGGATTGCTTTTAACAAACCTAGTAAATGTAAAAGCTAAAGACATCTACTTAACATAAAAACAAAAGGCATCCACTTCACAACAGAACAGGTATCATTGTTTTTTCCCATTTAAATTGCAAAAGGAAGTGAAGTATCACGGAGAAGTTATATCCAAGGAGGACTTTAGGAACAAGAATTGCAGAGAGTATTTGAAGAACAGTGATTGGCAGTATTTGGGGATTATTTTAAGTCAGCCACATTCTTTCTCCTATGGAATGTACATCTGTACTAAGAGTTGACTATTTACTCCATATCCCTACCCCAGACAATCAGATGTCAAGTTACAAGCTTTTGTTGAAGTTTGGGGTGGATGTGGGAGGGACTTAATTACTGAAGTAGGTATTACAGGAACCTAAAGGCCAGCCCTATCCCAAAGGAGCTTACATTCTAATAGAAATAGCCGGATCTAAATTCATAAATACAAGTAGAATAAAGCATATAATCAAAGCTATACAGAAAAATGAATATCACAAATTCCATGGAAAATGTATTGAGGGCTTATTATAAGGCAGGTGTATTTAAGTATATTACCTTAATCTTTAAAACAATCCTGTGAGATAGGTAGTATTGTCCTCCTACCTATGAGAAGATGTAATGGAAAGGTTAATATTATCATCATTACCAGCCAACTAGCAAGTAGCAGAGCTGGGCTTCAAATCAAAATTTTCTTCCATGTTCAGCCCTCCCTCTTTGCACTACCTCACAACTGCTTAAGTGATTTGAGAGAGAATTAGCCAAAAAGTGAGTGCAAACTAGTGGCCAATGGCCAAATTTGGCTTAGTTGTGTTTTTATTTGGCCAGCAACTTTTTTTTTATATGAACTTATTTGAACAGTGGCCAGCACTTCACTCTTCAAGGTTGTACACCAGGTGCCCTTGACACAAATTACCTGCCTGGCTTCAAAAAGCATTTTGTGCTTTCTGTAGCAGGCAGTAACTAGGGACAGAGAGGAGCTGTTCTCAAAAGTTTCACGGAGAAGTTATATCCAAGGGTGGAAGGAGGACTTTAGGAACAAGAATTGCAGAGAGTATTTGAAGGAGAATGACTGGCAGTATTTATCATAATATAAAAGTGAGAGGGGTCAAACACAAAGCTAGAAGTTATGACTTAGCACGGTAGTTCTCAAACTTTAGTAAGCATCAGAATTAAATAGAAAGCTAAAACAGATTGCTGGGCTCCATCCCAGAATGAGTGCCTTTGGAATGAAGCTTAAGAATTTCCATTTCTAGCAAGTTCTCTAGTACTGTTGTTGTTGGTCAAGTATTATACTTTGAAAATCACTGTTGATCAGACTGTAAGGCACTTTGGGAAAGGGCTTAAGCCAAGGTTTTGCTTTTGTATTTCTGTTGTTTTAAGTACAAAAGGAATTGCTTGATAGAATGTTTTAAAAAGAAGTAAAGAAGAGCCCTAACTGGTTTGGCTCAGCGGATGGAGCGTCAGCCTGTGGACTCAAGGGTCCCAGGTTCGATTCCGCCCAAGGGCATGTACCTTGGTTGCAGGCACATACCCAGTAGGGAGTGTGCAGGAGCCAGCTGATCGATGTTTCTCTCTCATCGATGTTTCTAACTCTCTATCCTCCTTCTCACTTCCTCTCTGTTAAAAATCAATAAAATATATTAAAAAAATAGAAGTAAAGAAGAAAATCAAATTAGTCTGTTATCAATTAGAGGTTATAGTTTTTAACATTTTTGATGGATCTTTCAATTTCTTTTTTTCTAAAAAAAAGTATACTTTAAAAAAAAGTTGTATCATCATTATCATCATCATCATCATCATCATTATAGCTATTAACACTTAATGGGGCATCTACTAGGCACCAGGGTCTTTACAACATATATTTACTTAATCCTTATAATAGCCTTATGAGCCAGGTACTGTTATTATCATTCTTATTTTACAGATGAGGAAACAGAGGCACCGAGGAGAGGAGTTAAGTAACTTGCTCAGTTTCACTGCTAGTCCGTGACCTAATTAATATTAAAATCCAGGCACTCTGACTCCAGAGCCTGTATGCTTAACCATTATGCTATACTGACCGTCATGCTATACTATAGTGCACACTGTTTTTAACCTGTGTTGTTTAATCACATCATGAACAATCTTGATAACTTTAAATATTCTTGTTCAACATTTAAAATAAAAGCCTACTTTTTTCTTTGCTTTATTCTTGGCAACCTTGCGTCGAGGAAATCTATCAGTGCCCTTTTCTAACAGCATTTACTCACCTAGTGTCTCTGTGTCTACTTCTGGTGAAGGTGCTGTGAACATTGTTGAAATGACAACAAAAGATTTAGAATATTACATAAACTTTGTTGATAAAGCCTGAACATTGTTTGGGAAGATTGACTCCAATTTTGAAAGAGGTTCTCCTGTGGGTAAAGTGCTATCAAACAGCTTCACATACTACAGAAAAATCATCTCTGTAGGAAGGAAGAGTCCATCAATGCAGAAAATTTCATTGTCTTATTTTAAGAAATTGCCACAGCCACCACAACCTTCAACATCCACCACCCTGATCAGTCAGCAGCCATCAATTTCGAGACAAGACCTTCCACCAGTAAAAAGATTATAACTCACTGAAGTCTCAGGTGATGGTTAGCATTTTTAAGCAAAAAAGTATTTTTAAGTTAAGATATGTATTTTTTTAGACCTAATACTATTGCACACTTAATAGACTACAGTATAGTATAAACATAACTTATTATATGCACTGGGAAACCAAACAATTTGTGTGAGTTACTTTATTGCGACATTTGCTTTTTGTGATGGTTTGGAAACCCATAATATCTCTGAGGTATGCCTGTAATACATTTCAAACATTGAAAAGTTTGCAGCATAATAATATTTAAAATATTCAGCCCTAGCTGGATAGAGCATTGATTTGCGGACTGAAGGGTCAAGGGCATGTACCTCGGTTGCAGGCTTCTTCTCCCAGGCCTGGCCCTGGTTGGGGCGCGTGCAGGAGGCACCCAATCGTGATCAATATTTCTCTCTGTCTTTCCCGCTCTCTCCCACTCTCTCTAAAAAATCAATAGAAAAATATCCTCGGGTGAGGGTAAAAAAATAAAATATTTATGCACCCACTACTTGGTTTAACAAATGTCAATATTTTAGCATATTTGCTTTAGAATCCTGCCTTCGGGGGGGGGGGGACACACACACACACACACACACACACACACACACACACACACACAAATAGAGCCTGGCCAGCATGGCTCAGTGGTTGAATATCAACCTATGTATGAACCAGGAGGTCATGGCTTAATTCCCGGTCAGGGCACATGCCCAGGTTGCAGTCTCAATCCCCAGTGTGGAGATCATTGATGTTTCTATCTCTCTCTCCCTCTTCCTTCCTCTCTGAAATCAAGAAAAATATATTATTAAAAAAAAACACCTCACCTCTTTAAAAAACAAAACAAAACACAGATATAGTCAATATGATTTTGAGCTTTAATTTTACTTAAAACAAAATTGTGCCTTATGAGTTATAAGGGAAATGACCATTTCCCTAAATAAAAATAGGATATTCATTAAACTTAATAGTGGGCGAAGAATTTCTGTGGTGAACAATTTCATAATTACTATTGCCATTATCATGCTATCCCAGTAAACACTCCTCCCCCTTCCATACCCATAGGCTTTATTAATTACTTGGTGATAAATGTAGTAAACACAGATAGTAACATAAAGCTAGGTAATGTGACTTATATGGCTTACACCGTTTTCGTGCTGCTTGGTCTAATTCCATGTGGTGGAAGTCAAATTTCAACAAGGTAACATCTCAGCTTTGCCCAATAGAACTGTCCGTAGTGATGGAAGAATCCTATGCATGTCCTGTCCTATGTGACAGCCACTAGCCATGTGTGGCTTAAAAAACTGAACTCGTTTTATTTAAATTTAAGTAGCCACATGTGGCTAGTGGTTACCATATTGGACAGCACAGAACTAAGTCCTCAAAGTGCACATTGAAATGAATGAGTCCCAAATTCCAGTGAGTCATGGCTCTGGCAGAGGGTAAAAGGATGGGGACTGACAGCAAAAGGGAACTTTTTGGGATGATGCAAATTTTCTTGATTATAATGATGGTGACATGGCTATACACCTTTGCCAAAACTCATCCTGTACTCATAAAATGGGTGTGTTTGATGTACATAAATTATATCTAAATAAAGTTGACTTTACAAAGTAAAAGAAAAAAGTTGAGTTTTAGAGACATAGTTCCCCCTCATGTCTATCTAAAGCATGCCTTCTGCAATCCCATTTTTTTCTCTTAGAACCACCAAAGTCATGACTACATTACTGACCCTGTGTGATTTGGCCCCTGCTACTTGGTTTGACATTTTTTCCTGGCTGTGCTTCAGCCACACTGGCCTCCTGGTTGGTCTTCAAACAGCCCAAGTACATTCCTATCTCAAGGCCTTTGAACTTGCTCTTCTGCCTGGAAAACTCTTCCCCAAGTATTCTTTTAATGTCTGCTCAAATCTCAGCCATGATGCCATTCCTGCCAGCCTTTCTAAAACAGAACCCCTATCTTTTCAGCTCTCCATTCCCTAATCCTGCTCACTTTCTTTACAGCACTAATCACTATCTGAAATTACATAATTACTTGTCTATTCTCCTCTTTCCCCATTAGACTGTAAGGCTGTTCATAAGGGCAGGGAGGTTGTTGATTGTTGGATTCCCTGGGCCAAGCACACAGTAGCCTCAATAAATATTGTTAAGTGAATGAATAAATGGCTATCATCCACGGCAGTATTTCTCAGCTTGAGATCCAAGCATATGTTTGTAGAAAATCCACAAATTCTCTGCAAGATTAAAAAATTTTGTGTTGCCCAGCCAGTGTGGCTCAGTAGTTGAGCATCGACTGTGAATCAGGAGGTCACCGTTCAATTCCCGGTCAGGGCACATGCCCGGGTTGTGGGCTCGATCCCCAGTGTGAGGCATGCAGGAGGCAGCCAATCAATGTCATCATTCTCTGTCATCATTGATGTTTCTAGCTCTCTCTCCCTCTCCCTTCCTCTCTGAAATCAATAAAAATATTTTTTTAAAAATGTTTGTGTTGCTATTTTGATACTAATCTAAAATAGTGACATTGTTTATGATTTTCCAAGTGAGCACCTTAAAACATGAAGTTTTGAGTGCCTGAGTTCATGTTGAGTTTAAGTTCATTTTGAGTTTAGGACTTGGTTTCTATCAGATAAAAACTAAAGGACATCATGACACGGTGTAGTAAAGATTTCACAGTAATTTTGATAGAGAGTTGAGTCATCACATGTCACACAGTAGCCTAGACAGGCCAAGATTAAAAGGACCAGCACTGCCCGGCCAGTGTCTTTCAGTGGTTGAGCCTCGATCTATGAACCAAGAGGTCATGGTTTGATTCCTGGTGAGGGCATGTGTCTGGGTTGCAGACTCGATTCCTAGTAGGGGTCATGCAGAAGGCAGCCGATCAATGTTTCTGCCTCTCCCTTCCTCTCTGAAATCAATAAAAATATTTTAAAAAGAAGTTGCTTTAAAAAAAAAAAAAAAAAAGAACCAGCACTTCACCTGTCAGTGCCACATTCCAGTTAGAAGCAGA
This sequence comes from Plecotus auritus, assembly GCF_963455305.1. Lineage (NCBI taxonomy): Eukaryota > Metazoa > Chordata > Mammalia > Chiroptera > Vespertilionidae > Plecotus > Plecotus auritus. Next base: position 37,830,398 of record NC_137777.1, read on the forward strand.
AATTGCACAAAACACACACGCATACATATGCCTATATTCACAACAACTTAGTAGCTGTAAGAGAACCAGTAAATACACAGTGAAGAATTGGGTTTTGATTCCCTGCAATAATTAGATTAGATACTATTTAATTCAGGTCTCAAATACTCAAAAATAGTAACCCTATCTTATAGTGAATATGACTGCTTTACAAAATTATCAAGTGATAGTAAAATTGGCATTCCAAGATTTTTTAGCACTAGAATTTTTACTAAAACGTAAGAACTAGCCCTGGGTGGTGTGGTTCAGTTGGTTGGGCATCATCCTGTGCACCAAAAGGTTGCTGGTTCGAGGAGGGCACAGGCTGAGTTTCGGGCTCAATCCCCAGTAGGGGGCGTGCAGGAGACAGCTAATCGATATTCAGCTATCACATCGATGTTTCTCTTTCCTCTTCCTCTAAAAATCCACAAAAAGCCCTAGCTGGTTTGGCTCAGTGGAAAGAGTGCTGGCCTGTGGACTGATGGGTCCCAGGTTTGATTTTAGCCAAGGGCACATGCCAGGGTTGTGGGCTCGATCCCCAGTAGGGGACATGCTAGAGGCAGCCGATCAATGATTCCCATCATTGATGTTTCTCTCCCTTTCTCTCAGAAATCAATAAAGAAATATATTTTTTTAAAAATATAAAATAAAAATCCATTAAAAAAATTTTAAAAAGAATTATCTAGAACGAGCAGCAGAAGACCTGGGAAGTTAGTAATACAACATATTTGTACAATCAGGTATCATTTGCATTGACATTTTAAGGTAAACAATACAGAGATACATTTAATATAGATCAGAAGTGGAATCAAAATGCTCATAAATCTAACACATTACAATTCAAGTTAACATTAATTTTAAATGGCTGGACCAAATAACCACTGCAATTATAGTGCCTTTGCCTCCTCTTCATTTTCCCTTTATTAGAACTCAAGGGTTACTTTTGGTGTAAAAGAAAATAAAGTTCATGAATTTACTACTAGTAAAAGAAATATCTTTTGCATCTTTGTTCCAGTAACAACTTTGTGTTTCTGTAGACATGGACTGACCTCTTTTCCTGAACCTTCTAGCTCTGTCACAAATACTGTCTAATTCTGTTCCTTTCAAAATTAAGGCAAAGGTCAGAACAAGTAGTATCAGACACATTGTCCATATGTATAGTTTCATAAGTCATATTTAATAAGTGAGAGAAGAGCATACTTTTTTTAGCCCTGTGGATCATTTACACATACGTTTTATAGTATTCCAAGGTATAAGTGCATCGTAGTTATGATGTACACAAATTTAAACCCAACACAGTCGGCAAGCAGTTTTTATTTAATTGGGCAGCAATATACGTACTATTGTTGTAGCCCTGGCCAGGTGGCTCAGTTGGTTGGAGCATCGTTCAGTGAACTGAGGGGTTTCAGGTTTGATCCCCAGTCCTCGGTAGGGGTATCTGGGGGAGGCAACCGAGTGATATTTCTCTTTCACATCAATGTTTCCCTATCCCCCTTCCTCTCTAAAAATCAATAAAGATATCCTCAGGTGAGGATTGGGGAAAGGAAATATATATACATATATATATATATATATATATATATATATATATATATAAATTATTGTAGGAAAGGATATGTATGTGCTAAATTAAAGCATTGGCACTAGGTGTCAGCAAATCACAATAATGGAGAGCACCTCAAGTTGAACATTGGTAAAATAGCAATAAATGGACAGTATTTCACAAGGACTCCTCTCAATCAGCATTTTTCCATTCAAATACTAATTTCATGTATCTTGACATTTGTGAAGGTGTGCTCCATGAATTCAATGGATATTAATAGGTGCCATGTTGAGGGAAGGGTCCTATAATAAAATAAGTTTAGGAAATGATGAGTAAACTAAGTTTTCTTTTTTTTCCACTGTAGGTCTTCTCAGAATCCTTCTATGCTGATGACATTGTGACTCTGTGCCGCGCCAGCACAGCCAAGGGTTCGGCGAGCCTGAGGGAGGGCTGGCGAAGGATGAAGAAAAGACAAAGAGAATAAGCTGGGTCTAGGTGGATCTTCTGTGCATGACTGAGACCACAGTACAGATCCAGACTGCAAGCTGAATGCTTTATTTTATAGTCAGAGGTAAACAAGGTAATTTACAATGTTCTTGTAAGTTTCACTTGTTTTGGCAGCACTTGCTGCACCTCCCACAGCCCATTAGCTACCCAGGAAAGATGGAGGGAGCAGTCACAAGATCAAGCTTAATTATGCTAAGAGGGCTGTGCCCTCTAAGCTGGGACTTGTTTGCGGCTTTGCCAGCAGGTCAGTCCAATGCTTAACCCTATAACCACTCCCTACATGACTCTTTGCAGAGAGCAGCAGTGATGGCTCCAGAATGTCTAGGGAGAAGGAAGAGCTTAGTGTCAAGAGTCTGCTCACAGCATAAGATACTAGGATGTGTCCTTCAGCCACATCTGTTTTGCACACTGTTTTATTTAGAGCTATACCAGGTATTTGGGGGTGATCTGGAGAAGCCAATAGAGATAATGGGGGTGTTTAGTGCCCTAAGCCAGTGGTCGGAAAACTCATTAGTCAACAGAGCCAAATATCAACAGTACAAAGATTGAAATTTCTTTTGAGAGCCAAACTTTTTAAACTTAAACTATATAGGTAGGTACATTGTTATTAACTTAATTAGGGTACTCCTAAGCTGGCCTTTGCTAAAAACGTCCTCAATCTGATTGAGGTAGGTTCGCTGAGGTTGACCTCTCCCATCCACACTTGTCTTGTATACTTGTTTCGTCTATCTCCTTTCATTCATCCTCTATATATGTCCAAACCATCTCAACATACCTTTCTCAATCCTTGACACTACATCTTCTTGCACTCCACAACGTTCCCTAAAATTAACTTAATAAACTTTACTTAAAGTTTTAAGTCTTAGTTAAACTATAGGTATGTTGAATAAAACTTGAAATCATACTTAATAACAATATTTATTGATAAAATTAAATTCCTTACAATTTACCTTACAATATCCGTAAATTAAATCATGATAATGACTGACAAACACTAATGTGAACAATGGCCTTGCATCTCCTTGGAAAGTTTGGGTAAGTCAGGTTTCTATGTTGTTGGGTTTTTTTTTGTTTGTTTGTTTGTTTGTTTGTTTGTTTTAAATATATTTTATTGATACTTTACAGAGAGGAAGGGAGAGGGATAGAGAGCTAGAAACATCGATGAGAGAGAAACATCGATCAGCTGCCTCCTGCACACCTCCCACTGGGGATGTGCCCGCAACCAAGGTACATGCCCTTGACCGGAATCGAACCTGGGACCCTTCAGTCCGCAGGCCGACGCTCTATCCACTGAGCCAAACCGGTTTCAGCTCTATGTTGTTGTTTTTAATTTTAGGCACAATTCCAGGTTCTCATCAATAAGACGACTTCTCAATTTACTCTTGATAAGGTTTATGCTTGAAAATGATTGTTCGCATAAATATGTAGACCCAAATAAGGAAAGAACAGCAAATGCTAGTTTTTTCAGTTGATTATATGAGTCAGGAATACTATTCCAGGTGTTAAAAATCAACATATCTTCTTTCTCCAGGTCTTTCAAAGCAGACCACTTGTGCTGTGAACTAAGTTCACATTTGTTTTTCTCCAATCCTATCTAATAAAAGAGTAATATGCAAATTGACCGTCACTCCAAGACACAAGATGGCCGCCCCCATGAGGTCAAAGATGGCTGCCCCCATGTGGACACAAGATGGCCACCACAAGATGGCCTGCAGGAGAGGGCAGTTGTGGGCAGTTAAGGGTGACCAGGCCAACAGAGGAGGGCAGTTGCAGGTGACCAGGCTGGCAAGGGAGGGCAGTTGGGGGGGACCCAGGACTGCAGGGGAGGGCAGTTGGGGGGAACCAGCCCTGCAGGGGAGGGCAGTTGTGGGCGATCAGGCAACCAGGGAGGGAAGTTAGGGGTGACTGGGCCAGCAGAGGAGGGCAGTTGGAGGAGACCAGGCCAGCAGGGGAGGGCAGTTGGGAGGGGACCAGGACAGCAGGGGAGGACAGTTGGGAGGGACCAGGGCAGTTGGGGGGGACCAGGCCTGCAGGGGAGGGCAGTTGTGGGCGATCAGGCCAGCAGGGAGGGCAGTTAGGGGAGACCAGATCTGCAGGGAAGGGCAGTTGTGGGCGATCAGAATGGCAGGGGAGGGCAGTTAGGGGTGACCAGGTCAGCAGGGGAGGGCAGTAAGGGGCAATCGGGCCAGCCGGGAGCAGTTAGGCATCGATCAGGCTGACAGGGGAGTGATTAGGGGGTGATCAGGCTGGCAGGCAGAAGTGGTTAGGGACAATCAGGCAGAGGCAGTAGTGCAGTTGGGAGCCAGCAGTCCTGGACTGTGAGAGGGATGTCCAACCACCCGTTTATTGGCCCTAAACGGGCGGTCGGACATCCCTCAAGAGGTCCCAGATTGGAGAAGGTGCAGGCTGGGCTGAGGGACACGCCCTCACCCCCCACCCCTCATGCATGAATTTTGTGCACCAGGCCTCTAGTATTTCTATATCAGCACAAAGATGTTCAAATTTCGAGCTCCACAATTCTGTTTTTTAAATCCAGCAATTGCATTTCAAAGTTGCCAATGTCAATATTAAAGGGAGAAAAATTTAATTCTGTTACAGTAGCATTAAGAGGTTTTTTAACAAAGGCTAACGTTGCTTTGCTGTTTCTGAATTCCTGAAACCTGTTGGGAAAAGATTCCCTTATATTTAAAAGTGTTATTTTGAAATAGCAAATGTCAATATCAGAATTATTTTCTTGGCGATGTTTCAACAGGCTTGGAAAGTGAATCAAAGTTTCTCTTTCAAAATCTTGAGCAAAAAGAGATAATTTTTTTTAATGAAATAACTTATAACATCGAAAAAATTGTGTTTCCTTTCCCCTGTAGTTTACAATTAAACTGATTTAGATGAGACGTAACGTCTACCATGAAATAAAATTTTTGGATCCACTGATTGTTCGTTAGTTCTGGATAGTGAACACCTTCTCAAGGAGAAATGCTTTAATTTCTGTTAATAAGGAAGCGAAATGTTTCAAAACGTTTCCTCTTGATAACCAACGTACCTTGTTATGCAGCAGAAGATCTGCATACTCACTCTCCATTTCAACTAAAAATTCTTTAAATTGGCTATGATTAAGAGCTTTAGCTATAATGGAGTTGATAATGCTAATCACCAATCCCATAACTTTGCAAATTTCTTCTGGAAATGTCTGCGCACAAAGCGCTTCTTGATGAATGATGCAATGGTAAGTAAGTATCTCGTGATTAATTTTTTCTTTCAAAATAGCAACAAACCCCTTTCTTACGCCGGTCATACTTTTCGCCCCGTTGAAATTGAGACAATTTTATTGAGTGGAATATGATGTTTTTCAATGCACTCAATTACAGCATTTGCTATATCCTCTCCACATGTTTGACCTTTGGCAATAATCCTAAAAGTTCTTCTTTAGGACCTGTAGATGAAATAAATCGTACAAAAAGTGAAACTTGCGCTGTATCATTTATGTCACAAGACTCGTCAACTGCTATTGATAAAGCTGAAACCAATTTAAGATCTTCGACTTGCTGGTAGGTTATATTCGAAGACATTTTGACTGTTCTATCTTTCACTGTTTTAGCAGACAATGGTAACTCTTTAATTTTTTTTTAGAATATCTGCTTTGTTCTTAAAATCCCGAAATAGCTCTTCAGATGCATTTATAAAACAACTTTTATGTATTCACCGTCTGTACATGGTTTTCCTCTCTTAGCAATCTCTTGACTAACTACAAAACTTGCAATATTAACGTTGTTGGAAGATTGCATCCAGTAATTAAATACAGAACTTGATTTTCCTTAACTCTTCTGAAGTTCCTCAACTGCTTTCTTCCTTGCATCACCGACAGGATATTTAGTACTAAATGACACGTGTTTAGTTGTAAAGTGTCTCTCCAAATTTGATTTCTTGTTATGTGCCAATTTTTCCTGACAAATAAGACAGGTTGGAAGGCCATTTAAGTTTTGAATAAACGTGAAAGTCTCGGTTCATTCAACTTCAAATTCACGGTTTTCGTCTTCCGTTTTTCTTTGCTTCTTCTTTGTAGCCATGTCAAACAGGGCACCTAAAAAAGTTTCATTTTATAATAATAAAGCCACCAACACAAAATAATTACAATTCTTAAATTGATGACAAAAATACCTGTAGGATTTGCAGCTGGTTGGAAAAATACAGGTAACTTTATGCTTCAAGTAGGCACTTTTGTCACCCGCGCACCATTTGCGGGACGCAACTAGCCCTAACCACTGCACAATGAGACTGCTGACTGGCTGGCTCACTCAACTCATGCATGAATCGCGTGCGCCTCCCCCGCACTGCGTATCCTGCGGCCCGCCTGCACCGTGTCTCCCATCACCCCACCGACCGACACCCCCACTTCTTCTAATGCCACTTCTTCAAAATAGACTCGCCCAGGCCGAAAACCAACTTTTGCAAATGGGCCACAAAGTTTCAATTGCACTGTACATGCGTGCCCGCATATGGTGTATTGTGGAAGAGCCACACTCAAGGGGCCAACGAGCCGCATGTGGCTTGCGAGCCATGGTTTGCCGACCACTGCCCTAAGCCATCCCTTAGCACAATTATTGATATATAGCATTTCCACACTTTGGCTGCAAAAACATTTTGAATCTGTATCAGAGGCACACATTTTAGAAAAAAACAACTGAACAAATAGTATCTCTCATTATGTTTTCTAGTTTTATCAGTGTGCTTGAAAAGGAGTTAATGCTTGCCCATATTTTCTGATAATTAATGGAGGAGTTTTTTTTTCATTTAATGTTTTATATTTTTGTATGTGATGTGAGGGATTCAACTTATTTATCTTTTTATTTTATATTGCAAAATACCAATTGCCCCAAAATTTTGCTTTAAATGTGGTTTTGGGCCCTAGCCGGTTTAGCTCAGTGGATAGAGCACTGGCCTGTGGACTGAAGGGTCCTGGATTCGATTATGGCCAAGGGCACATGCCTGGGTTGTGGGCTTCATCCCCAGTAGGGGGCATGCAGGAGGCAGCTGATCAATGATTCTCATCATTGATGTTTTTATCTCTCTCTCCTCCCTTCCTCTCTGAAATCAATAAAAAAATCCTATATAATAAAAGCATAATATGCAAATAGACCGAACGGCCGAACAGCGGAACAACCATCCAGATGACCATCCGGGACCATGCTATGACACCCACTGGTGCCAGGCCAGCCAAGGCAGGTGTCATGCGATTGGTCAGGGGCCCAGCCATCTCCCCATGATGGCCCCGCAGAGGGAGACCCAGGCCACCAACCAGTGGGCTGCGGCAGGTGGGTGGGGCCTCCCTCTGTGAGGGAAGCCCGGTGCTGGAGGGAAGCCAGTGCCGGCAGCCGGGGGAAGGAAGGCCTACTCATGCATGAATGTGTGCATCAGGCCTCTAGTATTTAATAAAAGGAAAAAAAACTTAATTAAATGTGGTTTTGGTTTTGTTTCCAGGTTCAGAACCCTTCAGATCAACTTACCAGTAAGTTCAATATGTAAAACAGATAAACACAGTTGAAATGGGGCAAGGTAAGACTTATTTCAACCTGATAGCATCCCTGCCCTCATTCCTACCCTCCACCCCTTCCCCCACTAGAAGAAGCTCCAGAGGGTACTTTGGAAACCATTGGAAAAATTCATCCCATCATATATAACTTAAAATGCCACATCTTTAATATGCTACATTAAAATTTTTATTTCAATTATTTTTCTATTTTCTACCAAGCTCATACTCTAATTTATGGAGTCTAAGAACTTTATAATATAACTAAAGAAGAAATTGAAACATCTAATAAACAAGTAAAATAACAACATGGGGTCTTTGGGGGCCTATAAAATTAGCATATTTCTTTAGAATAGTACCCATTATTGTTAGTAGTTGACTAAATACCTTCAATACAGAGATTAACTTGGTAAAACTATGAGTTGGTTGATAATTTTACAACGGTAATGTTCTTCAATCCACCAAAGCACTACGATTTAACCCTAAAGAAATAATCAGAAATGTATGAAAATGTTTTTATATTCATAGTATTGAAAATGAACCAAAAGTTTAATAATGAGGAACTGGTTAAATAAATCTTAGCTCAGTCATAACACAGAATACTCTTCAGCCATTACAATGATGTTGTAAAGAAAATGTACCATACCAAGCACCTTAATTATATTGTCTTATTTTAAGCCTAACTATATCTCTAGATGACGGGTATTATTATTCCATTTATAGATGAGAAAACCTAGAAGTAAAGTTCAAACAGCTAGTAAAGTTTAGTTGCTAAAATTCAGCCCATTCTGCTCTTAATCTTTGTTCTTAATCACTGTCCTACTGATAGGGGGAAAATTTTTTTTTTTTACTAAGTTTGTTTCTTGTTTGTTTTTTTTTAATCCTCACCTGAGGATATTTTTCCATTGATTTTTAGAGAGAGTGGAAGGGTGGGGAAAAGAAATAGAAAGAAAGAGAGAGAGATGAAAGAGACACATCAACTGATTGCCTCCCACACTTGCTCTAACTGGGGATCAAACCTGCAATCCAGGTATGTGCCCTTGGCTGGAAATCAAACCTGAGACCCTTTGTTGCTGGGGGCTGACACTATAACCATTGACCAACACAGGCCAAGGCTAAGTTATTGTTTTAATGCTGTTTAACTGACTTTAAATAAACAAAAACCTTTTCCTCCTATATGCAATCACTTCTTCCTTTCCAAAGTTACTGATGTTTGGCAATTCCCCCTTTCCCCCCCGCCCAAGTGAATCTACTTTATACAGTCTTAAAATTGATTTTGGAAGTATTAAATGTCTGCTCTAAGAATTCAAACAATACTGAAGATTATAAAGTAGATGCATCTTTAATCATAAAATATATATCTGCATATGATTGAAAATACTTGTGGGCTCTGTTTTATATTCCATCAATTCTCTTTCTTCTTACTCTAATGTCCACTTTATAGGCCTGGTTGGAGATGGAGACAGACCAGAAAGGCAAACTAGGTGGAGGAAAGTAGGTCTGGATAACTAACTTTAACAAAGAAGAGTCCATTTTGTACATGGTATAGCATGATGGATTTGGAACCTGACTGGCTAGATTTAAGTCCCAGCTTTTGAACTTGGGTAACTTGTTTGTCCTCTCGGTGTCTCTGTGTCTTCATAAAATGAGGGTGGTCATCGAACCTACCTCATAAGATTGTGGTTAGGAATAAATTAATTCATGCATGTCAAGTGCTTAAAACAGTGCCCGGAACATAGTCAGTACTCAGTCATCCTATAAAATAAAAGGCTAATATGCAAATTTCCCCCTCGGGAGTTTGACCGCTCGTTATGACGTGTGCTGACTATCAGAGGGCAGCGCAGAACGAAGGATGGCCCCAGCCAGAAGCCAGAAGGCCCCAATTGACCCTGATCGCCGGCCAAGGCTAGGGACCCTACCCATGCATGAATTTTGTGCACCGGGCCTCTAGTTAGCTATAATTGTAAGGATGATGAAGAAGGAGAAGGAAAAGAAGATTCTGCACAGTACAGAGATGAGTGCTTACTATGTACCATATACTGACATGATCTCCCGATTTGATCTGAGATATTTTCATTATTCCCTTTTTATCAGATGAGGAATCTAAAATTCAGGGAGGTTACATATGGAGGCGTAGACGGAATCATTAGACCCATTTCAAGAGCTATGAACAAGATAAATACTGAAAGCCACCTGGCCAGGAGATAGCAAAATACTGAGGAACGAGATGAAAATAGGCCTGCAGAGTCGTGACACCCTTTAGGATCAAGGGAGCAGTGTTTAACATTCAGGACTGGTTGTGTGCCCAGTCTGGTATCAGAAAACTGTGCTTTGGGAATCCAACTGGTGTATTTTCAGTAAACATTTTCTGTTTTGTTTTCCTTCGTTTGTGCTAAAATTATTTCTGAATTATCAGTCTGTTTGATTTGTGCTTTGAGGGAGCAAAAAGGAAAAAGGAGCCCTGGCCGGACGACGCAGTTGGAGTATCATTCCGTACACCCCAAAAGGATGCAGGTTCAATCCCTGGTTGGGGTTTGTACTCAATAATCCTCAGGTGAGGTTTTTTTTTTAAAAAAAAGAAGAGGGAATCTGTGGCCATCTTCTGCTGGAAGAGCGTGTCAGTTAGACACCAGGTGTGCTGGGCTTCCAATGCCAGAACCCCAAGAGGGAGAAGAAACAGGGAGGAGCAGCCTCCTCCCCACAGGCCTTTGGAGTCCTCTCTGCTCTAACCTCAGAGGCTTTGAACAGTGCTTCCTGAGGGTGGCCTTTCACTTACTCTTCTGTCCAGCATGACTCATCCCAAGAGTGTTGAGTAAGTGGAATTTTATGGTATTTATATTTTTGTGACTTTTATAAACATGGTGATGTGGAAAGAGCATGGACTTTGGAGTCAGGCAGACCTGAGGTAAACTCCTGGCTTTGTCACTTAGCAGTTGTGTAATTTTGGCCTAGTTACTAAATTCTCCGGGCTTCTTCATCTACAAAATAGGAATAATTAATTGTACTTAACAGAATTGGTATGAAAATGAGATGAAGCAGCAAAAAATGAAAGTGGGCAGCATAAACTCTGGCACACTTTCTCTGGCAGATTGTGGGTTTGGATATGCATTTGGCCATGTTTTGTATTGATTTTTATACTTTTCTTCTGTACCAGTGCAGAAGAGCTAACACTTCCTCACTTCACCCGTCCCCTCTCTTCCTCCCTGCCTCTTCTGGTCTTTATCAGGGAACCTGCTACCTTACTTGTTTTTGTTCTTTTACTACTTTAGCTATTGAATTTTCATTATTTGTTGAGACTTGCTTTGTGACCTACTACAAGATCACTTTTACAAATAACCTGAGAAAGAATGTGTACTTTTTAATTCTTTAATAAGCTGCTATAAACCACTTACAACAGTGCCTGGCACATTGTAAGCACCATATGCTGTTAAACTTTAAAAATAACCATAAGGTGTGCAATTATATGTAAGTCCAGTAGCTCAAAGTTGTTAACTGTCTTGTTCAAATTTTATACGTTTGAACTCTCAATTTTTAAACTAGTGTGTTCAAAACTCCCTGTGATTGTGGATGTATACATATTTGCATGTATTCTGCCAACTTTTGCTCCCTTGCATGGGATTGAGAGATCCCAGTCAGTTGTCTGGATCCCATTCCCTGATCCCTCCCACTGGGGGTGCAGGACTGTGCTTCATTGCACAGCAGAGGACTAGGACAGAAGTCAGGGCACTGACTGAGTGGAAAAGGCATCATAGAGCAATACAAGTTCATGAGCTCAAACACACCGAGAATCACAGTGGGTTGACTCCTTTTTATAAGGTTTCGCTCTGCAACCTAATCATCACTTGCTGCATTAATATTTCTCCTCTCAAATGCCCTCTGCTCCCTCCACCCTAATTTCTCTGAAGTATAAACCAACTTTTTGGATAATATTCATCAATCCCTTCCATCTAATTTCAATATTCATATGATATCTATGGGGCTTGAAGGTTGGGAAGAAATATTTCTTAACTGATTCAAGAAAAATTGAATATTGTTGACTGTGGTAAACAGAATACACATGGAGAACAGTGGGGTAAATAGACATGAAACAAATAAACACAAACAAATTGTGAAAATTGCTACAGGAGAAAAGAACTATTTCTAGAAGGTGAAAACAATAGGTGGGGGAGTGTACTGTGAAATAGTGATGGGGAGGATGTTCCAAGAGGAGTGACCAGCTTAGGGAAAGTCAGACAGACCTTGGCGATTGAAGGGCTGAAAGAAGCCACTGAGGTTGGAGCATAGTGAGTGGCCCTGAGGAGGCAGTAGAGATGCAGGGCTACCTCACATAGGGCTGTATGAGCTGTGTTATAGCTTTTGATTTTATTCCAGAAATTGGAGTCCACTTAAGGGTTTTAATCAGAGAATGAGGTGATTGGAATTATGGAGTGTGTGTCTTTTAAATATATTTTTATTGATTTCAGAGAGGAAGGGAGAGGGAGAGAGATAGAGAAACATCAATGACGAGAGAGAATCATTTATCAGCTGCCTTCTGCATGCCCCCCACTGAGGATCGAGCCTGCAACCCAGGCACGTGCCCTTGACCAGAACCAAACCTGGGACCCTTCAGGCCAGCACTCTGTCCACTGAGCCAAACCAGCTAGAGCTGGAATTATGGTTTTAAATGTAACTCCAGCTAGTGGTGGAGAATGACTAGAGATCAAGCGTGGAAGCAGGGATGCCATTCAAAAGAACTTTGACAAATGGAGGTTTGTGGTGACTTCAGAGTACGTTTCCCTCCTATAAAAGAGTTTACTAAAACCAACTGATTTAATCTGTCAATAATTAGATATATAGTTCGTGATTGACCATAACAGACACTTCATAGGTCTAAAAGGTCTAGAGTTACAACCATAACCCCACCCCCAATTTAAATTTGTGGATAATTTGTAAAAAATATTTTAAATTTAAACTTCCATAAAAAGAGTACAGTAAATTTCCATTACTTTGGGACTTATGCAATGATTGTTAAGTTTGCTGAAATTTACTTCATGTGCCACTTTTTTTCTTCCTTTGCTAAAATATTGCAAAGCAGATCCCAAGTATGTAATTTTGTTCCTTCATATATTAAGAATCCATCCCTAAAATATGAGCATTTGCTTAGATACCACAAAACTGACAGTTTATTGCTAAAATCTATTTCCAGGTCTATAACCAGATTTCTTTAACCTCAAAATGTCTATAACCTCAAAAATGTCTTTTCATAGTTCGTTTGTTCAAATCAGAATCTAATTAAAATCCATACAATTATTAGATCTTTTTAAATCCAGAGCACTGCTAGTTTCTTTTTTTCTCCTGTTTTCTTCTTCGTTTTTGCCTTTAAAAAAATTATGTCATTGACTTGTAGATTCCTTTTCCTGTAAAATGTCTAAATATTTCATAATAAAACTCTTAAAAAAAAAAAAAAGCCCGGCTGGTGTGGCTCAGTGGTTGAGCATTGACCTATGAACCAGGAAGTCACAGTTTGATTCCCGTCAGGGCACATGAAGAGTTATGGGCTCATTCCCCAGTAAGGGGCGTGCAGGAGGCAGCCAATCAATTATTCTCACTTATTGATGTTTCTATCTCTCCCCTCCCTTTCTCTCCAAAGTCAATAAAACATATACATCTATATTTTTAAAAGGAAAAAATATGGGGTTTGAGCCTGCCTTTCCAGTAAGTTAAACCATCTCTCTGGTATGTTCCTTTGAAGTGTCTGGCATACAACACAGTCCAGTGAACCATAAACATTCACCACACTTGGCACATATATGCAGTCTGTTAAATAAGAATGCTTGTGCTTAATGTTTTAATTTTATCATTGTCTTCTCAGGTCTTGGCCTGCTTACTCACTGTGAATTGTCTACTATTACTAAATTAACATAATCTGAAAATAGCACAGTTTCTCAAACGTTTTTTAAAAACAATTAAGATAATGCTTTGACTTGCTAACCTCAGCTCTCTTCACCTCAGAAATTAGAAAATTAAAAATAGTTGAACTGGAGATAGCATCAGTAAAAGCCAAATTTGGTTCCACTTTAAGGATGTGCAGAAGAAGCATTGACCTAACAATGCATGTTTTTTTCACCTCAACATCTGTCTCTGAGAAGGAACGACTTTGATTTCTTTGCTATCATTAGCCTCTTTTGCCAGTGGAGCTGAGTCTAGTCACCTGCAGTAACTAGAATTAGATCACTAGTTCTTTTTGCTTTGTTGCTTCAACAGGTTATAGTGCATGAATATTGCCAATTTAAAGTAAAAGGATTTTAAAATAATCATCTACTGTTAATTCTTTTGAATTATTTATTAGTTTGATTCAAATGCAGGGTGTAATTCCAAATCCAGCATAAACCATATTTACATTGATATCTAATGTTATTTCATTTATACAAAAAAAAAAAGGCAGTATCTTCATTGAACCTGTGCTCTCACATTCTAGACTTAGTCCTGGCTCTGCCACTTACAAGCTAGAGAAATCATTTAATTTTTCTGAGCCATAGTTTTTTTCCTGTAAGATGGACATATCCTACTTAATTTATATAGACATAGGGGATAATAGATGAGACTGATTTTAAAATGTAGCTTGAGTAAATTTGGCTATTAGATCAGGCCCTAAAGTAGGAAACATATTTGATATTTTAAAGTGAAAGTGACAGAGGGTTGGGAGCCAGGATCCTTGACCCCTCAAGCTACTATGGCTTCAGCTGTCCTCTCTTAGTCCCTATAACAGATAAATGTACAGAGGAGACCAGAAAGACACTAGTCATAGACATGGGCTGGAGCCTCAGTGCAAGGTCTGGGATGAATTGGCCTAAATTTGGAAGAGAGAGAAGAGATTTGAGGAGTTACCTAGTACAATCTCCCAGCCATTTGAGAATATTCTGCCATGTACCATAATTTATTTACCCACTTCCCTAGTGGTTGGCATTTAGGTTGAGCCCCAATCATGCCCTTTACAAATTTTATGTGACTTTTTGGGGGTACATATAGCTTTAGACTCATGTAGGAATATTTCAGTACTCTAGATTTCAACAAATGGAATTACTGGGTCAAAGAAACATGTAAAATGCTAAGCCCTTCCAATTTGCCATCCCCAAAACACATGAACTAACACAGGATGTTATCAGTCTTCCGAATATATTGTGACATCACTATAAGTCTGGTTAACATCCATCACCACACATAGTCACAAATTTTTATGCCATTTTAAAAAAGCTTTAAATCAAAGAGATTTTTAATTTTATCTTTTTTAATTAATTAATTTATTTTTTTGTTACTAGCATTTGTTTTTTAATTTAATTTAATTTTTATTTTTATTTTTTTATTAAGGTATTATATGTGTACATATCTTACCATTGCCCCCCCCACCCCACTCCCATACATGCCCTCACCCCCCAATGTTTTGCATCCGTTGATTACTCTTATATGCATGCATATAAGTCCTTCAGTTGATCTCTTATTTCCCCCACCTCTCCCTAACCTTACCGCTGTAATTTGACAGTCTGTTTGATGCTTTACTGCCTCTGTATCTATCTTTTTGTTCATAGTTTATAATGTTTTTCATTATCCCCAAATGAGTGAGATCATGTGGTATTTTTCTTTCATTGACTGGCTTATTAATTTTATCTCTTTTTTATTTTATTTTTATTTTAACTTTTATGAAGAACTTTGGCATCTCCCTTGTCTATCCTAGCTTCTCCTACCTCTTGGTAGGAAAAGGGTTGTCTCTGGGCAATACCATCCTGGCCTCCAGGGGGCACTGTTTCTCTTTTAATGTATTACAGATAAGACTCCAGAAAATATTTAAACAAAAGTTTACAAAGGGCTCCAAATGAACAGAAGGCAAATGAGTACAGGGAGTAATATACAACTATATAATGTGGTTCACTAAAAGCAGTATAGGCACTTCAGCGTTTGACACCATAAAAGGATTCCTCCCTATCTTGCTTCCCACTGCATACACTAAGCACAAGCTATTTTTTTCCTTCCCGCACTATGTCCTCAAGCAAACAAAATTCTTCAAAAATTAGCCCCAAAATTGATAAGGCTAGTTCCAGCTAAGGGCTTACTTCCAAATTCTAGTTTGCAATCTCATTGTCTGCCTCTTTCCTAGATATTGGACCCTAAGCATGTCAGCCCTCTTCTAGGAAGATGGTATTGCCTACCCATTTACAGAGGTTGTAGTGTTACCTTGTTGGGAGAGACTTATCTATGGATCTCTCAAGCCCCTCCATGTCATGCTCAGTATGCCAAGCATGCAAGGCCCTGACCACTTGTATTATCTATTATCACATAACAGATTACTCCAAAACAAAGGCTCAAAACAACAAACATTTATTTTCTGACAATGTTGAACCCTCAGGCTACTGTGGCTTCAGCTGTCCTCTCTCAGTCCCTATAACAGATAAGTGTAAGCAGAGTAGACCAGAAAAACACTAGCCATAGGTATGGGCTGGAGCTATCTTCCCCAGAGTGAGCAAGGGAGAGGGTGCCCAAGACAGAAGCCATAGTCTTTTTATAACCTCATTTCAGAAGCAAAATCTTTAATTGCAGGAGTGGATGCCAGAAGGCAGGAACCATTATGGAACATATTGGAGGCTTTCTACCACATCACTCTGTTTAAGACATTTGTCACGGTTGTGTTGGCAGCAAACAATCTTGAGGGACAAAGTAACATCTCCCTCTGGGACAGAGCAGGCTTAGCTTCCCACCTGCTAGAAAAGCAGTGGGTTCCCCCAAGCTCATTGTTTTCCCACTACACATCTGGCATCTATTCAGCCCTTTTTTGTCACCCCCCGTGGACCTTGGGGGCAAGAGGGATTGATGCAAGCATTCTGATGTGCATGCTTTTTATGTTGTGCTGTGAGTAAAGCAAATCTTTTTCTCTGACTCACATTGTCTCTTGTCTTCTTTCAGCATCTGTGAAAAAGTAACAGGCTGACTTGTTGGCTTGTAAGTAGGAAAAAAAATCAATTAGTAGACCTGAACATTTGACCCAACAGAGAAACCTAATCAGAATTATATACAGGCCTTTGAGACCAACATTCACATAAGAGATCCATGTACATATTATTCATTTTATTTGACAAACATGTATGTGTCAGGTGTTATTCTAAGACTTTATGGATATAAACTCAGTTAATCCATGAGGTAAACACTACTAAAAATCCCTGTTTTACAGATGAGGAAGAAGAGACACAAAGATGGTAAGGAAATTGATTTAAGCCATGCATCTCATAAGTGTCAAAGCCTCATATTCAAGCAGACACAAACATAAACAACCTGCCTACAGTATCCATTGATCCACTATATCATGCTGTGTTAAGGGTTGAGGAGGGGTGGAGCAGAAGGAAGATAGGGAGAAATGACAAAATAGAGAGCTAATTCCTCAAAACATTAGTTGAAATAATCTTTTATTTCTAATACTAGAGGCCCAGTGCACAAAATTCGTGCATGGGTAGGGTCCCTAGGCCTGGCCCGTGATCAGGGCCAATAGAGGCCTTCCTTTGTTTCCGTGCTGCCCCCTGGTGGTCAGTGCGCACGTCATAGTGAGTGGTCAAACTCCTGATCAAACTCCTGAGGGGACAATTTGCATATTAGCCTTTTATTATATAGGATTGTGATGTTTTAGTTTTTGTTGTTTTCATTGCATATGTGAAGGATAAACTACCAATCACATTGATAAATACTTTGATTTGGTGTGCTGTATTTGGCTTGTTAGGATGCAATTTTTAAAATGTGCTCTAATATTCAGATTGTGAAGGTAAAAATGCATTGCCACATAAAAACCTGCACATGGAGTTTGTAGCAGCTTTACTCATAAGTGCCAAAACTTGGAAGCAACCATGATGTCCTTCATTAAGTGAATGGATGAACTGTGATACAAAGGAACATTATTCAGCGCTAAAAAGAAATGAGCTATTAAGCCATGAAAAGGTAGGGGGAGTGTTAAATGCATATTAATGAAAGTACATCTGAAAAGGTTATATTTACTGTATGATTTCAATTATGTGACATTCTAGAAAAGGCAAAACTTTGGATACAGTAAAAAAATATGGTTACCAGGGAGGAAGGGAGGGATGAACAGGAAGAGGATTTTTAGGGCAGTGAAACTATTCTGTCCGGTGCTATAATGGTGGATGCATGTAATTATACATTTATCCAAACCCATAAAATATACGCCAGTGAACCCTAATGTACACTATGGTCTTTGGGTGATAATGATGTATCAATGTAGATTCACTAATTGTAACAAATATACCACTATGATGGGAGATGTCATTAGTAGGGGAGATTGTGTATGTGTGGGAACAAGGGTATATGGGAACTCTGTGAACCTAAAACTGCTGTAAAAAATAAAATGTACTTTTTAACATGCTTTGAAAATTACAATATACTTTAAAATGTAAAATATTATAATAGTGTATGTCGTAAGTTTTTGTTAACCTCATTTTATAACTGTTTAAGTCCCCCATGCCCTTGACCTTGACTTTCTGCCTGTTACCTCCTCCTTTCCTTATCAAGTATAAATGTCATGGCCTTCACTCAGGCTCTCTTCCTCTGCTTTATTGTCATTTTCTTGAGCCTTCGCAACCCAGGTTCAGTCCAGCTGACTCCCTCCACATGGCTGTACCAGCGCTGCAGAGTTTTGCTGGGTAAAAGTCACAATGGTGAAGTTGATGTCTGTTATATCACCTGCAGCCTCCTACATCAGCTCATCCCTCAGTGTGTCCTGCAACTGGGTTCTCACATCAGAGCTTTCTGCTTCAAACGTATATCAGTAAGTTTTAACTGTAGTTTTCTGTTTTTGATATTGTACTGTTTTGAATAAATATGTTCAAAGTTTTGTGCCATTTCTTCTTACTCTACAGCTGCAGTCATGTGCTGCTTATCACAAAGATGCATTCTGAGAAATGTGTTGTTAGGTCATTTCATTGTTGTGTGAGTCTCAGAGAGTGTACTTACACAAGCCTAGATGGTGTAGTCTACTATTATAATTGTATGTGCTATGCTTTTATACGATTGGCAGCTCAGTAGGTTTGTTTACACGAGGCATCACCACAAACACATGAGTAATATTGCAATGGCTACTGTGTCACTAAGTGATAATTATGGGCACCAACTTCATTATGACCTTATGGGATCTCCATGGTATATGTGGTCCATTGTTGACTGAAATGTAGTTATTTGGCACGTGACTAGTTATTGTATATATAAAAAATTGGGTTCACATTACTAATTAAGCTGTTTTTGATTGAAATAACTAACATAATCTGGCTACTAATTATCATATGTAGAAATATGGCAGATAAGCATATCAATGAAGTGCTTATGCATTAGCAAAGAGGGAAGGGGAAAATAACGTGGGTTAATATATTTAGAGTTGCTTTAATTATTGGTTAGACAGGTCTCTTTAAGAAGGTTCTGTGAAAAAGTTGAGTCATATTACCTTCTCTGATGTGCTTCAGTGACCTAGAATAAGCCTCCCTTATTCAAAATTAGGGCACCTCTTCACTCAAGGAGCTCAATCAAAACCAATCCAATCCACCAGGGCTTCTTTTTTTGCCTGGCTATGGACCACTCCCTGGGTCGGTATTGATCCCTAGGGCCTCAAACTGGCAGCCCCTGGGGTAGATTTACCTGATAGATGTGGCTTATTTGGCCTGTACGATATTTTAAGAAAATTTGAATTTGTTCCTAGCATTTTTAAATTATGCCATTTCACATTAAGATGTATATTGCTAGCTTGTATTGATAAATTAATATACCTGGCCACATCAGGCTCATGATCTTACATAGCAACAATCAGCTGATAGCTGCTGTTAGCCATTCCCTTTAGAGAGGGCAGACAGCTCCTGCTACTCACAAAGACTGATGTCAGTTGCCATTTATTATCTTACTTTCACCTCTTCTGACACTTGGCATCTGTGGTGCCTCCCAGGTACTTTAGGCATTTGAGTTTGTAAACTCTCTACACCTGGTCTTTGATGCCTTTCACCCAGCACCCACCAATTGACATTGGGTGCTCTGTGAGGCTCTAGAAAGATCATGGGCTTCAAATCAAATGGACTCAGCTCTGCCACTTTCCTGCTGTATGGCCTGGGTAGGGTTATGTATGTTTTTGAACTTCTGTTTCTTTATCTGTGAAATGGGAATAATGATGCCATGGGGTGTTCGTTTGTTTGTTTTTTAGAGAGAGAGAGAGAGAGAAAGAGACAGAGAGCTCCTTTGAAAGCAATGCCTGGTTTTGAAAATTAAAGGCAATAATATAAATAATATGCTTCTGATAGAGCTGAGCGGAGGCAGGAAGCACTCGACGAGTGTGGCCTGCCTCCACCAACAGCCTCTGTCCATGCCACTCAGGGAGATGACAAGATCACTCCTGTTAGACTCAGGCATTGTCAACTCATAACTTTATATGATACTCTCAGATGTCTAGACACAAATAAGAAAATCACAAGAAACTAAATAGCACTTAAATAAAATTTATTTCCTATAATTGTCAGCTGCCATCATCAAGGAACCATAATGGGTTAAGCCAGTGGTCGGCAAACTGCGGCTCGCGAGCCACATGCAGCTCGCGAGCTGCAATTTGCCGTTCTGTTGACTAATGAGTTTGCCAACCACTGACCTACACTCTCGATTCCAATAATTACAGGCTGTTGTTGTTCCTTGTGATTAAGCCCCTATCCCAGTGGTGGGCAAACTCATTAGTCAACAGAGCCGCAATTTGCCAACCACTGGTTAAGCTGTTAGCCAGTAGCAATCCTATTGCTTGGAGGATAATCTTATGGTATGGTAAGTTAGTTCTTTTAATTAGTTATGTAAAGAAAACATAAATTGCCCGACCAGCATGGCTCAGTGATTGAATGTCACAGTTCGATTCTGGTCAAGGGCACATGCCCAGGTTGCAGGCTCAATCCCCAGTAGGGGATGTGCAGGAGGCAGCTGATCAATGATTCTCTTGCATCATTGATGTTTCTATTTCTCTCTCCCTCTCCCTTCCTCTCTGAAATAAATAAAAATATGTTTAAAAAAGGAAAAAAGAAAAGTAGGGACTCTTTCCCCCTCCCCACATGGGAGTCTGTGCTGTGAGATTCTTTCCCCTTCCCCATGTGGGAGTCTGTACTCGTTCTTCAATAAATTTCCACGTTTGCTATATAAATAAATAAATAATAAAAAAGAAAAGTCTATTAAATAAAAAGAAAACAAAACAAAAATTAAAAAGTTTGTGTGTTAGAATGGTTTCCAAAACTGGGGAGGAAAAAGAATTCTCCACATGCCCACATTTGCTCACACACTGCAACCTTTGTAGGGCTCCTGATATGGCTACATATCTAATTTGTTTTCTATCTGCTACTATAACATATTACCACAAACTTAGAGATGTAACACAACACACATGGATTATCTTGTAGCTCCGTCCCCGAGCTAAAATCAATGTGTCAGCAGGGCTACACTCTTTTTTGGAGGCTCTAGAGTGAATTCATTCCCTTGCCTTCTCCACCTTCAGGCTGCCCACATTCCTTGGATCATGGTCTCTTCACCTTCAGAGCCAGCCATGTGGCATCTCTGTGACCATTTTTCCATAGTCACATCTTTCTCTGACTTTGTTCTATTGCCTCCCTCTTTCACTTTTAAGGACTCTTATGATTACCTTGGGCCCACCCAGAAAATCCAGGATATTCTTCCTATCTTAAAGTCAGCTGATTAGCAGCCTTAATTCCATCTGCATCATTTCCTTTAAAAAGATAATTTATTTTTTACATTGAGGTATCGTTGACATATAACATTTTTTTATACGAGTTTCAGGTGTGCAACGTAATTATTCCCTATGTGTACATATTGTGAAATGATCACCACAATAAATCTAGTTAACATCCATCACCATGCATAATTAGAACTATTTTCTTGTGATGAGAAATGTTAAGATCTACTCTCTCAGTAACCTTAAAATATACAATACAGTATTATTAACTACAGTCACCATGCTGAAATTACATCCCATGACTTATTATTTTGTAACTGGAAGTTAGTTTCTTTTGACCCCTTTCACCCATTTCATTCTCCCTAACCCTATGGCAGTCAGTAATCTGTTCTCTGTATCTACGAGATCTTTTTTTTTTTTTTTTTTTTAAATATATTTTATTGATATTTCACAGAAAGGAAGGGAGAGGGATAGAGAGCTAGAAACATCGATGAGAGAGAAACATCGATCAGCTGCCTCCTGCACACCCCCCACTGGGGATGTGCCCGCAACCAAGGTACGTGCCCTTGACCGGAATCGAACCCGGGACCCCCCAGTCCCCAGGCCGACGCTCTATCCACTGAGCCAAACCAGTTTCGGCCTACGAGATCTTTTTTTTTTCTTACATTCCACATATGGTATTTGTCTTTCTCTGTCTTACATTTGACTTAGCATAAGGCCTTCAAGGTTCACCCATGTTGTCCATGCAACCCTAATTCTTTGCCATGTAATGTAACATAGTCACAAGTCCTGATGACTAGGATGTGACTTCTTTGGGGGACCATCATTCTGCCTATCATAATGAGTATGTACTTTTATATGTAATTTATAGATATTATAAATTAAATTTTACCATCTATTGTGTTCTTACCATGTAATTATTTCACTTAATACTCACAACAGCCCTTTGAAATAGGAACTACTTTTATGAATGAGAAAACTGGGAGTTAGGAAATATGCCTGGGTCCAGAGCTGGTCAGCAGCAGAGTAAGATTCAAACCCAGTCCTGTTTTCCTCTGGAGCCACACTGTTAATCACTACACTGTATTAAAATCTGTTCAAATTGTATTTTTTCTTTTGATTTTCTAAGGAAATGATTATCATAATAAAGTTGGATCTTTCTGTGGGAGGGATAGTACAGGAAGTATGTATCAGTTAAAATTCAAATGAAGATACTGGTTTTTTAATTGTCTGAATGTGCTGCTTATGTTTTTCTAAATTTAATTTTATAATATCACAGATTTTTGTAACTAATTTTGACTTTTCCTACCATGCCCTAAATTTCTGAACTGTTAGTACCTCTTTTAAAAGTCAAACAGATGTAGGTTCCTCCAAAGACTGTGAGCTTTAACTTTGCTTATTTGCAGAGTTTAAATGTAAACGAGACCCCAGGAAGTCATGTGGTTATGTTTCTTGCTTTGAATACCTCAAATCACCATGTTTTCTTGCTATTTAGGGAAATGGTATAGGATTCTATTTTAGGCATGCAAGGAATTTTAATTTCTATGATCTTAGTTTTCAGCAGTACTTCCCTCTACCTATTCTTCTGCTATGCAAATAAGTAGCAATTAAAAATAATTTATCCAAAAAAATAATTTAGCCCAGTCATGGGTTGAAATTACATGTAATGAGATGAAATTTGAAAGAGGTGGTTGAAGCTAAATAACATGCCTGTAAAACTTTCAACTAATATGTACTAAGTATGAAGAAATACAGTACAAGACAAAAGGATAAGATAGTTAAAAAGACCATGTACGGAGGAGTACATTCAATAGTGAAAGCAATCCACATAGCATAAGGACAAAATTAAGGTGTTTTTCTCATTTCTCATTTTCTCATGTTCCAGTATGGATATAAAATCTCCTGGAAAGCACAGTAAATTTTTGTACCTCGAACCTTCCCTCTGCCTTAACCCAGTGCTTTGTAGAGGAAATGTCTGTTGAATCAGAAATATTTATGTCCACATGATTACCTTAAAAGCACTTTGCAGATATCTAGAGGAGAAAATAAGAAATAAATGGTTATTTAAACTACATGAAAACTAAGTGGGTGTTAAAATGACCAGTTTCAAATTCCAATCCCAATCCATAGCAGATCATTATCTGTGAAAGGCCTAGGAGTGGTGGCAAGGGGAAGGAGCTGAGAAGCAGATGATTCTGTGGATTTTAGTTGTGGAAATAGTTCCTTATTATCCTATCTAATAAAGAGGGAATATGCTAATTGACCATCACTCCATCACAAAGATGGCTGCACCCACAGCTGAGGCCAAGTTCTCTTAAGGAGCCTTAACAAGCAATCAGCAGGGATCTGAGGCTATGCCGGCCGTGGGCAAACTACGGCCTGCGGGCCGGATCCGGCTGTTCTATCCGGTTCTCTTGCTCTCCCCTCCGCTCCTTTACTTTGAATTTATATTAGTTCACACAAACACTCCATCCATGCTTTTGTTCCGGCCCTCCAGTCCAGTTTAAGAACCCATTGTGGCCCTCGAGTCAAAAAGTTTGCCCACCCCTGCTATGCCCTCCCCTGCCCCTGTGGGGCTTGACAGGGGACCTCAGGTCAAGCCCCCCACCCGGCAGGGCTTAACAGGGGACCTCAGGCCGCGTCTCCTGCCTTGGCACCAGGCTGGGGGACCTCAGGCCACACCCCCCACTTGGCAGGGCTTGACAGGGACCTAAGGCCTTGCCCCCTGCCCTGGGGCCAGGCCAGGGGACCTGAGGCCACACCCCCTGCCCAGTGGGGCTTGACAGGGGGCCTCAAGGTGCGCTTCCCATCCTGGTGCTGGGCTAGGGACCTCAGGCTGCTCCCGCCCGCCCCAGTGCCAGGCCAGGGGACCTCAGGCTGCACCCCCCACCAGGTGGGGCTTTACAGGGGACTCCAGGCTGTGCCCCCCACCCTGGCACCAGGCCGGGGGACCTAAGACCACACCCCCCGGCCCCAGCACCGGGCCAGGGGACCTGAGGTTGTGCCCCCGCCCCCCACCTGGTGGGGCTTGACAGGGGACCTCAGGCCATGCTCCCCACCCAGAGGGGCTTGACGGGGGACCTCAAGATGCACCCCCAGTGCTGGGTTGAGGGGAACTCAGGCTGCGCCCCCTGCCCAGCAGTGCTTGACAGGGGACCTGAGGCTGTGCCCCCCTGCCAGTGGGGCGTGATGGGGGACCTGAGGCTTTGCGCCCCCGCCTGGTGGGGCTTCACAGGGGACCTCAGGCCATGCTCCCCACGCAGCGGGGCTTGATGGGAGACCTGAGGCTGCGCCCCCTTGCCTGGCAGGGCTTGACCGGGGACATCAGGCCATGCCCCCCACCCAGTGGGGCTTGACAGGGCATCTCAGGCCATGTCCCCCACCTGGTGGGGCTTGATGGGGGACCTCAAGGCATGCTCCCCGCCCCATCTGGGGGACCTCAGGGCACACCCCCTGTCCTGGCACCGGGCCAAGGGACCTGAGGCTACGCCCCCTGCCCGGCGGGGCTTGACAAGGGTGGAACTGGCTGGGTCTGGATCTAGCCCAAATGGGGGCGGGGGGGCAGGTGGCCAGGTCTGGGTCTCATGCGATTTTGAGGCATATGTGGGTGGGTGGGGACTTGACTCTGGGTCCTCCTTTTAATGTGCACAAATTTCCTGCACCGGGCCACTAGTATGTTTCATAAATGATGTAAACTACTGTTTGTGGGTGGGAAGTATATTTTTTTTATATGTATATTTTATTGATATTTTACAGAGAGGAAGGGAGAGGGATAGAGAGCTAGAAACATCGATGAGAGAGAAACATCGATCAGCTGCCTCCTGCACACCTCCCACTGGGGATGTGCCCGCAATCAAGGTACATGCCCTTGACCGGAATCGAACCCGGGACCCTTCAGTCCGCAGGCCGACACTCTATCCACTGAGCCAAACTGGTTTTGGCATATTTTTAATTTCTATCTCTCTGAGCCTCGCCCAATACCTGGGACACTCTAGGTACTCAACCAATAGTTAATGAATAAGGGGGAAGAGAACAAAAGGCATTAAATTCTTAGACGACACCAAACCAAGGAATAGAGATGGAAGAAGTTTACTAACATCTTGCTTTTTGAATATGCACCCCATCCTTTAAAAATGTTTCAGCATGCACACCCATGTATAAATACATATTTGTGACAGCCAATACTAATATATGTACGCACTGTAAAATAGAAATTTCACATTAAAAATACAAAATAACCAATACATTTAAAATAATTTAATGGTATTTTATTCATAGTATAAAAGCCTTTTTGCCCCAGCCGGTTTGGCTCAGTGGACAGAGCATCGGCCTGCAGACTGAAGGGTCCTGGGTTTGATTCCAGTCAAGGGTATGTACCTTGGCTCCAGGCTCGATCCCTGGCCCTGGTCAGAGTGCATGCGGGAGGCAGCCAATTGATGTGTTTCTTTCATATTGATGTTTCTTTCTCTGTCTCTGCCCCTCCTTTCCATTATCTCTAAAAATCAATGGAAAAATATCCTCGGGTGAGGATTAACAACAACAACAAAAATAATAAAATTTCTTCTAAAAAAAAGAAAAAACCTTTTTGCTTTCACTTGATGCTTTATTATCTGGTACTTTATTACTTTTTTAAAATCTTGGATTGACATAGTGATTCAAAGATATCATTCTAAGTTTAGTATATTTCTATACTACATTTTAATAGCTGTCGTAGCTGGAAAAGATATTTCAAAAAGATATTTAGATTTAAATTGAAGAAATGCATTATTGACTATAGCTGTTAAGATTCCCATTTTCGCCCAGCCGGCGTGGCTCAGTGGTTGAGCATCAAACTATGAACCAAAAGGTCGAGGTTTGATTCCTGGTCAAGGGCACATGCCTGGGTTGTGGGCTTGATCCCCAGTAGGGGGCGTGCTGGAGGCAGCCGATCAATGATTCTCTCTCATCATTGATGTTTCTATCTCTCCCTTCCTCTCTGAAATGAATAAAAATATATATTTTTTAAAAAAGATTCCCATTTTCTTTTTCAATCCCGTCAACCAGTTCTGCAAAGGTTTTTGTTGAAATTTGACTAGTAAATTTCTATTTTCTATGCTATCAAAAATTCTTGTAAACCAATTTAGAGGCATTGCACATCAACAGGTTAGTTTAAGACACACTGAAATTCATTATTTGGAGAATATTTAAATAAATAGAAAATTGTGTTTCCAAAATTTTTAAGTGTGTATCATGCATTACAGTTTTAATAGCGCGCGCGCGCGCACACACACACACACACACACACACACAGTTTTTTGCAACAAAATTACATACTAATGGAAATAATTCCAAACATCCTTCTCAAAACATTCTCTTTGAAAGCATTTTTTTTTCCAAAACACATGTGCACTTAAAGGGAAAGATGAATGGAGTAACTCTCTCACGCATTGCTAAAGCTTAACCATTAAAGGAAACTACTACTCACAGAAAAGGTAGGGAAATTTGGATCCTTGTATTTGCCAGAGAAAAATGCATCATTTCTCATATCCTATCTAATAAAGAGGGAATATGCTAATTGACCATCACTCCGTCACAAAAATGGCTACACCCACAGCTGAGGCCAAGTTCCCATAAGGAGCCTTAACGAACAATCAGCAGGGACCTGAGGCTATGCCAGGGGTGGGCAAACTTTTTGACTCGAGGACCACAATGGATTCTTAAACTGGACCGGAGGGCCGGAACAAAAGCATGGATGGAGTGTTTGTGTGAACTAATATAAATTCAAAGTAAAGGAGCGGAGGGGAGAGCAAGAGAACCCTCCGCTCTTTCGGCTCCGCGGGCCGGATAGAACAGCCGAACGGGCCTGATCCAGCCTGTGGGCCGTAGTTTGCCCATGGCTGGGCTATGCCCTCCCCCACCCCCGTGGGGCTTGACAGGGGACCTCAGGCTGTGTCCCCCACCCAGCAGGGCTTGACAGGGGTCCTCAAGGTGCCCTTCCCATCCTGGTCTGGGCTGGGGGACCTCAGGCCATGCCCCCCATCCTGGCGCCGGGCCAAGGGACCTGAGGCTACGTCCCCTGCCCAGTGGGGCTTGATAAGGGTGGGAATGGCCGGGTCTCGATCTAGCCCAATGAGGGGGGTGGGCGGCCGGGTCTGGATCTCAGGCGATTTTGAGGCGAATGTGGCTGGGCGGGGACTTGACTCTGGGTCCCGTGGTGAGCCCCAGACTCTGACAGGAGCAAGGTTTTCATATACATTTTACTAATTTTCTTTCATCTCTGACACTTCTATTATAGAGAAAGGGCAAATAGCAATATTAAATTATTCCCTCTAATTAATCCCCTTTTAATGTGCACGAATTTCGTGTACCGGGCCACTAGTATATATATAATTGATTTCAGAAAGGTAGGGAGAGGGAGAGAGAGAGAGAAACATCAATGATGAGAGAATCATTGATTGGCTACCTCTTGCACGCTCCACACTGAGGACCAAGCCAGCAACCTGGCCAAGTGCCCTGACCGGGAATTGAAACCGTGACCTCCTGGTTCACATAAGTCAACCCTCAACCAATGAGCCACGCCAGTTGGGTGTGGTGGTAATTTTATGTATATTACTTCATCAGAACAACCCAGCACAGTAGATACAATGATGTTCTCCATTTTACAGATGAAGAGCCTGAACCACAGAGACGTTAAATAACTATAAATAACTTGCCCAGAGTTACATGGCTGGTGATGGCAGAACCAGGCAGTGTGTATCCAGGAACAATGCTTTTAATCCTAAATATCTTGAATACTTTGATAGAAGGGAAAGAGTTTCCATGATTTACTCCTCACCTCAGTACAAAGTAGTATATAGATTCTATTGAAAGGATTAGTTTTTACAAAGTTAACCACATCCGTGACCCCCTATACTGCATTAAACTGCAAAACACAGGTGTTGGATGAAGGAGAGCGAGTGGAAAGCCGGACCTTCTCAGGATAACTCACACAGCATGTGGATGACATGACTATATGGTGACAAAGGATTGTAGGAGCATGCCAGTGTCAGTATGTATGTTAAATCATAGAGTTTAATTTCTTTCTTTCTAGATAAGACAGATAGACATTGGGATCTTTCCTTTCTGAGCTGTAGTAGATTCTCTTGAGCACCACTAGTATGTGCACACCTCCACTTTGGATGTTGTTTGTCTTAAATATGATGAACTTCAAAGTCACCCAGGAAAAAATACAGTTTCTATAAAATAGTGCAGAGGCAATAGGATAGTCAAAGCAACCTCTTAAATATAATTCAAGAAACATAAGTAAGCTAAACAAGCATTTAGAGCTTACATTTTAAAATTGAATAATGATGAAGTACAATTTTAAATGTAAGACTAATTCTAAGTTGCATTATAGGAGTTCGAATATCATAGCTTCTAGAGAATGCTCTCACTATATTAAAGACTTATCTGATCCTTTATAGAGTTCCATGTTTCATTGTGGACATCTCATCTAAATAAAAATGTGAAGAATTTGGAAAGAATTGTATGAAAGTCATAAAACACTTAAAAAAAAAGGTGTGAGAAAAATTTAAAGAACTGAAGTTGTTTATTCTAGAAAACCTAGGTAATGTCAGGGTCTTCCGGTATGTAAAGAGTTATAATCCCTTAAAGTCTATTTAAGTTTTTAACACAACTGGTTGAGCCAGACACAGATTCTTTAGAGATTTAGTTGAAAAAAATAACAACAAACTTCTTTAAGCCAGAGCATGTGCATTTGAAATGGGCTTAATCATTAATTGCACATAATTGACAGTAAATAACTGAGTCATCAAATGATTAGTGTTTAAGAAAAGCTATTATTTCCTACTGATAAGCAACAAAAATAATTATTATCTTCAGAGTCCACCTTGTAGGTTTGAGCTCAGAGGCCTAGTCTGATTCTCTGAGGAACATAGTAACTGCTGACATGACTTATCTAAATAAGTTATTGTCACCTATTAACACACAGAGTTTATGTATGTAATAGACTATCCAAACAAGAGGCAGAAAAAAGGGAAGATTTTTATTTTATTCTCATAATAACTAGATTGGGTTTCCTTAACAGGGAAGAATAATAGTTTTACTCCAGATAATTAATGGTCTCAGCAAAACTTAAAGTAATTTCTAGCAATCTTTTTAATATCAAAAAGTTGATGCTAGCAGTTTGAGATTTCAGATTTCCTGACCTAACACTTCCCCTTGGTTTTTCTCATGAGTCTAATATAGAAAGTGAGAAAGGCCTGTGATATGAAAAGCCTTATATTTGACCCTTGAGTAGTCTTGCTTTTAAAATAGAGTTTCCCTTTATTACAAAACACACTTGAACTTCAGGCATTTCAGTTTCGAGTTTGAACATAGCTAATTTGGCCCAAGAAACATGTTCACATTTGGGCCACTCCCACCTCAAATACGCAAAATGAGCACTCTCTGAACAATTTTCTAGATCAAGGAAACAAGTTAATTCTGCTCTGTGCTAAGGCGGAATAACTGGCCTCAATTTCAGTTCCTGTGAATATCTGAGTTTTTCTAACTATAGCTTGGGTTGCTTTGTGTTTTATTAAATTGTTTTTGTTCAGAAAATTCAATAAGTTGGTCACTGTAATTCTTCTATTCTTACAGCAACTTTTTCTTTTTAATTATTTTCTGAGTCAATTCATGGCTAGGACTGTGCTGTAAAGTACCTTCCCAATAAAAATGGTTTTCTTCTTTTTTATTTTTAAAAAGTTTTTTTATTGATTTTTAGAGCAAAGAGATAGAGAGGGAGAGAGAAAGAGAGAGAGAGAGAGAGATTCATCGATGTGAGAGCAAAACCTCGATTGGCTGCCTCCTACACCAGCCCCCACGGGGGATTGAACCCAAAACCTGGGCATGTGCCCTGACCAGAATTGAACTCCTGACCTTTAGGTGCACTGGACGATGCCCAAAAGTGGTTTTCTTAATTTTGAATTTGTGTGATGCTGTGATTGCAATATCAATGGATAAACATAGCTAAAAACTATAGCAACAACTCTTCATGCCTGACCCACTTAAGTAGATGAGTAGAATGAAGGGAAAGGTGCTGTAAAAACAGTGCAAATAATATGAGTCAAAAACATCTTTACTTTTGTAATCTGTAGTTGGTACTATTACTCTTACCTCTCTGGTCTTGGTGACTTATCTGCTATAAAATAAATATTCTAATGAATACCAGCCCTCACTTCCACTACCAGCTGACATATGAATAGATCATTCAGGTCCTGTGATTGCCATTTTATCAAATCTTCTCCCTTAAGGAAGTGATATTTCTTGTATTGTAATGCCCTTCAACTCTTCCAAAGATTTAATAAAGGAACTACAAAAAAACACAGGACTTTATTCTGATATAAAAAGTCTTGATGATTCCATACTGGGCACCAATTTAGAGAAAAGATTTTCCATTTTGAATATAATGAACAACATAAACTGATGAACAAAAATAGAGCCAGAGACCTAGAAGCATCAAACAGACTGTCCAACCTAAGAGGGAAGGTGGGGTGGGGGGGTTGGGGTAAGAGATCAACCAAAGGACTTGTATGCATGCATATGAACATAACCAATGGACACAGACAATAGTAGGGGAGGGCATGTGCTGGGGGGGTGGGAGCGGCCAGGGAGAGGTCAATGAGGGAAAAAGGAGACTTATGCAATACTTTAAAAAATAAAGAATTGAAATTATTTTTAAAAAAAGGATTTCCATTTTGAAAAGAGGATGAAAAAAAAGTAAGCACTCATCTCATCTACACTAATAAAAGAGTAAGATGCAAATTGACCATACCTTCGTGACACCCACCAGCCAATCAGGAGTGAGTATGCAAATTAACCTAACAAAGATGGCGGGTTAACTTGCATACACAGGCACCAAGTGGCCGGGGGCAGGGTGGGCGTTCCGCACTGCCCCAGCCGCTCCGGGCCTCTGGGCAGCATGGGAAGGTGGGAAGGCAACTCTGGGCCAGAGCGAAGGCAGTGCCGGCAGCCAGGGGAAGGAAGGCCCATTCTTGCACCAATCTTCATGCATCTGGCCTCTAGTTGTAATATATTATCTTTAGAAAAAATACTGTAATACCTGGTTAGGTAGTTTTTTGTTTGTTTGTTTTTAATGTTTGTGTCAACAGTTTGTAGTATTGGCAAGTCCAATTTTCTAAAATTGTGAATACAACTATATTTATTTTATGATTTTTTCCTGTTACTTTTAGGACTTTTACAAAAAACACAAAACTCTAAAAGTTGGCCATTCTTTATAATAGGACAAATGAAATATAAATAATTGGCATTTGAATATGTGTTAGAGATAATAATGATGATGACAATAGTAGCCGGTTGATGTTATGTTCCATGTATTCTACTAAGTTTATTTGAGCCTCATAGCAATTTCAAGAGATGAGCACTATTACTACCTCCGTTTTACTGAGGAGATAAAAGTACTATTATTATCCTCATTACTGATAAAATGAATGCTTAGAGAGGTTAAATAATTTGCCCAAAAGCGAAAGTGGTAGAGCCAGAACTTAAACCCGAGTCTGTCCAATTCCAAAATTTGTGCCCATAATCTCTACGTTATAGATAAAACAAAAGAACAAAATGTCTGCCCTAAATGTATGAACAGAATCATATTTCCAAACAAAATATTGGATCCCATAGTCTAGCAAAAAAACTTTATTTTAAAATTTTATTTACATAAAACCTTATGAAGC
This sequence comes from Plecotus auritus, assembly GCF_963455305.1. Lineage (NCBI taxonomy): Eukaryota > Metazoa > Chordata > Mammalia > Chiroptera > Vespertilionidae > Plecotus > Plecotus auritus. The sequence goes on from NC_137777.1 coordinate 37,862,425, forward strand.
CATAAACATCAACTAAACATTTAGCTGAACATTCAACAACTTGTACAGTGTAAACTTGAAATTGGAAGCATAATGGAGAATAGAGATATGATTTATACCTATAGGTATAATTAAGTAAAGTGATCAGCTTTAAAGTGTGCCCGTAAAATGAATTTTAAGTGAAAAAAACCCTTTAATCGTTTGTGAATAGATTTACATTCTCTAGTATTCTGAGAAATCAAGCTATTAAATTGCAGCTCTCAAATTATAAAGGCAAAATACACAACCTCGTATCAGTTGAATGTGGTTCATCCACCTTGCCTTAAAATATTTGTGGGAGGTGGTGTAGCAGTGGGGTGTGTGTGTGTGTGTGTGTGTGTGTGTGTGTGTGTCTGTGTGAGTGTGTGTTCTTCACAGCAGGAAGACAAATTTATCTTAGAATTGTAATGTTTCCCAGATGTTTGTTTTTCAAAAAGAAATAAAGAAAAAAAAGTTTCAAATGTGGTGATAGCCAGGTATTGGTCTCTAAAACAAGAATGATGTCATTTTACTTGGAGTTTATTGACACAAAACTTCCTTTTGGCTGAGAAAATTTTCAGCACTGCAAATATGGCTTTAATTAAGAGATACGCTGATCACTGTTGATTTTGTTACAAGGGAGGAGCGTCTTTGTGCATTTGTGGATTGTTTTGTGTATGGGTAACAATGAAAATGTAGAAAGGACTACTGGCAATGTGTTGACTTGTATCTACTGTACTTTATATCCAGTTCTGTATGCCACTGAACATCATTGTTTAGAAAGTTCTTTAGGCTTATGATATTTTGAAGTATAGAAGTATTGGATTCACATCTTTTTTCTTTTTAAGAAGGCCATGCAGTGGTAACTGACATTAAAAATGAATATTCTACTTTTACCTCTGAGGCAAAAAGTCTATTTATTTACTTTTTAATCCTCACCCAGGGATGTATTTATTGATTTGAGAGAGGAAGAGGAAGGGGTGGAGCTGGGGGCAGAGAAACATCCTTTGGTTGCCTCCCTTACATGCCTCTCACCAGGGACTGAACCCAGGAAACCTATTCCCCACAGCCTTTTGGTGCAGGGACAACGCTCCAACTGGCCAGGGCTATTGTGCAAAATATTTAAATATCATTTTAAAATGTAAGAAAGTGTCCCCTGAATTTAGGAAAGCCACAATAGATCACAGTTCCTCTAATTACTTTTGGAAGTTCGATTATTCATAGATTTGTGGCAAACCCTCTAGAGCCATATAATCTGAAGTATAGATCCTGGCCTCAAAATCTGAAGCATGATAGGCACATAGGAATCTTTAAATAGTTGTCTATCTTCAAGTGATAGCTGATAAAACTTGAATTGCATTAGTGTTGTAAGGCAAAAAATCCCCTCTCCTTCAAAATCTTAACCACTTTACTCCGCATCCATCAAGTCATGTAATTCTTAGTTCTCCATTCACCTTCTTTACCTCTTTATTGTACCTGGAAAAAAAGAGGAAATAAGTAGGTCTAAAATGCAACTTGAATAAGGAGGTGTAATGTATGCCCTCACCTGAGTTGGAGATTAATGGGAATGAAAAAAAAAGTAATTAGTAGATAAAAAGGATATGTTGAAAGGACATTTCTCTGTACATAGGATCTGCCAATTTGTGGCCAAAACTTTGTTGATGATAAAGTAGAACACTTCAAATAATGCTAAATGAAGCATAGTCGTTGCTACTTTATTTGGATTCGTATTTGACTTCTCGGAGTTCCCAGCGTATACCAAGCCACAGGCCCACCCCAGGCCATTCCTGGGGTTCCAGCGGTCCTGCTCCCCGCACACACCGGGGTCATCCTCACCGGCCCGGCCCAGGCCCGGTGGCCCATGCGATTCCCGAGCCCCAGGGTCACGATAGCTGAGCAGCGGGAAACCCCTGAGAGTCTGAGCCTCTTGACGGGATCCACCGGTGTCCCCTGAACTTGGCGCACGCGGCGGGGCGGGGACCCGAGCTTTCGCGGCTGTCCTGGGGGGAAGAGGAGAAGCGCTGGGTTCCGCGGAGGGGGCGCGGCGGCCTGAGCCAGGGCCACCCACCCTGCGGCTCGGCGCGGCGCCCTGGGCTCGCAGCGGGCGCCTTCCCGGCGCGCTGCCGGCCGCCCACTCGGCTCTCCCCGGCCACCCCGCGCGCTCTGCGGGAGGAGCCGCCGGCCGCCGTGACGCGTCAGGGAGGAAACGCGGCGCCCGGCGGCCCAGCCGGGAAGGAGGAAGCGCGAGTGCGCACGGCTCCGCGCCCGCCGCGCCGCGAGGCAGCACCGCGGAGCCGGGTGAGTGCGGGGCGGCGGACCCGGGGCGGTGAGTGGCGGTAGGATCAGCGCGCGTCCGGCGCAGTCGCAGGCCCCCCGGCGGGAGAGGCGGGGCGGGACGAGGGGTGCCCGGGCCTCAGAGCAAACGCGCCTTTCCCGGGTGCCCTGGCAGTTCCCCCACCCTCAGCCCGCAATCCTCCGAGTTGCTCGGGAGGGAAAAGTACTCCGGCCCCCCCCGCCCCCCGCCCGACTCCGAGAGTTTGTGCGCTTTGTTCCCTCGAGGTGAATTCAGGCTGTGCTTTCTGATTCCTACACTCCCGGTGGTGTCGGTGGACCGACATGGTGAATTAACCCGTGCGCGGCTCGGAGCGCGGAGGGGCGGACCCGGAGGCTGGGAGACCACCTGAGGCGGGAGCTGGATGCGGGTCACCTGCGAGGAGGGATGGAGGGGGTCGCGGGGGTGAGGGCACGGGAATCCCTACCCTGTTGTCTGTGGACCTGTGGTCTGACACTTTGGTGCGTTGTTACCCTTTATGTTTTCTGTGATTTGAACGCTTTCCGTCTCTTTTCAAGTGAATTTGACTCTATGGATTCCCACAGTTTGCACATCTATCTGTACCATCTAGAAGTGCTTGGAGATTTTTTTAGATTTGGTTCTTTTTCGTGGTGGTTCCTTGGAAAGAGAAGAGAGAAACAATTCGTCTCTTGAGACTTAAACTCTCATTATTGACTTTTGCACAGTGATTTCTGGACCAGGAGTAGAATTTCAGTCCTGCACGAGAGACGGTATAGGGTACACTTGAGATGCAGGTAAAAATACAGAGAACTACAGTTTCTAAATCTTTATCAGGGTAAAAAGTATGAGACGGCTGTACTTTGTATTAGGTCGAGGAGTCACCCAGCCAATCCGAAAAGTGCCTTTCTTATCTGGCAAACACTTTGATAGCTCTTAACTATGTGTTGGGCTCTTTCTAAGTGTTTTATAAATATTAGCCCAAATTGTTAACTCAAAATATCAAATTATACCGGTTCTAGCAATGAAGAGGTTGTTCATACTTCAGTTCCCCAATGTCAATGCAAGAGCTGGAAACATGAGAGGAAGTTTCAGGCTTTTTTTTTTTTTTAGGACTGTGTGTACCTTCTGGACCCCTTGGTTACCATTCCTGTAAGACCAGCCACCATGCCTCCACTCCTGGGGGAAGGGAGTCTGGAAGCACCCCTCTTCTGGACCTCTTCCTTGCAGATCTCAGCCACCCAGATCCCTAGGATCGTCTTAAAGATGGCCTTTCTTGTTGGCCATCGAGCCCATGTTAGCTAACTCTGGAGAGTCCAGAACTTCCCCCTTTCTTCAACTGCCACTACTTGGAGCCTAATTTTGTTTTTAAAAGGAGTTTTGTTCCTAATCTGTTTGAGAATTGAGATGACTGTAGCTTACATTTAAGGGTCAGATTGAAAGTGAAATGCAGTATAAAATAGAACCTTGTAGATGTCCATTTTGTGGTTTGCAGATATATAGGGAAAATATTTTTCTGGAATAAAGTGCCCTCTTTATAGACATGCCTCGGCCTGATGGTCAGATTAGTGAATAAAATAGATATGGTTCTTGTCCTTATGGTGATTATGAGTCTTTATGTTAAGATCTGTACATCATACTAGCTTTCTATATCTCTCTCTTTCATATATTTAAATTTCCAGGGTGATGATTAAATGAGACGCTAAGCCTCATTTAATAGGATTATGACGTGTCCTGGAAGCAGGAAGGTTCACTTTCCTTTGATAAAATTTTTGGCGCAACAGATATTGGTGGATTTCAAGAATTCACTTCACCCAAATGACAACTGACACTTTCATGAGTTACAAGGTGCTTCCAGATGTACTTACTGGCTCTTCAGAGAGACCTTGTGAGGTTGGTAGCCATTTTTATTCCAGAAACTGAGGCATGGAAATGTTAAAAAGCTTTAGCCTGGATTGCACAGCTGGTAAGAGGCAGAGCTTGCATAGAGAGCAGATATGTGCACAGTGCCTGGCACATGCCAACCTGTAATAAACATTTGCGGAATGAATGACTCCAAGTGACTTCATATTTATTGACTTTCAAAACATGTGCCTGAAAGATTTCCAGGCCTAATCCAATGTATCTCTCTTATTTCAAACAGCATTGGTCTGATACACATGTTTTTTCCAAAAGGGATGAGAATGCTCTTTGGACTCATTTCTTAGGATTTATCATCTCTGGTTTTTGTTTTTTATTTTGTTTTGGGGGGAGGGAGGGGGTGATATCATCTCTGGTTTTTTAAAAACTAATAGGTTGGTTGTCCTTTCTCTATCTCAACATTCTTTTTCCTTCTGTTTTGGAGAGTTTAGACTAGACACATGGTTTTAGTGTTTGTGTTGACAGCTTTCTTATCTCTCCCTGCTCAGCGAAGGTCATTTTTAAGGACAGCAATCACTATAGGTTTTCCATGTCAGTGAACTCGATTAAGCTTCTTAGAAATATGATCAAGTTTAAACACAGTGATGCTGGGTATTGTAATTTTTTGAAGTATCTGACATTACTAATGTGTTTCTCAAAATGTTGCAATTACTTTAGTATAGATCTGTCTTTCAAAAAAAAAACAACAAAAAACCACCTCAACTATTTATATCCTTTAAGCATAACTCTCTGTACTGTAAAGTATGTGACCTCCAGATGGAAAAACCTTCAATTAGAGAGGAAAACATGGCCATTACCTGGTGGGAGAAATTGAGAAGGGGAAAATGGGAGGTGGGGTGGCCTTTCCCACGAAGGGAATTAGGTGGTAAGAAACCCTTAATGAAGCCACACTGAGTCATCCGCCTGTCAGCGTTCTTCTCAACATTCGTTCTTCTGTGTGGGGGTGGAATAAAATACTTTTGAAACCTGTCTTGTTTCAGAAACTACTTTACCTTTTCCAATCTCATGTTTTCTCTCTCTCTTTTTAAATTCATGTAAATTACTGACTAAACTGCTGATTCATGAAACTCAAATTATGTAACATGTTGTTCCTGACAGAAACAGTTCAAGAATTATTTTAAGGGACTTGATGTCTGTTTCCCTTTATCTGTTGCATTCTGTAAGGTGGCATCTTTGTTCTCATTTCACCTTTTCCCCCCTTCTGTTTCATGGAGAAAAGTGGCAAATCTAAGAGGTGCCATTTCCACTCCTTGTAGTTCATGGCAAAGTCATTTTAACTCGGTACTAACTTTGAATAGTTAATTGTCATTGCGGAGGAAAACAACATGGAAATCAAATGTTGAAGGCCGATTCAGAACAGTAAAATTTTATTGCCTGTTTGAAGCTGAGCCAGCGAGTTTGCAAACAGAGCAGTGTACCATCTCCTTGCTCCTATCCAACTTCTCCCGGCCTTCCCTATTTGCCACATGTCTTGAAAACCTGCCTTAGTTTACCTTTTTGTAGCCACTATTATTCAAAACCAAATCTGTTTGTCTTGGGTGGGGGTGATGGTTGGGTGAAAGAAGGGTGATTATGTTAGGGGAATGGTTGTAGGGTGAGAATTTGTAATATGAAAAATGGAGGGTGAAGTAAGGGTTGTTAATGAGATCTCACAGTGGAGGATTCATGCAGATTGCTGCTTTGCCTCTCCTGAAGGGATGAGACAGACATAAGGGGAAGACATATATGGGATCAAAGAAAGATTGGGAAGAATGAGAAACATATGTCAGCATATGATATTGGCAGGCAGAGTTCCTTTGTACCACCAAGTGCAGAAGTGTCATTATGGGTAGCTGTTTCTTCAGGCCACACAGTGCATTTGTTTGCAGATGATTGAAATGTAGAGGGCTGGTTTCCAGGCTTTAAACTGAGAGTAAGAAGATTTCACAGGCTTTCGGTTGAGTAAAGGCCTGGATTTCGTACCTTTTTAAAGCCTTAATCTTTTTTTGAGTCTGCCTATAATGCGGAGATAATGTCATTCTCTTCATGTTTTGTGATTTTAAATAACAGACATTGTATTTACATGGCATATAGTAATGAGTAGGATTCAGGCTAATTGCTGTCATTCAGGTTCCTGGTATATTTGCTATGCCAGTCAATACCAAACACTTTTCCTGTAGGTAAAATGGACTTCATGTATATTAACACACAAAATGGACTCACTGATGGACTAGCCAGCCTGTGGATGCAACATCCTCAAGTACGGTGGGGCTTCACTAGGACTTGACTAATTGCTTGCTTGATTTAAGTAATGAGAAGAAACTTTTAGTTATTTACCTCCCTGTTTTTAAAATAAAAATAGATTAAAGTTATCTTAAAATGATATGGTTTCCAAATCAGCATGCAGACAAACATATATATAGGATCTGTAGATTATATAATTTAATGCACATATATTATATATGTGATCAGCTAAAGGGAACTATAGGAACCATATCCAGTTTCCCAAGGAAACACAGTATGTATGTCACCTTTTTTCCCTATTTTTATTTTAGTTTTGTTTCTTTTATTTTCTAAACATTTTTAATTGCAAAGGCATGTGTGCTCTTAAATTCAAGCAGTTGAGAAGCATGTGACGTGAAAAGGAAAACTAAGTCCTCTTCATTTTATTTTATTTTTTTAAAATTTAATAAATTTTTATTGTTCAGATTATTACAATTGTTCCTCTTTTTTCCCACCGTAGCTCCCCTTCACCCGGTTCCCATCCCAGCCTCTGCCCTTACCTCCCCCCACACTGTCCTCATCCATAGGTGTACGATTTTTGTCCAGTCTCTTCCTGCACCCCCCACACCCCTTTCCCCCCGAGAATTGTCAGTCCACTCCCTTTCTATGCCCCTGATTCTATTATATTCACCAGTTTATTCTGTTCATCAGATTTTTTATTCACTTGATTTTTAGATTCCCTTGTTGATAGACATGTATTTGTTGTTCATAATTTTTGTCTTTACCTTTTTCTTCTTCTTCCTCTTCTTAAAGAATACCTTTCAGCATTTCATATAATACTGGTTTGGTGGTGATGAACTCCTTTAGCTTTTTCTTATCTGTGAAGCTCTTTATCTGACCTTCAATTCTGAATGATAGCTTTGCTGGGTAGAGTAATCTTGGTTGTAGGTTCTTGCTATTCATCACTTTAAATATTTCTTGCCACTCCCATCTGGCCTACATAGTTTCTGTTGAGAAATCAGCTGACAATCGTATGGGTGCTCCCTTGTAGGTAACTAACTGTTTTTCTCTTGCTGCTTTTAATATTCTCTCTTTGTCTTTTGCTCTTGATATTTTAATTATGATGTGTCTTGGTGTGGTCCTCTTTGGATTCCTTTTGTTTGGGGTTCTTTGCGCTTCCTGGACTTGTAAGTCTATTTCTTTGACCAGGTGGGGGAAGTTTTCGGTCATTATTTCTTCAAATAGGTTTTCAGTATCTTGCTCTCTCTCTTCTTCTGGCACCCCCATAATTCAGATGTTGGTACACTTGAGGTTGTCCCAGAGGCTCCTTACACTATCTTCAACTTTTTGGATTCTTTTTTCTTTTTGCTTTTTCGGTTGAGTGTTTTTTGCTTTTTTGTATTTCAACTCTTTGACTTGATTCTTGTGGTCCTCTAGTCTGCTGTTAGGTCTCTGTATAATATTTTTTATTTCAGTCAGTGTATGTTTAATTTCTAGTTGGTCTTTTTTCATATCCTTGAGGGTCTTGCTAAATTTATCGGCCTTTTCTAGGAAATTCTTGAAAAACCTTATAACCGTGGTTTTGAACTCTATATCCAGTCATTTGCTTTCCTCCATTTCTTTCATTTGTGATCTGTTTCTTTTTCTCCACATTTTCGTTGCTTCCCTGAGTTGATAGAGTAGCTTTGTGTGCTAGGTGTCCTATAGGGCCCAGTGGCTCAGCCTCCCCAGTTACCTGAGGTGGACACTCTTGGTGCACCCCTTTGTGGACTGTGTGCTCAGCCTTGTTGTAGTTAAGTCTTGATTGTTGTTGGTATCACTGGGAGGAATTGACCTCCAGGCCAATAGGCTGTGAGGATCAGCTGTGTCTACGCTGGGAGAACTTCTGTGCTGGATACACCCTTCTGAGACAAGACTTGCAAAAGCCTCTGTGCTCAGCTTGGATGGGGCGGAGTCTCAGGGCAGAGCAGACAGCCTTGACTTCCCGTCAGCCCTGCCCTATGAGGCCCCTGGGTCTCAGTGTCCCTAGGTAATCGCTGCAAGCACCTCTGAGAGAAAGCCGCCCTCGAGTTTCGCCCACTGCCAGACAGTCCAGTTTCTCCCAGAATGAATCTGGGTTCCCGGAGTCTTGCCCGGAACTGGAGTTCAGCGTAGCCAGGAGCTTCCGTCTCCCTCCCACTTGAGAAAGCCAGCTGCGCACTCAGCAGTCAGTCCTCTCCGCGTGCGCGCGCCCCCGGACCTCTGCCTTCCGCAGCTCCCCTGAGTCTCAGTGTGCTTTTCTCTTTTCCTGACAGTCCAGTTTCACCCCGTATGAGTCTGGGTACCCAGGGTCTCGCCCCAAACTGGAGTTCAGTGCAGTTGGGAGCTTCTGTCTCCCTCCTGCTTGAGAAAGCCAGCCACGCACTCAGCCGCCAGTCCTCTCTGCGCGCGCGTCTCCATACCTCAGCCTTTTGCAGCTCCTCTGAGTCTCCGTGTGCTTTTCTCTTTCCTTCTAGTTGTAGAATTTCCACTCAGCCAGCTTTCCTGTGGTTCTGGATGATGTCCGTTTTGTCTTTTAGTTGTAGTTTTGAAATTGTTGTGCTAGGCAGCAGTTTAGGTGTTTACCTATGCCGCCATCTTGGTTTCTCCCAGTCCTCTCCATTTTAATCTTACTTATGAAGATAATCATTGCTAAGTATTTATATCCTTCTACATTTTTCTCCATGCTTATTATATAAACCTGTGTATCTATAAATATATACAGAGATATTTTTTGAAAATGAGAATCATTCCACACAATTTGTTCTTTTGTTGTTTTGTGTGTTTTTTATATCATGGACATCTATCAATCTACACCATTAGTTTTGACAGCTGCATAGTATTCTACTTTATGGTTAATAAATTATCCATGTTCTATTTCTTATTATTTATATGTTCACTCTTTTGTATCTTTTAAAATATGTTTAAGTCACCAAAGTAATACATTTTTAAAGAAAAAGAAGAAATAAGAATCACCAGAGGGGCAGAGGCAGGCCAGAAGGGGTCAATGGGGGGAAAAGGGAGAGATATAATTCTTTCTTTCTTTTTTTGACATATAATACTTTCAACAATAAAACTGAAAAAAAATCACCAGTAAACCTACCAGTCAATAATCACGATTAGCATTTTAGAGTATAACTTTCTACACTTTTGTTTGTGTGTATCCATATTTTCAATGCCATTTTAAGCAGTTTCTTCTGAAGGCTTGCTTCGTTGGTTGGAGAATCATGTTTATGTAGCCAACACTTTTAAACCAGTTATTTTGCTATGTTTCCTGGCTACCTGCCATAGCCCAAGCCTGCATAACACTTGGAAATTTATACTACTGCTCATAAAAGGGATGAGGTGAGGGTGTGTGGATGGACCGACAGGTCCACCCAAATCAGCATAATGCATATCTCTAATGGAGATCAGTCAATATTTGTATTTTTTAAAAATACATTTTTTATTGATTTCAGAGAGGAAGGAAGAGGGAGAGAGAGATAGAAACATCCACGATGAGAGAGAATCATGGATGGGCTGCCCCCTGCAAGTCCCCCACTGGGAATCAAGCCCACAACCTGGGCATGTGCCCTTGACCGGAATCGAACCTGGGACCTTTCAGTTCGCAAGCTAACGCTCTATCCACTGAGCCAAACCGGCTAGGACCAATATTTGTATTTTAAGTACATCTAAAATATAAGATATTTAAGAAGAGAAATAAAAGAATACTCACACATAATTGATTATGATCACTGAAAGAGAAGCAGAAATAATAGATTTGAACCAGGGAAAAAGTGTTGAATTTAGTTAAAAATCAGAACAGCTGATCTTCACATGTTTTGAAATAGTCTCCTAATAAGTACATTTTTTGAAATAATTGGTCTAACAAAGCTCCATCAATGGGAGAAATAGGTGATCTTAAAATTTCTTGTGATCCTATTATATTATAGGCTCTCAGAGTTAGTATACTTGACTTCATATAATTACATGTATATAACTTCCTAGTTATAATAATATCACCAGTTTTTTCAGACAGCATTTGTCTGGGCTAACATCTCGCCATCCCCTTTTCTTCTCTCACTGCACATGTGCACAAGCTGCTACCCACAGTTTGCTCCTATATCCTTTTGTGGCTTCCCCACCCTCCACTTTCCTGAGAGTCTAGTACTCCTTTTAACCTGGTTCTTTTTTCCTCTTCTTTTAGCCTTTTCTTTTTTTAAAATAATTATATGTATTTTTAATTGTTTGGGGGTTTTTTTTAGAGAGAGGAAAGAAGGGGGAGAGAAGGAAACATCAATGAGAAAGAGAAACATCAATTGGTTGCCTCCCATACACACCCCAGCCAGGAATTAATCCCACAACCTGGGTATGTGCCCTAACTAGGAATACAACCCACAACCCTTCAGTGCCCAGGATGACTCTCCAACCAACTGAGCCACACCAGCCAGGGCCAGCTTTTGCTTTAAGAACATTTCTCTGTCCATTCTCTATTCAACTCCTTAATTTTGATCGTGAGCGGAAAAAAAAAAAAAAAAGATACGAATCATGGTGGTATAGTTAAGAACAAGCCTTTAATAAGGAAAAGGAAAGCTTTCAGTTTGGGAGGAAAGGTAGAAATTATAAAGAACCAGTGGTTTCAACCTTCAAAGCTCTTGAGAATACCCAGTAATTCGTTTCAAAATGTCCACAGAAGTCTCCACCCACCTCTTCTCTAAGTTAGCTGTGTGTGTGTGTTTTTAAAGCACTGGCATAACATCTAAAACTATATATTTTTTTGTTGTTGTTCATGTCATTGCTTTGGTGCTTTTATTTTTCCTGTTGAAGATGTTAGCCATATTATGGATTGATGAGGGAGTGTTTTGGTCTTCAAGCTAACTCCTAGCTAAGACTACTATTTCCTTCAGAGAATTCATCCAAAGTTCTAGATACCTGGTTTAAAAATAGCATGTTTATTTTGAAGTTAAGGAAGAAAAGGGCTATCTTAAACCAAAGATTAGCAATCTTTGAGAAGTGGTATGTCAGGATTCCAAACCCTTTCTTCCTAGATTTTCATCAGCAGAGATGTGGTCAGAAGCATAGATCAGCTGTCCATTCTTGGAAGTTAGCAAAGAAGCAGTACGGTTTGCAGGAATTTTCCATTGCCTTGTAGACTCTCACGAGAGGTAAAGGTGGGGGATCAGGCCCAGAGCTCTGCACCAAGACAGAAGCTACTTAAACTGCACTGAGACCAAAGGCCGACTTTTTCACAAACATGAATGAAAGAGGTTTTGAAAAGACATTTTTACTCAGCCTCCAAACAACATGGTGCTAAAATTCATCATGGCTGAAACAGGAAAGTTCTTATTATTTGCTTATTTGAACTGGGAAGATAGTGAATAAATATTTAGAAGACCTTGGTATAATTTTTAAAAATGTTTCTTAGTTTTGTAGTTCTAAGTGTACATAGTTGTGCATCATTGACATTTTTAGTCCATTCCAATGTAAGGTACCTTTCTCTTTTTTTCTAATTGTTCCTCTTTAACCCTCATTCTCTCTTCTGGTGAATATTTGGTTTAATTTTTTTGTCTGTAAGGGAATTATTTTTTTTAATTAATGAAAGATAAGACACACCAATGTTTTAGCAGACAAGAATTTTTAAGAGATTTATAAGACTCTGTTCCTCTTTCCCCTTGAATTTTGTGTCCCCTTTAAATTTCCTTTATTCCTGATTTTCATTAACATCATTCATTGCTGTTTCTCCTTTTAAAAATTCACTCAAGTGTGAACGAAATCCTGTTCTATTTATTTGTTGCTTTTATCAGACATTTTGGGATTAGAAAGTTGCTTTGGAGATGCAGAATATGCATAAATTGTTACCTCTGTGTAGAAAAATAAGGGTTAAATAAGAATATATTTTTGTTTTGTTTGTCTAAGCATAAAAAGACTAAGAAAGTGTTTATCTGTTTGGAATTGGGTAGTGAGAACTGGGTGGGAAGCAGACTTTTCACTGTATCTCTTTTATATATTCTTGGTTTTTGAACCATGTGAATATGTAACCCATTGTAAAAGTAGTTTCAAAAATCATGTCTTGACTTTAAAAAAAGCGGGGGGAGGAGGGATCTGTGTATTTCTGTTGTCGTTTTTCTAGAAGTCTTTAAGTAAAGTTGTTTCAAATCTTTTTTTTTAAAATATATTTTATTGATATTTCACAGAGAGGAAGGGAGAGGGATAGAGAGCTAGAAACATCGATGAGAGAGAAACATCGATCAGCTGCCTCCTGCACACCTCCCACTGGGGATGTGCCCGCAACCAAGGTACATGCCCTTGACCAGAATCGAACCCGGGACCTTTCAGTCCGCAGGCCGACGCTCTATCCACTGAGCCAAACCGGTTTCGGCCAAATCTTTTTTTTTTTTAAAGAATGCATGTGTGGGGAGGGCGGTTGGGGGACTGGGTGGAAAAGGTGAAGGGATTAAGCAATACAAATTGGTTACAAAATAGTCACGGGATGTAAAGTACAAGATAGGGAATATAGACAATAATATTGTAATAACTATGTGTGGTGCCAGGTGGGTACTGGAAATATTGGGGAAACACTTTGTAAAGTATATTGTTGTCTAATCACTATGCTGTACACCTGAAACTAACACAAAATAATATTGAATGTAAACTGTAATTGAAAAAAAAAGAAATTGTTTAAATATCTAAAAATAAAAATAAAAAGAATGCATGTGTAGTCTTGTCTCAAAGGACGAGTAGTATTTTGTAGGCATCTTGACCTGGCTCCTCAAGTGTTGTGACTAAGATTTATTATGAATCCTTCCCTTTGGAAATTCTGATACTACAAATACAGCCAAGACTCAAGTTATTGTTGGCTTCTTCGAAGAACCATTTAACTGAAATTGTCTGCAGTATTCTGCCAACTGGATACTCAGTTGTTTCCTAATAAAACTGTGAGATAATACCAACAGAATCAGTGCAGTCAGTTGATTTTCCCCCATGTTATCTTGTATCTTACCACCACGGTTATAATTTACTTACTTAATATTAGGTTAGCTTGATGCTTTTAGAAAATAAAGGTTGGTTTACTTTTAGTAGTTAAATAATTCTGCTCTTTTTGGTACAGGTTAAGCCGAATAGTCTCTTTCATCTTTGTTGTTTTGTCATTTTTGACCTGTGTTTTATCCTGAGTAGAGCAAAGAAAAAGCAACTAATATTGAGTATCTAACATGTGCTGGGTGCTTTAGAGACATTATCCTATATAATAAAGAACTAATATGCTAATTAGACTGGACAGTGAAATGACCTTCCAGAATGACCTGCTGGAATGACCAGGGGGTGTGGGGTGGGGCCAGTGAGCCTGCGTCACCAGGTCAGCCACGGCAGTCCCGGCGCCCCCCTTCCACAGAGATGGCACGAGAGGTGGTGGTGTGGGCCTGTCTGGTCCTGGTGCTGCGCCTCCACAGAGGTGGCCACAGGGGGGCGGGCCTAAGCCGCAACTGGACATCCCCCAAGGGCTCTCAGGCTGCCAGAGGGATGTCTGACTGCCAGCTGAGGCCCCATCCCCCAGGGAGTGGGCCTAAGCCGGCAGGTGGATATTCCCCCGCTCCTCAGGGGTCCCGGACTGGGGGAGGGCGCAGGCCAGGCTGAAGGACCACCTTAGTGCACGAATGTTTGTGCACCAGGCCTCTAGTTTTATTAAATAATCATAATAACTCTCTGGGGTAAGGAATATTTTGCAGATGAGCAAACTGAGGCGTAGAGAGGTTTCGAAGGCAGCCATGCGTGGCCAACACAGGAGAGCTGATCCAAACAGGTCTCCCTGGCTTTACCAGGAGGGTCCCTGAGCCTTGGAGAAGGGGTAAAGGCTGATCCTCTCCAAGCCTCTCTTCAGAAAGAACAGACGGCATTGATTTACAAATTACTCAGATTACCTCCTGCTGATGAGGCAGTCGTTAAATGGCTGTGAAGACTGGCTTTATTCTGAGATTATGTTAATATAATCTAGAAACCACTGCCAGACTTCAAATGCTGATGTCATATTCTAAAATCCCTTAAGGATGATAACCAGCACCACTTATATTAACCCTTGGAAATAGAGCAATCAGCAGATGTAGATACCAAGTAAGAATAAAAGAACATTTCAGGTCTGAATTCCTTTGATTCTCTTATCTAATAAAATTCTTTTATGTTCTGGGCAAAGATGGTGAGAAAGATACTGAAGAAATTCAAGTGATTAGAATAGTTTAAAAAGGTCACAGATAGTGAAAGGAGAAGACAGTAAACCCAGAGCATACACTGAAGTACCTTACACTTAATACTTTAAATAAAAGCTTTATTGAGACTTACTTTACATGCTGCTAATTTACCCTTTTAAAGTATACAATTCAGTGATTTAGTCACAGACTTGTGCAGTCCTCATCACTATCTAAATCCAGGACATTTTCACCATTCCCAAAAGAACCCCTGGACCCTTAGCAGTAACTCCCATCCTCCATTCTTTTCTCCCCCCGCCCCCCCCCCCCCCAACCCCTGGCAACTAGGAATCTGCTTTCTCTCTGTATAAATTTGCTTATTCTGGACATTTAATGAAAAACGGAATCATGCTGTATGTAGTCTTTGGTGACTGGTTCATTTCACTTAGCATACTGTTTCTAAGGTTTATCCATGTTGTAGCATGTAGTATTTCATTTCTATCACTGAAAAATATTCCATTGTATCAGTGTACCATATTTTGCTTATTCCCTCATCTGTTAACGAACATTCGGGTTATTTCTATTTTTTAGCAATTATGTAAAATGCTGCAGTGAATAGTCATCTGCAAGTTTTGTGTGGACATATGTTTTCATTTCTCTTGGGTGATAACTAAGAGTAGAATTGCTGGGTCATATGGTAACTCTGTGTAACTTTATGAGGAATTGCCAAACTTTTCAGTATCTGCACTATTTTACAGTCCCACCAGAAATTTGTGAGGGTTTACATTTCTCCACTTCCTGGCCAACACCTGTTGTCTGTCTTTTTTACTTGAGTCATTTTAGTGGGTGTGACGTAGTATCTCACTGAGGTTTTGATTTGTATTTCCCTAGTGACTAATGATCTTTCATGTGCCTTGTGACCATTTTTATATCTTCTTTGGAGAAACGTCTATTCAGATATTTTACCCATTTTTAAATTAGATTATTTGTCTTTTTTTGTTGAATTGTAAAAATGTTTTGTATATTCTAGATGCACATTACTTATTCTAGATGCTAACCAGAATTGGAAAATGGGTAATTTTTTTCATGGTAGCATTCTTTGTACCTACAAGAATTCTGTGAAATATACGTGTCAAAGTATGCAGTGGTATAAAGGTTGTGTGAGATTCAGTTAGTAGAGGCATTTAAAATGTATCAATATATTGTAGGGAAGTACAATTTGCCACCCAGCAATGTGTCTCTCTGGCATGAGGATCATTTTATTTTTAAGAAATAAAAGACTCAGGAAGACACTTAGATAGGGACCTATTCCAGAAAATAGTGCTAGCACTTGAGATATTTACAAAGAATATGGGCTAGGTGCGATGGGAAACTGGGCAGGGTCTAGAGATCTCTGAGTCCCTTTGTCTCTATATTGCCCAACAAACATTTGTTCACTTAACGTTTGCTTTTCCATCTTCATGTGATTTGCCTTCCTCCTCTTTGAAGCCCAATCCACTACCCCTTCTCCTTAGCTCAAGATGCCATATAAGCCTCACCTGCCCACCTTCCTTGGGCCTCCATATTCTTATGGACCCCCGCTCCCCATATGTACATACATAATTAAATTTGGCTATTTCTTTCCTGTTATTGTGTCTCAAATCAATTTAATTCTTAGACCAACCAGAAGAACCTTGAAGGCTAGAGAAAAATTTCTTCCTCCCCAACAGTATGAGTACCAGTAAATTCTTTTTCTCAACTAAAAATACTTTGACAATTTAGCACCATGTGATTGTGAAGACAGTATAATTTGACTTTGCCTAGTAGCACATATAGAAATTATTCACTATTTTAAAAGTAAATTATGGTTTTGAAATTATAAAAAAGCAAATACTCATGTTTTCGTTTTAGTTTGTGTGTTTTTTTTTTTTTAAACCCACTGTATTTGTAGTTAGAGTTATCTCTCATTTAATGAATCCTATCATCTAACAGTGACCATTTTGGAAGGCCATTTGCCCTGGGTAGATAAAGGGTACAGATCAGAATGTAGAGGAGAAATTTGACACCACTTCTAAGTTATCTAGATTTCTAGGTTATCGGATGGGTTGGCAGTCCAGAAGAAACCATAGATTGGAGAACAAACAGCTGCTACAGAAGAATAAAAAAGAATGTGGTAGCGGAAAGAGTATAGAATTGGATGAAGGAGGAGGTCTTGGCAAAGAGACCAGTACCCAGACATGCTTTGAGGCTTCCTAAGTCTATATCTGCCCCTGAGAGGGAAATTTCTGAGAGTGAGTGTGTTGTTGGAACATGTCCTCTTCAGTAGTGTAGTTAGTGCAATAATTGAATTACCTCTTTCCATTTGGATCATGTGGCAGTGTTCTCTGTTGGCAACAGTGGATTTCCAAAGGAGTGAAGTGATTGTTTTATTAAGTCTTTTAAAATCTTAAGAGCTGACTTAGGGAAGAGATTATAGATGTGAAAATGCTTGGCATAGTGAAAGGCACAAAGTAGGCACTTGATAAATTGTCTACTTAAAAATTGGCTGATATTAACCTGTCCATAATATTTTATAATATTTAATAGCTTCAGCTAGGGAATTTAGAAGGCTTAGGTTATGGTGTTAGATCTGCTACTAGCTTGTTAAGTGAACCCTAGCAAGTGACTTGATTTTCTCTGGCTGTAAATACTCAAAATTCCTTCTATCTGTAAAATGCAATGTTTCATATAGGGGGAGAAAGGCTTTAAATAAAGATTATTCTTTTAACAGAGGTGGAAGTTTTGGTTTTGTTCTCAACTTTTATAATTTTAACTAGGGTACACTAGATGAATAAGACTCTTTATTGCATTATCGAAAGCCAACCACTGATTTGTTTGAAAACAAAGAGTTTCTTTGCAGTGTCATTTAGCCTGGCATTATCATGAATCCAAGAATTATTCTACACGAATCAGAGAACAGTGATGCAGTTGTACTTAAATTTAGAGTTCCACACAGCCATTCACCAGAGATGAATTGAGGTGAACAAGTACTTCCAACTTAATTTGCAAAAAGTTCTAAAACGCTGGAGGAATTCACTGCAGGAATCACAGTGAAAAAGCAGGTTGCAAGTGTGGCTCAGATCATGCAAAGCTGTCAGAGAAGCTATCACTGCTTTTTGTTGTATTTGTTTTTTGGATTGGTGTGATTTCTGGTAAAATTTAATGATAATATAAAATTTAGGAACATTTCTACTATTTCGAAATGTTGATGTGTAGTGTGACGGTTAGAAAATGAATCAGTATGGTTGGTCATCTTTGTTTTTATTTTATTTTTTATTTTTGTTAATCCTTACCTGAGGATATTTTTCCATTGATTTTTAGAGAAAATGGAAGGGATGGGGAGAGACAGAGAGAAACGTCAATGTGAGAGAGACACATTGATTGGTTGCCTCCCACATGCGCTCCGACCTGGGTCCGGGGATTGAGCCTGCAATTGAGGTACGTGCCCTTGACCGGAATAGAACCTGAGACCTTTCAGTCCATGGGCTGACCCTCTAACAACTGAGGGAAACTGGCTAGGGCTCATCTTTGTTTTTAAAGGAAGCCAATGCCTGGCTTCAAATAATGCTCTATGGAATCATAGTCTCTTTTTTTTCCTTTACACTACACACAACACTCTGAACATTTTTCTGGACTCTTGTCACCAAATGCCAGCTGGGTATTTTGCAATTTAACTCACTTCTGATACTGTCTACCTGAAGATTCCACAGGTTAAGGGCTCAGTTCTATATCACTGCCCCTCCCTCAGCCTTAGCCACCAGTCAAAAGTCCAGGTTGTTACCTGTTCTGACCAACAGGCTATAAATCCATTTCCCACCATCCCCTCCTCTGGCCCAATTAATTTGCTAGAGCAGCTCACTGAACTTGGGAAAATAATTTACTTACCAGATAACCAATACTAATAATCTATACTAATAAAAGGGTAATATGCAAATTGGTTGGGACGCCCTCACAATAACAACCAAATAGCAGGCTGCACGGGGCGACAAGGCCAGCAGGGGGATTAGTGAGGGACGACCGAACAATTGAACAGCAGGCTGCATGGGGCAACCAGCCCAGCAGGGGGATTAGTAAGGGACGACCAAACAATTGAACAGCAGACTGCGTGGGGCAACCAGGCCAGCGGGAGGGTCAGTGAGGGGCGACCAAATGATCGAACAGCAGGCTGTGTGGGACAACCAGGCCAGTGGGGGGGTCAGTGAGGGGCGACCAAATGATCGAACAGCAGGCTGTGTGGGACAACCAGGCCAGCAGTGAGGGGCGACCAGGCCAGCAGAGGGGGGCAGTGAGGGGCGACCAGGCCGGCAGGGGGAGCAGTTGGCGGCAACCAGGCCAGCAGGGGGGGCAGTCAGTGAGGGGAGACCAGGCCGGCGGAGGGGGGCATTTGGGGGCGACCAGGCCGACAGGGGAGGCAGTTGGGGGTGACCAGGCCAGCAGGGGGGCAGCAGTAAGGGGCAACCAGGATGGGGGGGGGCAGTTAGGGGCAACCAGGCCAGCAGGGGGGGCAGTTAGGGGCAATCAGGCTGGCAGGCAGAGGCAGTTAGGGGTGATCAGGCTGGCAGGGGGGACAGTTAGGGGCGATCAGGCAGGCAGGCAGGTGAGCAGTTAGGAGCCAGCGGTCTCAGTTTGTGAAAGGGATGTCCCCCAAGGGGTTCCGGATTGAAGAGGGTGCAGGCTGGGCTGAGGGACCCCCACCCCCGGTGCACGATTTCGTGCACCAGGCCTCTAGTTTATTATAAAAGGTTACTACTCAGGAACAACCAGATGGAAGAGATGCATAGGGCAAGGTATGTGGGAAGGGACAAGGGCATTTTTGTGCCCACTATCCCAGAGCACCACTCTCCCCACACCTCCATGTGCACCAACTCAGAAGCTCCCTGAACCCCATCCTTTTGGGGTTTTATGGAGGCTTTGTTATATAGTTATGGTTGATTAAATCATTGGTTGTTAGTGATTGATTCAACCTCTAGCCCCTCTCCCTATAGAGAAAATTCCAACCCTCTAATCCAGTGGTCGGCAAACTGCGGCTCACGAGCCACATGCCGCTGTGTTGACTAATGAGTGTGCCAACCACTGCTCTAATCTGATCAGGTGTGTTTCCCTGGCAGCCAACACCCATCCTTAAATTGCCTAGGGGCTTTCCTTAAATTATATTCATTAATATAAACGCAGGTGTGATTGAAAGAGGCTTGTTATATGAATAACTAAAGACACTTATTTCACCTTTGTAGATCTTATCACTTAGGAAATTCCAAGGGTTTTAGGAGCTCTGTGCCATAAATTGACAAAGACCAAATATATATATTGCTTAATACAAATCACAGTAGTATACCTTGTTTAAGTAATAGTTGCTAAAATTATGAGAACCAAAACAATTTTTTCCACTTTTATTAAAAGAATACACTTTAAATATCTGTTTCGAGGTTTCATGGAAAAACCAAGAGGTAAACCAGCCAACTGTACTGTGGGTTTCACTTTTTTTAAAATTTTACACTCTTAATGTTAAAGTTCATATATCATAATTTTGTGTACATTTCCTTAGGTTCAGTTTTAAAAGGAGAAAAAGGGGAAAACAAGTTATGAAATACTAATTTAGGTAATAGATGGTGGTTTTGAGTCATTATGGTTTATTGTGTAAGTATGTACAGAAGTAGAAGGACTTCTCCTAAAATGATAAGAGTTCCCAAATCTTTAATGAAAAGGATGGTGTGTATGTTTAATGAAGTCTCTTCTCATGCACTTCCTAATCACTAAAATGTAAAGCTTGGGTCACGTGGAAGTTTCTGGGTAAGTAATTGTATTGGAGACAATACACTGAGTGGCCAGATTATTATGATCTCTGAATGCATAATAATCTGGCCACTCAGTGTATATCCTATATAATAAAAGGCTAATATGCAAATTGTCCCTCAACCAGGAGTTCGACCAGCAGGCAGGCCGGCCAACCGCCCATGTCCCCTCCCCCTGGCCAGGCTAGCCGGACCCCACCCATGCACGAATTCATGCACCGGGCCATTAATTTATACACACACACACACACACACACACACACACACACACACACACTGAGTGGCTAGATTATTATGCGTTCAGAGATCATAATAATCTGGCCACTCAGCGTATGTTTTTTGGGTAATTCCATACTACCCTGGTCAGCATTTGCTCATAAACATTTCTAGGGCCCACCAGATCTAGCCCTGTCCTATTGACTGTCAGATTTATTTTTACAGGTGAAAAAGCAAGGAGCATTTTCTCATGTCATCTGAGGGAGTTAGCTAGAGACTTAACATTTTGAGCTTAAAAAGCACTTTTCTTTTATCTTAATGTCATTAAAGTTTACCACTTGGGTTTCAATTTTAATGTTTCTCATAATTAAAACAAAATGAATCTTGGGACTATAGCATTTAATAGAACCTTTATTCACACTTTAGTGTAATCATAGGTAAAAACAGAATACTTCTTTAAAATTTATGTTATAAAATGGTCACAAGTGGAATAAATGTCATTGATAGGCTTTGTTAGGTATAGAAGGAGCAGGTTGCCTTTTCAACTCATTATCTGTTTTTAGCTCCTGTGAGAGATTATACATACACTGGTTAAGACTGGAGGTCTGGACTTCCCCAGACTATAGTTCAAATAGTGGTTCGTCACTTAAAAATTAGTATTTTCACCTGTAGAATAGGCATAGTAATAGGACATATCTCATACAGTTGTTATTATATTTAAAATAAAAAATACTTGTAAAACACTTAATATAGTCCTTGGGGTATACTCGGTGCTCAATAAATAGTAAATGATAGTATTCTTAATGGATACAATTTAATGGCCTTAACTTTATTTCTCTTTTGTTAATTACTTCAAAGAAAGACATACACTACAACTATTTCTGCATTAAGTCTGAAGAAGCTATAAGAGAGGAGATCTGGACAACTGCAAAGACAGGATTCTTTGGAGATGACTCCTGACAAAGCATTAAGATAATATCCCTAGTCCCTCTAATGTTGTGTCCCCAGGTGTCTGACTTCATCCCATTGCCTTCTTTGGGGCTACACTAGCTCTCTGGATGATTAAAATTACTTTTCCTGGTTTACATGTGTCTTGTGCTGATGACTCTCAAATCCATGGTTTCTATCCTGACCTTTATCCTTTGTCCTTCAGACAGATATGTCCGATTGCTTACTACCAGATAACTAGCTTCCCATGGTGCTAGCCTACAGGTAGTTCTAAGTCAACATCTATAAAAGTATATCTTTTCTACCTTCTTCCTGATACCTCACCTCCACTTTTCACCAATTTCATCTTCCTTTGTTTAAAAATATGCTTTTATTGATTTTAGAAAGAGAGGAAGGGAGAGAGAGATAGAAACATTGATGAGAGAAAGAGATATCAGTTGGCTGCCTCCTGCACATTCCCCACTGGAGTTGAGCCCACAACCTGGGCACATGTCCTGACCAGGAATCGAACCAGCAAACTCTTGGTTCATAGGTTGACACTCAACCACTGAGCCACACCAGCTACCAGCCGTGGGCAAACTACGGCCTGCGGGCCGGATCCGGCCCGTTTGGCTATTCTATCCGGCCCGCGGAGCCATAAGAGCAGAGGGTTCTCTTGCTCTCCCCTCCGCTCCTTTACTTTGAATTTATATTAGTTCACACAAACACTCCATCCATGCTTTTGTTCCAGCCCTCCGGTCCAGTTTAAGAACCCATTGTGGCCCTCGAGTCAAAAAGTTTGCCCACCCCTGACTCATCTTTCTTTATTTGTTCCTATTTAATTTATTGCCATCCGCTCAGTAACTAGAGAGCATCTAGACTATGTCTCCCTATCATTTACAAAGTCCTCCTGATTTTTCCTATTAAATATTTCTCAAGTCTGTCCCATCTGCTCTATGTCTACTATAGCTTCTTGAGGCTCTCATCATCTTCAGACATTTTCAGTGGCCCCTCCTAAGAGAGTTTTCTATCCCCATTTGATCTCTCTCTTTTTCCATTCATTCTCCACTTTGCTTTCAAACTGATCTAAAGCAAAGGTCTAACCATTGTCATTCCTATTACATTCTCTTTTCTTGTAATGTCAAGCCCAAAGTCCTTAGCATGTCTTGTCAGGCTTGTGATCCTCTGCCCTCTTCTTATCTACTGCCATTTCTAGGCATAGAACATAGTAGAACCTCAAAACTGCTAAGTTAATGAATACTAAACTCCATCTATACAGATTGAGCCTTTGTGGTTCGTTGCTCATGTTAGTCTGGTCATCCACTCACACCTTAAAAAAATGGGTAAAAGAAATGGAGGAAAAATTCCCCCATTCTATCCTGCATACCAGAGGAGACTAATCTTCTCAAAGCCCCATTTTAATTCCATGCCTACCTTTCTTAACGTACAATAGCTCTTTATTAGTTCAAGTCCAAACTCCTCACCCCATCTCACGTATACAAACTAATTTGGGACAGCACTTCTACAGAATCAGCACAGTTAGATCAGTTTGCTTAATAGACAGCATGGGCAGAGTATGGATTGGTTGTTCTTACTTGGAGCAGCCTTTTTTTTTTTTTAATGTTTTTTTTTTGGTTTCAGAGAGGAAGGGAGAGGGAGAGAGGGATAGAAACATTAATGATGAGAATCACTGATTGGCTGCCTCCTGCAGGCCCCTTACAAGGGGTGGAGCCCAACACCTGGGCATGTGCCCTGACTGGGAATCAAACCGTGACCTCCTGGTTCATAGGTCTTTGCTCAACCACTGAGTCACACTGGCTGGGCTGGAACAGCTTTTTTTAAAAAAAAAATTATTAATTTTGAGAGAGGGGGCAGGGGGAAAGAGAGGGAGGGAGAGAGAGAGAAATATTGATTTTTGTTCCACTTATTCATGCATTCATTGGTTGCTTCTCTATGTGCCCTGACTAGGGATCAAACCCACAACCTTGGCTTATAGCAGTGGTCGCGAGCCGCGGTTTGCCGCTCTGTTGACTAATGAGTTTGCCGACCACTGGCTTATAGGAAGGAGGCTCTAACCAACTGGGCTACCCTGCCAGGGTGGAGCAGCTTTTGACTTTCCAAATCTAGGCTTTAGCATCAGAGTATATGTTGGTACACCAAACAAAAGCTTTGTATTCATCCAATATTTATTGAGTGCCCACCACAGGTTAGGCACTATACCAGTGGATAGGGCTTTACACTGATAACAAAGTCAGCATAACTTCTGCCTTCATGGAGATTCTGGCCTAATTGTGGAGACAAACAATTATAACCCAGGGTAAAAAGTGCTAGCACAGGGGAAGTGCCCCAGGAACCCACAGCAAGGGCACCTAATCCAGCGGTGGGATCAGGGAAGGCTTCCAAAGATGTCTTGAAACACTGAAGATGTCTCCCGGGAACAGAGCGGAGCATGCCAGCACAGGCCAGAGCCGGCACAGAAAGGAGCGGACCAGAGCAGAGTGGAGCGGACCAGAACAGAGTGGAGCGGACCAGTGCCGCGGAAGCAGACCTGCATGGAGCAGGGCAGAGCTGTCTAGCCGGGAGAGTTGCCTGGCCCAGGGCCGCCTCACCACGCTGTTTTCCCTGCAGGCTGTGTCACAGTGGAGCTGCTTTGCACTGAATGTAGCTTCCTTCTTCACAGCACCCCAAATTGGGGATACCTGTTGGCATTGAATTGGCACCAATGATCATCTGTTGACAGTACTCAATGCACCTTTTCAATTTGAAATGTATGTTGTTCATGTCTCAGGAAAATTCTCTGATAATTTCATCCTCACTATTTCCTCTTTCTAGACATTTAATAAGATTTGTGTTTGATCTTTGGGATTCAGTCCTCTAATTTTCTTACTGGTTTTTCCTGTTATCCATTTTTAGTATTTTTGTTATATTTTCTACAAAAATCTCTCAACTTTATCTCCCAACCTTTCTATTGAATTTTTTGTTTTAGCTATCATTACTGCTTTCCAAGAGCTCTTCCTTATTCTCTAATTATGCTTTTTTATTATTTTAATTTGTTAAAATATTTTGTTCTTGTTTTATGCATATCAGGTCTTCTGTCTCTATGAAGGCTTTTTTTTTTTTTTTTTTTTTTTTTGTAGATAAAATATTCCTGGTACTCTATTTCCTGTCTTTAGGTATTCTAGTGTGTTTTTTGTTTGTTTGTTTACTTTGGTCCTTTATGTTAGAGGTTTTTCTTACGTGCTTGATGATTATTTAAGAGTGAGACACTAGTAGGATATATTAAAAACTGAATAAAAGTTTTGTGTATCTGGGTAACACTTGTTGAAGGTGAGCCAGCTTTTTTTGATGGGGATCACCACAGATTTCATCATCAGCTGTTTTCTCCAGTATCATTCAGTTTTCCCACATTACAAGCCTTCCATCTCTTGCCTATTGTACCAAATCCTGAGCCTTTTCACAAAATCTGCAGGTTAGGTCAGCTAGCTCCTGCCGGTGTCCCTTCTGCAGGCCCTCAGTTTCATCATCCACCACTCTGCCCAGTTCCTGCTCCCCCATAACTTGCTGTCTTCATGTGGTATGTGGTTTGTGTTGTGTTTGCTTTCAGTTTTAAGGTGACTTCTGAGAGAAAGGGGTGGAACCTCTATGCCAACATTTTTAAATCCTTCCCTGAACTTCACAATTCTTAAGTTTCTTCATACATAACATTAAAAATGGAGGGAATATGCTAATGTTTCTCCTACACAGGGATGTTGAGACTTAATCAATGTGAATGCATTTATGAAGATGAAATCCTTGTGTAAGTATTAATTACATGCTGTTTTTCAGAGAGCACAGAAAGAATGCTATATAGATTTTAAATTACCTTTTATGATTTGCCATTTCAAAAAGTAGTTTTTTCTCCTTGTAACTTTAGATTTTGACAGGCCAGTGTTTGTTGATCTCTCACGGCCAGTTCAGATAGCCAGAGTCTGGTCAGGAGACGATTTCATAATGTGAAGCATGCTGAATGCAACTCTGTGCAAATTGTTAGTTCTCATGATACTGAGGTGTGAAGGTTACTTTTTAAAATAGACTGTTTTCTTCCGTAACCTCATTTGAATGTTATTTTTCTTTTTGAGCTTATGACCATGGCTTCCCATCTCAATAACTTCAGTAAAATTTCTTACAGGCTAATTGCTGACAGATAAAAGACTATCTTCAAGTAGTTTAAACAGCCATGACGTTTTTTGAGTAAATAGTACAAAATGCCTGTTTTAGAAAGTCCAGGTCTAAACTGGTCAGACAGCTGGAGAAGACTGACATCTGGTATGGTGCCACGTTATGAATTACGTGTTATTTTAAAGTCCTTTGACATATGTGCCATTTTAGTATAAAGCTAAAAGTCCTCTTATCTTTTAAATTTTTAGCCACTTAACAAATTTTTTAAAAAATCTATTTAATTTGCTAAGTCTTTATGAAAAATTAATGCAATGTATTTGCAGTATAGCACGGCACAGAACACAAGCATTATTGTTAGACAGGTCTAGACTTGAATCCTAGTGCTGCGGATTGCTATGTGAATTTGAACAAGTTACTTAATGTTCCATTTCTACATCTGTGAAGTGGAATTAATAAGGATTCCTTCCTATAGGGATTACATGAGAGAATGCATGTGAAGTCCTTAGCACAGGGCTTGGCTCCATAAACGTTAGCTGGTTCTACTGAGGTATGTAAAGCATCTAGCTCAGTGCCTTTTCCTCCTACTTTCCTCCTACGTACTTAGGATGTTCTGCTTAGTCAAAACTACCAGTAGGAATTTATATAATTCAAATCTTTTTTTTTTTCTAATACTTAGAAGATTTAATTTGGAGATGGTTTTGAGAAATGCAAGAAAATAAAAAAATAATGTTGATGCTCAGAGCTTCCAAAAGAGTGATTGCGTCTGTGCTGAATTAGCATCCTATAAAAACAACAGTGAGTTGGTGGAGGGAATTCCAGATTTTTGAAATAATGTATTTGCCAAGCTGCTCAGGCTTTGGATGTCACTCAGAGAATTATAAATATGTCAAACCTTGATTGATTCTTCCTTTTTATGTTAATATGCTAGGTTCATCCTGCCTGTGGGATGTTACTGGCATCGCCAGCATTGGGATCCTCCAGGACCTGACTTAATGCCCACGCACGCTTAGGGACCCAGCCCTGCCTGACTTGCATTTCCCTCTAACGTCACTGGTTTTGAGATCAATAAACTCTCTACTCGGACAAGTAGAAGGAGCAGGCTCATCAGTTTTAATTTTGAAAAGTGCCTGCATACTTTTGTCATCACTTTGGCTGGGTTACTTTTAGGACTTATCAATTTGAAACCCAACATGTCAGAGATGACCATCAGGGATTTCTGACTTTGCTATTAAATTACTTCCAGTGAAATCTCACTAGATATTTTAGTTATATGAATGATCATATGAGAGAATAGTGAAGAACATATGGAGTAAGGGATGGACCTATGCTTTATTATTCAGAAAATTATTCTTAATACACTTTCTGAATTTTAACTACCTTTGGTCAACATATAATAACTCTCCACTTGCATTTTTTAATTTAAAATTAAAAGGTTTAATATTCTAGGGATGTAGTGGACTTAGATTTGAATTGTTTAAAATATTTTTTCTAAACGATTCACTCCTTTTAAATATATTATTAAACACAGGTAAGATAATAATCATAGCATATGTGCATAGCATAAAGAATAACAATAAAACACCTATGTATCTTACCACCCAATTTAAGAAATAGAATATAGCCCTAGCCGGCTTGGCTCAGTGGATAGAGTGTTGGCCTATGGACTGAGGGGTCCCTGGTTCGGTTCTGGTCAAGGGCACATGCCTGAGTTGCGGGCTCGATTCCCAGTGGGGGGCGTGCAGGAGGCAGCCAGTCAATGGTTCTCTCTTATCTTTGATGTTTCTATCTCTCTCCCTCTCCCTTCCTCTCTGAAATAAATAAAAATATATTTATAAAAAGAAAAAAAAAGAAATAGCAATATATTAGATTCATCATGTGCCCTTCCCCAATTCAGTTCACCTCCCTGCATCCCTCAAGTAATCATGACGAAACTTTGTATTCCCTTGACTTTTTGTAAAACTAGGTTTTGCAACATTTGTATTTATCCCTAAACAATAAATTGTTCTTTTGCTTTTGAAACTTACATAAATAGAATAATTTCTCCTGATACATACTTTTGACACTGTGTTGTTGACATTTGTCCATGTTGATATGTACAGATGTGGTTCATTCACTTGCACTTCTGTATAACATTCCACTATCCCACAATTTAATGATCTGTTCTCTTGATGGACATTTGGGTCAGTGCTAGTTTTTTGGCTAGTACAAAGTTTGACTTTTTATACATGTCCCTTGTTGCACATGAATGAAAGTGGAATTGCTGGACCAATTGCGTAATTCTTGAATTTTATGAAAAAGGCAGTTTGCTTTTCTTTGAATTTAAGGTGGATTTGATATTAAGATGATTTATTTCAAATCAGTGGTTTGATAGTTTTGTATCCATTTCAGAAATAACTGGTTTATTCAGAAAGGTCAGGAAGTAATGAATTCCAGATTATTTAGATATGTTTATATAAAGATATAGATATATAGATATGAGATAAAGATATAGTCAATTTCAAAAATCAGACTATCATATTAATAAGAATGGCTTTTATACAAAACTGAATGACTGTCTTGGTCTATGCCAATGGAATAATTGAATATCAGTCACTGCCTGGAGGTAGTTTTGTGTGTGTGTGTGTGTGTATGTGTATGTGTGTGTAAATCTCTGAATATGGGAAGCAAAAAAATTGCCTTCAGGTTTCTTGATTTGGGGGCGAGAAAAAGTAATTTTCTAATCATTCAGCCTGCTTTGCTTTCCCAGTGCACCTTCTATTGTCTGGTAGTAAGATGAATTGTAAGATGCTGAATTAATTTTTCACTTTGATAATGGGAATTCTACAAATTCAAGAAAAGATTAGTTAAAACCACAAAAAAAGAAAAAAACCTTAAAAAATAATAGATGAGTTAATGAAAAGTCATACATAAATTTTTGCCTAGTAATAAAAAAAACCTAAGTCAATATGGCTATCATAATTGTCAACTTTACAATTAGTCTTTTTTTTTAAAAAAAGTATATTTTCATTGATTTCAGAGAGGAAGGGAAAGGGAGAGAGAGATAGAAACATCAATGATGAGAGAGAATCATTGATTGGCTGCCTCCTGCATGCCCCCTACTGGGGATCGAGCCTGCAACCTGGCATGTACCCTTGACTGGAATCGGACCTGGGACCCTTCAGCCCCTAGGCTAGTGCTGTATCCACTGAGCCAAAACGGCTAGGGGTACGATTAGTCTTTATTGCCAATACTTTCCTTTGTATAGATCTGGAAATGTTTTACATTTGAAGTTTATGTGAATTTCTGATATAATGTCCTCTCTTCTGAAAAATCTTTTACAGCTATCTCTAATTCTGTCACTTTTTAGATGTTCTCTTTTCCTCCCTAGCTCGCTACTTAACACATTTATTTTTGCCCCTGCCTGAGCCAGGCACCCATTTATCTAAGTAGCAAGAAGCGAGGTCCAATCCTGCCCTCAGAGAACTTAAAGTGTATTGGGAGAGAGGGATATGTAAACAGGCAATTCCCAAGCATTTTAAAAATATATATATTTTTATTGATTTCAGAGAGGAAGGGAGAGAGAAACATCAGTGATGAGAGAGAATCATTGATCAACTGTCTTCTGCACTCCCCCTACTGGGGACCGAGCCTGCAATACCAGCATGTGCCCCTGACTGGAATCGAACCCAGGACCCTTCAGTCTGCAGGCCGATGTTCTATTCACTGAGCCATACCGGCTAGGGCAAAGGCATTTTTCTTTGATAAGTGTTGGTTCATATTAAGCCTCCACAATTAAGATCTTTTTTTAAAAAAACTCTTCTTTGGTTAAAAAGAGGTGCTCAATTGTCGTGGCTGGTGTGTCCTCTGTGCACCCAAAGTTTGCCAGTTCACTTCCCACAGGGATTGCCGCAGGAGGCAGCTGTTCAATGTTTCTTTCTCTCCTTCCTCAAACAATAAAATATTTTTAAAAAAGAAATACTCAATAAATTTAAAATCTAGCTTATTCATTTTTATAGATCATTTTTATACATGATCAGAACTATTTTCAGAACTTAAAAGAAGAACCATTTATTATGAGCTTCCTAAATACCACTCTGTTTTCTTGTTTGGATTTCACAGAAAAGGAGAACTGTGTTGCTTCTAAAACATTTTTTTAATTCCATGAGTCATGACTTCTGGAAACTTCTTTTTTTTTTTTTTAAATAAATCTTTATTGTTCAGATTATTACAGGTGTTCCTCTTTTTTTCCCCCATAGCTCCCCTCCACCTGATTCCCCACCCCATGCCCTTACCCCCCGCCACGGTCTTCATCCATAGGTGTAAGATTTTTGTCCAATCTCTTCCTGAACCCCTCACAGCCCCTCCCCCCTGAGAATTGTCAGTCCACTCCCTTTCTATGTCCCTGATTCTATTATATTCACCAGTCCATTCTGTTCTTCAGATTTTTTATTCACTTGATTTTTAGATTCACTTGTTGGTAGGTATGTATTTGATGTCATTTAGTTGTTCATAATTTTTATCTTTACCTTTTTCTTCTTCTTCCTCTTCTTAAAGAATACCCTTCAGCATTTCATGTAATCCTGGTTTGGTGGTGATGAACTCCTTTAGCTTTTTCTTGTCTGTGAAGCTCTTTATCTGACCTTCAACTCTGAATGATAGCTTTGCCGAGTAGAGTAATCTTGGTTGTAGGTTCTTGCTGTTCATCACTTTGAATATTTCTTGCCACTCCCTTCTGGCCTGCATAGTTTCTGCCGAGAAATCAGCTGACAGTCGTATGAGTGCTCCCTTGTAGGTAACTAACCGTTTTTCTCTTGCTGCTTTCAAGATTCTCTCTTTGTCTTTTGCTCTTGGCATTTTAATTATGATGTGTCTTGGTGTGGTCCTCTTTGGATTCCTCTTGTACGGGGTTCTGTGCGCTTCCTGAACTTGTAAGTCTATTTCTTTCACCAGGTGGGGAAAGTTTTCTGTCATTATTTCTTCCAATAGGTTTTCAATATTTTGCTCTCTGTCTTCTTCTGGCACCCCAAAAATTTGGATGTTGGTACGCTTAAAGTTGTCCCAGAGGCTCCTTACACTATCTTCATATTTTTGGATTTTTTTCTTTTTGTTTTTCTGGTTGGGTGTTTTTTGTTTCCTCATATTTCAGATCTTTGGTTTGATTCTTGGGGTACGTTGATCTACAGTTGAGTTTCTGTATATTCTTTATTTCAGACAGTGTATGCTTAATTTCTGACTGGTCCTTTTCCATTTTTTTAGCATTCTCAATAAGGTCCTTAAAGGTCTCATCAAGTTTCTCGGCGGTTTTTAGAAGATTCTTGAGTAACCTTATAAATGTGGTTCTGAACTCTATGTCGTCCAGTAGTTTGCTTTCCTCCACTTCTTTCATTCGTGACATGTTTCTTTGTCTCCGCATTTTGCTGCTTCCCTGTGTTGAAGGAGTGGCTTTGTGTGGTAGGTGACCTATAGGGGCCAGTAGCTCAGCCTCCCCAATCACCTGAGGTGGACGCCTTTGGTACACCCCTTTGTGGGCTGAGTGCTAAGTCTTGGTGTAGTTAAGCCTTGATTGCTGTTGGTACCTTGGGAGGAATTGACCTCCAGGCCAATTGGCTGTGAGGACCCGCTGTGTCTATAATGGAAGAACTGCTGCGCTGGAGACACGCTTATGGTGCAGGACTTGTTTCAGTGGGGCTTTGGTGCTCACTGAGTCTGCCTCTTGAATGTGTCACTTATGGATGTGAGGAGTTGAAATCTGGTGTCTCACACTGACCACTAGGTACACTGGCTTCTGGATCTCCAATGGGGTGCAGGTCAGCTACTGTCTGAGGCCACCCAGCAGGAGCTACAGCAAGAACTACAGTTTTCTCCTTTTTGCTTGGGGTTTGGAGGTTTTGGAGCTGTCTGACCCAGGCTGCAAGTTTGCTATGTTAAGCTGCGATAGGGCAGGCCATTCATATGCTAAAGCCGCTGCTTGGAGCTTGGGTGGGTTTGCAGATTGTGTGGGGCGGGGTCTCAGGGCATCACTAGGCTAGGGCGTGGCAAACAGCGATGGCTGCCAGTAAGCCGGCTCTGCCTCTGAGACCGCGTCTCCGACCGTGTCTCCGTGTCCCGCGCCCCAGCATAGTAAACAATTATTCCTGCGCAGCCCTGCAAGCAAGCCTCCCTCACTTTCTGCCCCCACGGCAGACAGTCCAGCTTCTCCCCGTAGGAGTTTGGGTCCCCCGCGTCTCCCCAGAAACTGGAGCTTGGAGTAATTGGTAGCTTGTCTCCCTTCGGGTTGAAAAAAGCAGCGCTCCCAGTTGCCTGTCACCAGCCCAATTCGAGCGCCTCCGTACCTCAGCTTTTCAGTGCTTGTGCACCTCTCAATGCTGTTTTCTCTTTCCTTCTAGTTGTAGAACTTCCACTCAGCCAGCTTTCCCATGGTTCTGGGTGATAGACGTTTTGTCTTTTAGTTGTAGTTTTGAAATTGTTGTGCGAGGCAGCAGTTTAGGTGTTTACCTACGCCGCCATCTTGGATCCTCTTTCTGGAAACTTCTTATTCAGAAAACATTTAGCAGTCATTGATAACATCTTGTGATTATTTTAATGAAATCATAATAATGATTGGTCAGGGGGCCCCACCAGTTCTGAGGCATAATATTCAGAACTATGTAAGCAACACAGGGGATGGTTCCTTGAATCCATGTACTGGTATACTCAAACACTTAATAAATGTGGATATTTTAATACTGGCTTGCTTCACTATAAAAAAAACAACCAGTTACACCAAGTGAGTAATATCCGGTTAGTAAATGTAATTTATTGAGAGGCCAATCTAAGAGGGACTGAGAAGTGTCCAGTAGACTTGGCCATGGGGAGAGCAGTGTGCTATGTGCCAACACAGCTGGGAGGTGAGAGGTGGACACTGATGACATTGTATGGAAGAGCGAACCCAGAGGAGAAAGAGATGATAACAAGTGTTGACTCTATTCACTTAATAAAACCTAGTGAGCCCTAGCCGGTTTGGCTCAGTGGATAGAGCGTCAGCCTGCAGACTGAAGGGTCCCAGGTTCGATTCTGGTCAAGGGCATGTACCTTGGTTGTGGGCACATCCCCAGTGAGGGGTGTGCAGGAGGCAGCTGATTGATGTTTCTCTCTTATCGATGTTTCTAACTCTCTATCCCTCTCCCTTCCTCTCTGTAAAAAATCAATAAAATATATTGTTTTAAAAAACAAAACAAAAAAACCTAGCGAGTGTGTATTAGGGTGACCAACCACCCAGGACTTCAGGGTTTCCTAGGATGCAGGATGTTCATTGTTAAAACCAAGGCAGTCCCAGGCAAACAGGAGCAATTGGTGAGTTTATGAGCTAGATTCTGAGGTTGTAAAATTAGACATGCAGAGAGAGAATGATTATTTAATATGATAATCTATACTAATAAAAGGGCAATATGCTAATTAGACCAAACGTCCTTCTGGACAAAGCCACGATGGCGGGGGCTGAGGCAGAGGCAGTTAGGGGCGATCAGGCCGGCAGGGGAGAGCAGTTAGGAGCGATCAGGCAGGCAGGCAGAGTGGTTAGGGGCAATCAGGCAGGCAGGCAGGTGAGCGGTTAGGAGCCAGCGGTCTCAGATTGCGAGAGGGATGTTGGACATCCCCCGAGGGGTCCCGGATTGGAGAGGGTGCAGGCTGGACTGAGGGACCCCCCTCCCCATCCCGTGCACGAATTTCATACACCAGGCCTCTAGTTTAGTATATAAATTTAAGGTCTATGGGAACACAAAAGAGGATACTCCCCAGAGAAAGAGTAGGAGCTGCTCCAACAAAAAATGAGGGACACACATTTCAGGCAGAGAAAGCATACAACAATTTGGCTTGTAAAGAAACACAAATAGTTTTTTCCAGAAAGAGAAGGGGAAGTTGCTAAAGGGCCTGAGAAAGGTAGTCCAGGTGCTTATAGTGCTTTAGAAATGTGGGGATGTTGAGGGAGATAAAATCTGCTGGCCTCTATATATTTTTAAAATATATATATATTTTATTGATTTTTTTATGGAGAGGAAGGGAGAGGGATAGAGAGTTAGAAACATAGATCAGCTGCCTCCTGCACACCCCCTGCTGGGGATGTGCCCACAACCAAGGTACATGCCCTTGGCCGGAATCAAACCTGGGACCTTTCAGTCTGCAGACCAACACTCTATCCACTGAGCCAAACCGGTTAGGGTTGGCCTCTATTGTTTTTTTAGTGAGACTGGAGCATTGCTGAGGGAGAGAGAGAAGAAAGGAGGATGGTGAGTTTGAGGAGAATGGGGAAATCACAGGTTTCTGAGAATGGTCATATCTATAATAATAAAAGTATAATATGCAAATTGACTGAACGGCTGAGCAGCAGAATGACCACCCGGATGACCACACTATGACATGCACTGGTTCCAGGCCAGCCAAGGCGGGTGCGATGCGATTGGTCAGGGGGCCCCATCATCACCCCACGACCACCCCATAGAGGGAGACCCAGGCCACCCACTGTAGGGCGATTGATTGGGGGTGGGGAGGAACTCCGCGATCACCCCAAAGAGGGAGGCCCAGGCACTGACCATTGGGCTGCGGTGGGTGGGCGGGGCCTCCCTCTGCGGGGCCATCGATCGTGGGGCTCTTGCACTGTGAAAGGGCGCAGGCCGGGCTGAGGGACCCTCCCCCCACAAGTCCCCAAGTGCACAAATTTCGTGCACCAGGCCTCTAGTGTGATCATATTAGGTGGAAAAGCTCTGAGAATTACATAGCATTAAAAGAAATAGCTAAGCCGAAACCGGTTTGGCTCAGTGGATAGAGCGTCGGCCTGCGGACTGAAGGGTCCCGGGTTCGATTCCGGTCAAGGGCATGTACCTTGGTTGCGGGCACATCCCCAGTGGGGGGTGTGCAGGAGGCAGCTGATCGATGTTTCTCTCTCATCGATGTTTCTGGCTCTCTATCCCTCTCCCTTCCTCTCTGTAAAATATCAATAAAATATATTAAAAAAAAAAAAAAAAAAAGAAATAGCTAAGCCCTAGCCGGTTTGGCTCAGTGGATAGAGCGTCAGCCTGCAGGCTGAAGGGTCCTGGGTTCAATTCCAGTCAAGGACACATGCCTGGGTTGAAGGCTCAGTCTCCAGTGAGGGACATACAGGAGGCAGCCAATCAATGATTAGGGTGGACCTTAACCCAGTATGACTGGTATCCTCCTAAGAAAAGGAAATTTGGACACAGACAAGTATAGAGGAGGAACATGTGAAGACACAGGGGAAAGATGGTCATCTGTAAGCCAAGAAGCGAGGCCTCAGAAGAAACCAACCCTGTAGACACCTGGATCTCAGACTATTAGACTCCAGAGTTGTGAGAAAAGAAATTTTTGTTGTTGAAGCCACCCAGTGTGTGGCACTTTGACAGCCCTGTTTGACTAATGCACCAAACAAAAAGTAGAGGTGTAACTGTTCCAGGTGGAGTGAATGTACGACTCAGAGGGAGGTTGTGGTTGGCTAGTTTAGTATTTAAAAGAACTCTTTCCATCTACTTGGAGCACAAGGAATAAGGAGAAGAATATCATGTTGCACACATTTAAAAAATATGTTTTTGTGGCTTTTAGTGAGAGAAGAAGAGAGAGGGAGAGAAAATCATTGATTGACTGCCTCCTGCATGCCCCCCACTGTGGATTGAGCCCACAACCTGGGCATGTGCCCTGACTGGGAATCGAATCAGGGACCTCTTGGTTCATGGGTCAGCACTCAACCACAGAACCACACAGGCCAAGAAATGTTGCCCACATTTACAAAATCAAAAATCTTTTCAAATGGGAGTGGGGTGGGGCGGGGGCAATGGTAAGATATGTACTCATATAATACCTTAATAAAAATATATATAAAAAATGTAAAGTACAGCATAGGGAATATAGTCAATATTATAACTGTATGGTGTCAGATGGGCACTAAACTTATTGGGGTGATAACCTCACAAGTTATGTAAATGTTTAATCACTATGTTGTACACCTGAAGCTAATATATTATTGTATGTCAACTGTAATTGAAAAATTTAAAAAAATTAAAGAAAAAAAATAGATAGGAAACTAAGCAGATGAGGGGAAAGGACGGTGATGGAGTCCAGCAAAGGGAAGAACAAGCTCGTAGAGTTCACTGCATGGCTCTGGAGAGCAGCATTTGCTTACTAGTAGTAAGACGAGTAAACTGCGTGCAGACCGGATCACAGCAAGGATTCAGCGAGTTCTGGAGGGTGGAGAGGTGGATAGCGTCTATGTGCCGGCAAGGGATGGACGATGGGAGAGGAGCTAGGCCTTTTTGTATAGTGGCAAGTCAGTAAGAGGTGATGCTGACACCAGAAACTCGAGGAGCGCTGTAGCGTGTTCTTTCCCTAAAAGATCAGAGGACCCACCGGAAGGGTTGACTGCGGTCACCTCTGGGGAAGAGGAAGCGGGGGGCTGATGCTTTAAACTGGGTGCCTATGCGACTTTATAGAAATAAAAGCTAGAATAACAACAACAACAACAAAAATCTTTTCAAGTTCTGGATTTCCAATGACTAACAGATTCATGAAAACAAGTCATGCATTTGTTGTTTTTAAAAGACAATAATCTAGATATGTCAAATTATGTGTTTATGTATTTATTTATGGCCTAGTACTCCCTGAAGCTATCATGCACAGACCTGCTTCTAAAGTGCATTAAATGTTCTTTTGTCTAGAAGGACCTTTCTCTGCCTTCCTGCCCCTAAAAATCCAGGGCATAGTTTAAAATAACTGAAATCTTACATACATGACACCTTTCTGATCACTCAGGCCCCGACCTGTCTCTCTTTTTCACTGGTTGTGTAAACCAGCGGTTCCCAAATGTTTTCATCTCAGAACCTCTTACACTTTTAAAAATTATTGAGGATCCCAAAGACTTTATGTGTATTATCAATATTTACTATATAAGAAGTTAAAACTGAGAAAATTTGATAGTATTTAAATTAACAAACATATGCTATCACATATTAACATAAAAACATTTTTTATAAAAAATAAGCTTTTCCAAAACTAAGAATTCATGATATTAGCATTATTTCACATATTTCAAATCTATTTCATATCTGGCTTAATAGGAGACAGCCGGAACCTTATACCTGCTTCTGCATTCAAACTGTTACAAATATGTTGTTTTGAATGAAGTATATTTAAAAAATCAGACCTCAAAGATATGTAGTAGGAAAAAGCTGAGATATTTTAATATCCTCCTGAGGAAATTGTGAAGATTCTGCTTTGATACTATATCAAGACTTGACAATTGGTAGTTTTTTAAAGATTAGATGCAAATATTTTTTTTTCAATATATTTTTATCGATTTCAGAGAGGAAGGGAGAGGGAGAGAGAGATAGAAACATCAATGATGAGAGAGAATCATTGATTGGCTGCTACCTGCTTGCCCCCTACTGGTAATCAAGCCCACAAACGACTGGGCATGTGCTCTTGACTGGAATCAAACCTGGGACCCTTCAGTCCGCAGGCCGATGCTCTATCCAAATCGGCTAGGGCTATAGTAATAAAGTTTTGTACTCAGTTACATTAACATTCATTGGTCATTGTATTCATTTCCTAGGGTGGTCATGACAAATTAACACAAATAGGGTGGCTTAAAACAACACAAAATTTATTCTCTTCACATTTCTGCAGGCTAGAAGTCTGAAATAAGAGTCAGCAGGGCCTCGCTCTCTCCAAGGACTCAGTCTAGGGGACAATCATGCCTTATCACTTGTAGCTTCCGGTGGTTTTCTATCTCCATCTTCCCGTGGCTTTCTCTTCCACATATCTCTGTGTCTTCTCCTCTTCTCTCTCTTATAAGGACACTTATCTCTGTGTCTTCTCCTCTTCTCTCTCTTATAAGGACACTTGTCATTGGATTCAGGACTCACCTGGATAATCCACATAACCTTATCTCATGATCCTTTGGGGGCCACCATTCAACACACTACAGTCATCTTGCATTTTGAAGGATCTTTGATGCATGTATGATTTTATAATGGCGCATTAGTCATCCTATCTAATAAAAGAGCAATATGCAAATTAACCACCACTCTACTATACCCACAAGCCACGCCCACCAGCCAATCAGGAGCGAGTATGCAAATTAACCCAACCAAGATGGCTGCGGCCATGGAGCAAGCAGGAGGCTTGGGTTTTCCCCAAACTTTCTGCACACCCTGGCCTGCCTTGGCCTCCACTCAAGGCTACAAAGTTTCAATTATAGAAGATAAATAAATCCCAACAAAAATGGTGACAGCCACGGAGCTGGAGAGAGCAGGAGGCTTGAGTTGCCCCCGGCGATGGAGGAAGCCAAACTTCCACAGCCCTGGCCTGCCTTTGCCTCTGCTCAAGGGTACAAAGTTTCAATTATAGAAGATAAATAAATCCCAGATACCAGGGCCTCCACTTTGGTCGCCGGGGGGGGTGGCCAGCCTGCAAACCACCACAGGCCCCTCGCCCAGGTCACCCCATTCCCTAAGAGAACCCCCACCCTGATCCGGGACACCCTTCAGAGCAAACCAGCTGGTCCCCACCTGTGCACCAGGCCTCTATCCTATCTAATAAAAGAGTAATATGCAGATTGACCATCACTCCAACACACAAGATGGCTGCCCCCATGTGGACACAAGATGGCCACCACAAGATGGCCAGCAGGGGAGGGCAGTTGGGAGGGACCAGGCCTGCAAGGGAGGGCAGTTGTGGGCGATCAGGCCAGCAGGGGAGGGCACTTGGGGGCGATCAAGCCTGCAGAGGAGGGCAGTTAGGGGCAAACAGGCTGGCAGGGGAGCAGTTAGGCATCAATCAGGCTGGCAGGGGAGTGGTTAGGGGATGATCGGCCTGGCAGGCAGAAGCGGTTAGGGGCAATCAGGAAGGCAGGCAGGTGAGCAGTTGGGAGCCAGCAGTCCTGGATTGTGAAAGGGATGTCTGACTGCCTGTTTAGGCCCGATCCTACTGGGATTGGGCCTAAACAGGCAGTCGGATATCCCTCGAGGGGTCCCAGATTGGAGAGGGTGCAGGCTGGGCTGAGGGACACACTACCCCCCCCCCCCCCGTGCACAAATTTCGTGCACTGGGCCTCTAGTTCGGAAAATATTACTTCACTGACTTATGCAGATCTTCCAAATGTTGACACATTTAACAGCACTTTAAAAAAATCATATTTGCTAATATCACCAATTGAGTACATCAGAAAAATCTTTCAGTGCAGAGAAGCAGTCAAGCTGAAACAAATTTTCCAAAACTCTAAATTTCACATGCGAGCTTGTATTTGCCAACAAATACACTGAGTTGTTTTCCTTGATGTGACAGGCTTACTTTTTGTTCATTTTCAAAAAAAAGTCTGCCAAATACCCAAGTTTGGCAAATATCATCGTTTGTCAGTCATCCTTTTGAGTAGAAACGGTGTCCTGTGTATAACAGCTAGTTCAGCTTTTAACTTGAAGGAAGGGCTTTCCCTGTGGATGATCCTGAGACCTTGGTATATGGCAGAAGTGCTTTCTTCACTTTTGCCACACAGAATATTAAAAAGAAATGCACTGATGGGCTAAGATTTTTTTTTAATTAATAATTTGTACTTCTTTATCAAGGGCAATCTCAAGTGAACTTGGCTTTTTTTCTCTTTTTAAACTGCAAGTATGTGATGGTAGAAAAGACAATAACTACTAGTATATCAATGTCACTGCCTTGATTCATGCCAGCTGTTCTAGCCACGACTGCTTGTGCATCATCAGTGCTAATGGGGAAAAGTCAAATAGCATTTTCATGTTATCATGGAACAGTTTGACCTCACAGACCCCCTGAAAGGGTCTTAGGGCCTTCAGGGGTCCGTGGACTATACTTTGAAAACTGCTGACTTAGAACGGAGTCTTTATAAACTAATTTACATTTTTAACATATGTATAGTTATTTTTTAATTAAAGTATAATTGACATGCAATATAATAATACTTTCAGGCCTGAAAGTATTATTATATTGCATGTCAATTTATATACAATATATTTCGACATTTATATACTTACGAAGTGGTCACCATGGTAAGCCTAGTAACCACCTGTCGCCGTATGAAGTTGTTATGGTATTATTAACTATATTCCCTATGCTGTACATTACATCCCTGTGACATTTATTTTAGTTACCTCTTAATCCCTTTCACCTTTTTTACCAATCCCTTCATCTCCCTTCTGGCGACCATCAGTGTGTTTTCTGTGTCTGTGACATATGTGTATTTCTTATCTCCTTAACAGGACTGTTTCCTTAGAAATGCAATATATGAATATAATGTAGAATAAAGCAAATAGTACAGGGTGGGTTATAATGAAAAGCAACAGCCTCCCACCTCACCATTCCCCCTCGGTTTTAAGGGGGGAGAAAAAAAACCTTTTTATTATAGAAAACTTCAAACATATAAAAATACATAGTCTTAATAGTATAATTAGCCTCCATAAACATGTTGCCCAGTTTCAAAGTGATGGTTTTAGTAGTTATCTACTTATTGCTAAATCATAGTCAGCTAATTACCTCCTCCCCCACCCCAAATTTTGAAGCAAATCTAAGACATCAGGTCAGGTCATTTCATCCATAAATATTTTAGTATTATCTCTAAAATATAGACTGTTTTTAGTATATGTACTGCCAAAGCTAGCACTAGACTGTTTTTAAAAAGAATACAATAACGTCATACCAAAAAACAAAAACAAAAACACACACACCTCATGGTGATTTCTTAATGTCATTATATATCCAGTCATATTTATATTTCCCCAAATGCCTCCTAATATTTTAAGTTTGTTTCAATTAGGATCTAAATAATATCTATATATTACAATTGGTAGTTAATATGTTTTTTTTAAGCATGTGCCCTGACCAGGAATTGAACTGTGACCTCCTGGTTCATGAGTTGACACTCAACCCTGAGCCACACTGGTTGGGTTGTCTTTTAATTCATTTCCTTTTTTTTTATATATATATTTTATTCATTTTTTTACAGAGAGGAAGGGAGAGGGATAGAGAGTTAGAAACATCGATGAGAGAGAAACATCGATCAGCTGCCTTCTGCACACCCCCTACTGCGGATGTGCCCGCAACCAAGGCACATGCCCTTGACCGGAATCCAACCTGGAACCTTTCAGTCCACAGGCCGACGCTCTATCCACTGAGCCAAACCGGCCAGGGCTAATTTATTTCTTTTTTTTTTTTTTTCATTACAATTTATATAAGGAAGAAATAAGGCCATTTGTCCTATAGAATTTCCCACTAAATTTTGCTGATTATTTCCATGAAATGCTATTTATCATGTACCTCTGACCCCTGTATCTCTTACAAATTTGTAGAGCTAGAAATTTGATGAGATTTGGGTTCAGATTTTTTGGCAAATGTACTTCATAAGTGATGGTGTGTTTTCCATTAGGAGGCATAAAATATCTGGTTGGCTTTCCTTTTATAAGGTGAGCAGCCATTGATGATCTTTGTGTGATGCATTAATTCATTAGGGGTTGCAAAATGGTGGTATAATGATACTCTTCTTTATTCATTAGCTGGAATTCTTGTGTAAAGAGAAACTTCCCCTCTGCAACCATTTGGTTACCTTGGGGTGCAGTTTGTGTTGGAAATGCAGGATAAAAGCTTGATTCTTACCCTTTATTTATCAGTTTTTTTAAAAAAATAGTTTAGTTCCTTAGCATCAAAGGTAATCCATGAGATTTGTTTTGAATTTTTCAGTAACTTTGTAAATTTCTGGGTTTAACATTCAATGTGTTTCAGTTCACCATAGTCATTATTTTATTATTGTTATTATTTTTAATCCTCACCTGAGGATATGTTTTCACTGATTTTTAGAGAGAGAAGAGGAGAGAGAAAGAGAAGCATCTATGTGAGAGAAAGCAAATAGATTGCCTCCCAAACATGCCCTAACCAGGGATTGAACCTGCAACCTAGGCATGTGCCCTGACTGGGAATTGAACTCCCAGTCTTTCTGGTTTATGGGGCAAGGCTCCAACCAACTATGGCCAGGACCATAGTCATTCTTTTTTATGCTCGACTTTTCCATCTTTGGTTAACTCTTTGAGATGGCCTCTAAAGCCTTTGACATGACTCTAGTTATTAATATCATATCAGAAAGTAAGGAAATTAAGACATTGCAAGCTCATCTTATGCATTTCCTGTCCCAGCTCTGCAGTCAGCCAATTCTACAAGATCCCGGTTCATTTTAGTGGGACATATTTAGAGACCACTATCTAGGCGCTGGCCGTGCTCATATTCACTAGGACGGCCATTGATTTTAGTTTTTTTCTGTGCCAGAATTAGATAATACACATATATGAATACACTGTACTTGAAAGATAAAATAAAAAATGTATTGATGCTACTTCCAACTGAAATTCAGTACTGTAAGTTTTTTGTTTTTGTTTTTTTTTAAAACCTAATCTCATCTGTATTTTCTTTCTCCCACATCAAAATTCTTGGTTCTTAAAGACACAAATAATTTTAAATTACTTTTTTTTATCCCCAAACACAAACAAGTCTCAGAATAATAATACAATTAGCAACTATATGATCACTTGAATAGAGTTTAAGATTTTTTTTCAGTTCTTTTTGTCCTTAGGGTATATCCTACAGAAATATACTTTGCTTTGAAGTCACTTGAAATAATTCATCTTATCAGTTTAGTTAAAGTTTGAGAAGCTATTTTTAATCTTTTCTGCTTTTAGTTCTTATGTTTTAGAGGCCTGGTGCACGAAATTCGTGCACTCGGGGGGGGGGGGGTCCCTCAGCCCGGATTGCACCCTCTCGCAGTCTGGGAGCCCTCAGGGGACATCCGACTGATGGCTTAGGCCTGCTCTCTATTGGGAGCGGGGCTAAGCCATCAGTCGAACATCCTTAGCGCTGCCGCGGAGGCGGGAGAGGCTCCCACCACCACTGTTGCGCAGGCCAGCCATGAGCCCGGCTTCTGGCTGAGCGGCACTCCCGATGTGGGAGCACACTGACCACCAGGAGACAGCTCCTGCATTGAGCATCTGCCCCCTGGTGATCAGTGCGTGTCATAGCGACCGGTTGTTCTGCTGTTCGGTCGATTTGCATATTAGCCTTTTATTATATAGGACTAGAGGCCTGGTGCATGAAATTCGTGCATGTGGGTGTGTGTCCCTCAGCCCAGCCTGCACCCTCTCCAATCTGGGACCCCTCGAGGGATGTCTGACTGCCCGTTTAGGATCAGGCCTAAACGGGCAGTCAGACATCCCTCTCACAATCCAGGACTGCTGGCTCCCAACTGCTCGCCTGCCTGCCTTCCTGATTGCCCCTACCGCTTCTGCCTGCCAGCCTGATCACCCCCTAACCACTCCCCTGCCAGCCTGATTGATGCCTAACTGCTCCCTGCCAGCCTGATTACCCCTAACTGCTCTCCCCTGAAGGCCTGGTCCCCCCAACTGCCCTCCCCTGCAGGCCTGGTCCCCCCAACTGCTCTCCCCTGCAGGACTGGGTCCCCCCCAACTGCCTTTCCCTGCAGGCCCAGTCATCCCCAACTTCCCTCCTCTGCCAGCCTGGTCACCCCTAACTTCCCTCCCCTGCAGGCTTGGTCGCCCCCAACTGCCTTCCCTTGCAGGCCTGGGCCCTCCCACCTGCCCTCCCCTGCTGGCCTGATCACCCACAACTGCCCTCCCTTCCAGGCCTGGTCCCTCCCAACTACCCTCCCCTGCTGGCCTTCTTGTGTCCCCATGGGGGCAGCCATCTTTGACCACATGGGGGCAGCCATCTTGTGTTTTGGAGTGATGGTCAATTTGCATATTACTCTTTTATTAGATAGGATAATGTCTTATTATGGGCAAGGCCTCTAATTCAATTTTTTTTAGGTAGTTAAAGGGAGGGGTAGAATTTTCACTTGAGCCTGAAGCTAAAATTGCCCTTAGCTCAAAAATCTGCATACCACTGAGACACATCCTGGTGAGGATCATTCTGAACCCTCACCCTGTTCTATTATGTGTATAAGTATTGGGAACCATCCTCTCTTTAGTGAAAGGAACCTTTTGTTATGTTACAATGACTAACTTTATCTCATGAGTTGTGTTTTGGTTTCAAGCCTGTATCCAGTATTCATACAGCAACTTCAGCTCTTCTGTTCAATATTTACCTGGCATAGGTTTTATTTCATTTTCTCTAAATCTTTCTAGATTTTTATGTATTAGATAGGAATAGCCCATGGACACAGACAGTAGTCTGGCGAAGGCCTGGAAGGGGCGGGTGCAGGGTGGAGGAGATCAATGGGAAGAAAAAAAATTAAAACAAAGGGACATCTGTAATATTTTCAACAATAAAGATACAT
This sequence comes from Plecotus auritus, assembly GCF_963455305.1. Lineage (NCBI taxonomy): Eukaryota > Metazoa > Chordata > Mammalia > Chiroptera > Vespertilionidae > Plecotus > Plecotus auritus. The sequence goes on from NC_137777.1 coordinate 37,906,429, forward strand.
TTTAAATAAAGGAAAATATCTTAGTTGAAAAGAGTTTTATGTGAAACTAGAGGCCCGATTCACGAAGATTCATGAAAGAATGGTCCTTCCTTCCCCTGGCTGCCAGCACCGTGTTTGCTTCGGCCTGGAGCCACCTTTCTGCCTTCCCACACTGCCCAGAGGCCCAGAGCTGCTGGGGCGGTGCAGAATGCCTGCGTCTTCCCCCCCCCGTCTGCTCGGTGCCTTCATATGCAAATTAACCCACCATCTTTGTTGGATTAATTTGCATACTCCTGATTGGCTGGTGGGCATCACAAAGGTACTGTCAATTTGCATCTTTCTCTTTTATTAGTGTAGATAATATAAGTAATTGCTCTACACTGTACTTAATAATCTCAACTTCTCTCAAAGCGATATTAATTGACCCTATGTTCACTGACTGCAGGGCCGACTTCTGCCATGCCAACCCAGCACTGACTGCCACAGGGGCTGCGATCAGACCCTGCTTTTCTCTCCCTGCCTCTGTCAGGGCCTGATCGCAGCCCCCTCGGCAGTCAGTGCTGGGTCGCTGAGGTGCCCACAGTGTGGCAGTCAGTGCTGGGTCGCTGAGGTGCCCACAGTGTGGCAGTCAGTGCTGGGTCGCTGAGGTGCCCGCAGTGTGGCAGTCAGTGCTGGGTCGCTGAGGCGCCCGCAGTGTGGCAGTCAGTGCTGGGTAGCCAGGACTGGCTTCTGCCATGCCGACCCAGCACTGACTGCCACGGGAGCTGCAGTCAGACCCTGTTTCTCTCTCCTGGACTCTGTCCGGGCCTGACTTCCAGTGTTCGGTCAAGCCTTCGGTTATTTTGGACGTTACAGACCCTGGCTCTTTATATATATAGATTCCTCCATATCTGTAATAATAAACTTATAGCTTTATTTCTTGATTTTTGTCAACTTTGTACATTATCTTTTTTAAAAATATATTTTTATTGACTTCAGAGAGGAAGGGAGAGGGAGAGAGAGATAGAAACATCAATGATGAGAGAGAACCATTGATTGGCTGCCTCCTGCATGCCCCCAACTGGGGACGAGCCCGCAACCCGGGCATGTGCCCTTGACAGGAATTGAATCTGGGATCCTTCAGTCAGCAGTCCAATGCTCTATCCACTGAGCTAAACCTGCTAGGGCTGTACATTATCTCTGAACATACAGTTACAATACTTGAACTCACATAGCGTTACCTTCCTCCCCTCACTGTAGCAGTGTCACCATTTAACTCTCTTGGTCACTATAATTCCTATACTTAGTAAGCTTTATTTCTTGTTTTGTCAACCATAGATTGTAGGATTAAATGATTTTTTTTTATTGATTTCAGAGAGGAAGAGAGAGGAAGAAAGAGAAACATCAACAATGAGAGAGAATCATTGATCAGCTGCCTCCTGCACGACCCCACTGGGGATCGAGCCTGCAACCCGGGCATGTGCCCTGACTAGGAATTGATCCGTGACCTCCTGGTTCATAGGTTGATGCTCAACCACTGAGCCACACCAGCTGGGCTGATTTTTTTATTTTATACACTTAATATACTGTGAATAGGGTCCAGTAGAGAGCAATGAACATGTTAGGTAATCAATACTTACTGAATTAAATTTTTACTATACTCTTTGCCAAATAAAAGGTAGTCTTCCATTAATGGAGGCATTAGCTAAACCAATAATTAGTACTTCATAAATCATAATATTACATCAAGGATTTAGAATCAAGAATATACATCTTTCTCTTCCCCCTTCCCCCCATTCTCTGTAAATGATTTTGAATGTTGCATCATCTTTTTATGTTTCTATTATTCTATTATTATTCTATTGTGATACAAATTTGGTATGAATAGAGAAAAATTACAAAGAAAGGATGTTTTAATTAGGGAAAAGATGAACCTATAATAAAATCTTAGAAAATAAATTTATATGAATGAAACTTGTAGTGCTAAGCTCTGGAGCCCAAACTGGAAAAATAGACAAACAAAAACTTCACCTATTTATGATATAGCCTATTGAATTATGAAAATACTATAGAAAATAATTTCCCTCTCTTCAAAAGAATAAATAAAAATATCCTTGTAATCTCTGTCTCCACTAATGGAATCTGACTTAGGCAGCATTTTTAAAAGAAATGTGGGTAATTCATCATGGATTAAAAGTTACTGACCATATCATATAAATCATTTTAGACAAATGTAACCCAAAGGCCTATTCCAAATTCCAGTGTCAAATAAAAGCACTCAGCACATCATTAATAAGATGATTTTCTGCATACAAGATTAATAGAAAAGAACTGACTTTTGAGAGTTGATAAAAGAATTCAATGGATTGTCAAAGTCAAAGGTTTTATTTCCTCTCTAAGATGAACAACCTCTAATTGTTGTTTATCAAATTTTATTTTCTCTGGCCCACTGCTATGTATAATTATGTCGTAGGTTTCTAATTGTGAGAGTTAGGTCCCTTCACTAAAACATTAATATTTGTGTAAACCAACATACATTTAAGCAAAAGATATATAATACTCTTTTATATAAGAACTAGAGGCCCAGTGCACGAAATTTGTGAACAGGGGGGAGGGGGGTCCCCTCAGCCCAGCCTGCACCCTCTTCAATCTGGGACTCCTCGAGGAATGTCCGACTGCCAGTTTAGGCCCAATCTCTGTGGGCCTAAACCAGTGGTGGGCAAACTGCGGCTCACAAGCCACATGTAGCTCTTTGGCCCCTTGAGTGTGGCTCTTCCACAAAATACCACAGCCTGGGTGAGTCTATTTTGAAGAAGTGGCATTAGAAGAAGTTTAAGTTTAAAAAATTTGGCTCTCAAAAGAAATTTCAATTGTACTGTTGATATTTGGCTCTGTTGACTAATGAGTTTGCCGACCACTGGCCTAAACCGGCAGTCGGACATCCCTTTTGCAATCCGGGACCGTTGGCTCCTAACTGCTTGCCTGCCTGCCTGCCTGATCACCCCTAACCACTCTGCTTGCTTGCCTGATTGCCCCAACCACTCTGCCTGCCTGCCTGATCACTCCTAACCACTCGCCTGCCTGCCTGATCGCCCCTAACTGCTTGCCTGCCTGCCTGATTGCCCCTAACTGTCTCTGCCTTGGCCCTCCACCACCACGGCTTTGTCCAAAAGGACATCCAGAATGACATCCAGAAGGTCGTTCAGCTGTCTGGTCTAATTAGCATATTACGCTTTTATTATAATAGATTATATTGGGGCCTGGATGGTGTGGCTCATCCCATATATCGAAAGGTTGTGGGTTCGATTCACCATCAGGGCACACACCTAGGTTGTGGGTTCAACCCCCAGTTGGGGTGTGTACAGAGGGGGCTGAAGAATGTTCTCTCTCACATCATTGTTTCTCTGTCTTCCTCTCTCTCCCTTCCCCTCTCTCTAAAATCAATAAACATACCTTTGGATGAGAAATAAAATAAAAGAATTGTATTGGAATTTGAGATACAGAAAATCACATTAAAATTATATTTTCAGAAGTCTTTCTTTACGACCCAAAGCAGGGAAGCATGGAACAGACTGACATATCTCAATGTGGGGTTGAGGGGATGAGAAGAGATAAACCAAAGAATTTATAGGCTTACTAGAGGCCCACTGCACGGCATTTGTGCACGCGGAGTGGGGTGGGGGGAGGGGAGTGGGTCCTGCACCCTTTAGCAGTCCGGGAGCCTTTGGGCAGGGAGTGGGCCTAAGCCAGTTGGGCATCCTTAGCTCTGCCTTGGAAGTGGGCTGCTGCGCTCCCCAGCCGTCAGCCCGGCTTCTGGCTGAGCGGCACTCCCTCTGTGGGAGCCCACTGACCACCAGGGGGCAGCTCCTGCGTTGAGCGTCTGCCCCCTGGTGGTCAGTGCACATTATAGCAACTGGTCATTCAGCAGTTCAGTCGGTTTACGTATTACCCTTTTATTATATAGGAGGATATACATAGCCCATGGACAAGGGCAGTAGGGTAGTGAAGACCTGGGGGGTGGGTAGGGGCTGGGGGGAAGGGGGGAGAGGGGTAAGCAGGAGATATCCGTAATACTATCAACAATAAAAAATACATTTTAAAAAAAGAAGCCTTTATGAAATTTTCAGGTTCCTTTATATTTCAATAAGTGTACAGTCCCATTACTGTATTTAAACTTTTACTGTGTTTCTTTGTTATAGTTCCCTTTTTTAAAATCTGACAGTTTATTAATTTATTTTAAAATTTTGATTTAGTCCCAGTCACTTGAAGCCTCCTTTCTTTCTTTCTTTTTTTTAAAAATATATTTTTATTGATTTCAGAGAGGAAGGGAGAGGGAAAGAGAGAGAGAAACATCAATGATGAGAGGGAATCATTGATCGGCTGCATCCCACACGCCTCCCACTGGGGATCGAGCCCGCAACCCAGGCATGTGCCCTTGACTATAACCAAACCTGGGACCCTTCAGCCCGCAGGCCGATGCTCTATCCACTGAGCCAAACCAGCCAGGGCAAAGCCAACTTGCTTTTGATCTTAATTCTATCCTTTGTGTTCATTGAATACCTATTACATGCTATATAATTTTAAAAAATATTTTTATTGATTTCAGAGAGGAAGGGAGAGGGAGAGAGAGATAGAAACATCAGTGATGAGAGAGAATCATTAATCGGCTGCCTCTTGCATGGCCCCTACCGGGATCGAGTCTGCAACCCAGACTTGTGCCCTAACCAGCAACCTTTTGGTGCATGGGCGATGCCCAGTGAACCAGCCACTCTGGCCAGGGTCCTTTAATATTTCTTGTAGCATGAGTCAGCTGGTTGTGAATTCTTTCAGCTGTGGTACATCTGAAAAAAAATTTTATATTGCCATCAATTTTAAGTGATATTTTTGCTGGATATAGAATTCCAAATTTAATTTTTTTGGTTCTGTGCTTCAAAGATGTTGCTCCACTGTCTTTTTCTTGTACTATTTCTAACAAGAAATCTGCTGTCCTATTACCTTTGTTCCTCTATGCATAGCATGTCTTTTTTCCTCTGGCTGCTATTAAGATTTTCCTTTATGACTGTTTTTTTAGTAATTTCATCATGAAATGTCTTGATGGAGTTTTCCTTTTGTCCAGGTGGTTAGGTTCATTGAGATTGTCAGATTTGTGCGTTCATAATACTCATCAAATTTTGAGAAAAATCAGTCATATTTTTTCAAGTATCTTTTCTGATATCCTTCCCCAATTCTACCTTTATCCTCTCCCTTTTAAGAGACTCCAATTACAAGTATATCAGACTGCTTGAAGTTGTCCCATAATGCATTGATTCTCTTTTCTTTTTAAATTTTTCCCTCTCTCGCCCTGACCAGTTTGGCTCAGTGGATAGAGCATCGGCCTGTGGACTGAAGGGTCCCAGGTTCAATTCCAGTCAAGGGCATGTACCTTGGTTGTGGGCACATCCCCAGTAGGGGGTGTGCAGGAGGCAGCTGATCGATGTTTCTCTCTCATCTGATGTTTCTAACTCTCTATCCCTCTCCCTTCCTCTCTGTAAAAAATCAATAAAATATATTTAAAAAATAATAAATTTTTCCCTCTCTATAGTTCTTTTTTTAAAAATATACTTTTGTTGATTTCAGAGAGGAAGGAAGAGGGAAAGAGAAACATCAATGATGAGAGAGAATCATTGATCAGCTGCCTCCTGCACGACCCCTACTGGGGATCGAGCCCACAACCTAGGATTGTGTCCTTGACCGGAATCGAACCCAGGACCCTTCAGTCCGCAGGCCAGTGCTCTATTCACTGAGCCAAACCAGCTAGGGCTATAGTTCATTTTTAAAAGTTCCTATTGTGTGTCTTCAAGTTCCCTAATCTTTTCTTCTACAATGTCTACTCTTCCCATCAAGTGGATTTTTCACCTAAGAGATTATTGTTTTCATCTCTAGAGGTTGGATTTAGAAAATTCTTATACCTTCCTTGTCTCTACTTAATTTTTTAGTATATTACTATTATAACTGTTTCAATGTCCTTGTCTTCTAATTCTAACATTTATGTCAGTTGAGTTAGTTTCAGTGATTGATTTTGTTTTTCATTGAGGGTCATCTTTTTCTGCTTCTTTGCATGCCTTATGAATATTCAATTGAATAGCAGATTTTGTGAATTTTATGTCATTGGATGCCGAATATTTTTGTATTCTTATAAATATGCTTGAATTTTAATTTTAGATACAGTACATTACTTTAAAACAGTTTGATCTTTTTTGGAACTTACTTGTATTTTTCTGATTAGCATCTAAGTAGAATTAGTTTAGAGCAGTGGTCGGCAAACTCAAGGGGCCAAAGAGCCGCATGTGGCTCACGAGCCGCAGTTTGCCGACCACTGGTTTAGCGCTAATGACATTACTAAGGTAAGACCATCCTGAGTACCTCATTGAATGGGGAGGCTTTCTAGTTGGCCTGCTGTGAACAGCCAGTATTCCTGGCCCTCTGTTCCTTCCAATGCATTCAAATGGTTCCTTTTTTTCTTTGACCTTGGATAGTTTCCTCACATGCATGCATTGACCAGTGCTGATGAATCTCAAGGAGGATGCTCTGCAGATCTCTGGGATTTTCTGTGCTGTTATCTTGTCTCTTCTACTCTGTCTTGTTAACTTTAGCCATCTTGTTCTCCTGGACTCATAGCTCTATCTCCTCCACTCAGGGAGTGTGTTGGCCTCGCCTACAGGCTCTCCTATGCCATGGCCTATAAATTCTCTGAAGGTAATAAGCCAGGATATACCTTGTTCATTTCCCATCTCTGAGGAATCACTTTCCTTCCCTATCTGATATCTAGTATCTTGAAAACCGTTGTTTTATATAGTTAGTCCAACTTATTTTTGTTGTTGTCATTGGTTTCGATGGGAACGTAAATATGGTCCTTGTTACTCTGTCTTGTGTGGATTCAGAAGTCCCCCCAAGGCTCTACTCTTAATAGTCACCTCACATTTTTTAGGAGAGCAAGAGGAAGGTTCCAAGAGTCTATAACCAAGAAATTCTGGTACAACCACTCTGTAAAATGAAGTGTGACTTGTTTAGTCTGCTTAGTTAATACTTATTAAATCTCCAGGATATTATAAAGGTTTACTGTAAATAGTGATTTATAGATTGTTTGGGCCAGACTTCAGCTCTCTGGGCCTTTCTTACACATGCCAGCGACATTTTCCTTTTTTTCTTTTTTTTTTTTTTAAATATATTTTATTGATATTTTACAGAGAGGAAGGGAGAGGGATAGAGAGCTAGAAACATCGATGAGAGAGAAACATCGATCAGCTGCCTCCTGCACACCTCCCACTGAGGATGTGCCCGCAACCAAGGTACATGCCCTTGACCGGAATCGAACCCGGGACCTTCAGTCCGCAGGCCAACGCTCTATCCACTGAGCCAAACCGGTTTTGGCGCCAGCGACATTTTCAACACACCAAGGGCCCAATGATAGATTGCAAATAAATGTTCACTCTTAGTTGGTAGTCATTCTGCATACTTGGTTCTGCTTCTACATGTGTTATCTGAGTAAATTTGCAGCTAAGGAAAATTTACTCCCTAAAGATTTTAATAGTGTATAGGACCCCCTAACATAGGCAGTTCACTGTGGTTTGAGAGTTTATTTCTGGAACACTGAAAACCTTTTTTCCTTTTTACAAATTATTATGGGGTTTATTTGAGCTAAACTGACAACAATTGCCAGGAAGCAAAATCTCAACTGATTGAGAAAAAGCTCCAGAAAATGGCAGTTTTTGCACCTTATTTTATACATTATAATCGAAGGAGGAGCCGTAAAGGAGTTACATGAAATCTGTTGGTGATAAATTAGGGAGGCAGGAGAAAGCAAAGCTGGGAAATCTCTGAGACTGGATAAAAAGTAAAGCAAATAGACAGATACTTCTTTTACACAGGTGGGTATAGGATAGTTAACAGTTAACAATTAACACATGAGCCCTGACCGGTTTGGCTCAGTGGATGGAGCGTCAGCCTGCGGACTGAAGGGTCCCAGGTTCGATTCCGGTCAAGGGCATGTACCTTGGTTGCGGGCACATCCCCGGTAGGGAGTGTGCAGGAGGAAGCTGATCGATGTTTCTCTCTCATCGATGTTTCTGACTCTCTATCCCTCCCCCTTCCTCTCTGTAAAAAATCAATAAAATATATTTAAAAAAAAAAAAACAATTAACACATGAAATATAGTAACAACGAGGTGATTTGTGGTCTCTGCTCTGGTGCAGTGGTGGTACTTTGAGGAGTCTGGAGAAAAGGAAATTACTTTGATATTCCAAAGGTATGTTATCCTAGATGCAAAAAAAGACTGACCTTTGTGCCCTAGCTGGTTTGGCTCAGTGGATAAGAGCGTTGGCCTACAGACTGAAGGGACTTGGGTTCAATTCTGGTCAAGGGCACATGTCCGGGTTGGGGTTCGATCCCCAGTGGGGGGTTTGCAGGAGGTAACCAATCAATGATTCTCTCTCATCATTGATGTTTCTATCTCTCTGTCCCTCTCCCTCTCTGAAATCAATAAAAATATATATATTTTTTAAAAAGACCTTTGTTAGGGAAAAATACCAGCCTAGGACATGACTATTCACCATGAACTGCTTTTAGTGTGAAAGTTTTAATTTCAGACCATCCTCTGTGGTTACTTTAGGTCTCTGAGTTTGTAAGGCCACCATGCAGGCCTCCCATGAGCTTGTCAGGTTCAGTATTTGGCCCCTTTTTCGTCCACACTTTCCTCCTTTGGTCACAAATCAATCCAAAGGGTGCAATTGATGACCAACCTTTTGGTTGGGTAATGTGGTCCCACAGTGCTGGGAAGGCTCATGCCTAGGAAGTCTTAGTGTCAGTGTTTGTCTTGCTGAACAACGGACTATTGGGGATGAGGCAAGACCAAAACCTTGGATGGAAGTCAAGGTTGAATTTTTCTCAAAAGGGAAAAGCAGGTAAATGTGAGACACGCAAATCCTATGGGCCTCCATTAAGAAAAACACTCTGGGTCATTTCCAGCCGATAAGCTATCATGATCTAGGTTTTGCTGTCTGTCTCACTTCTCTGTATTTTGCATCTGCTATAACATTTTCTTAGAGTTTTGAAACAGGCCAGTAATCCAGGACAAGCGGTATAGGGAAACTGAGATAGATAATTAAACAGCAGTTTGCAGTCATCTAGTAAATCCTATCTTCCCTAAACCAGGAATAGCTAAGGGTAAATGGTTTGCACTTCTCTTCCCCAACCAGAGGGTAAATAGCTTAAATCACCTACTCAGGTAGACAGAGAGCAGAAATCCAATTAGTGTCATCTGCCAACCACAGCCAAGGACAGATGAAGTTGAGGGAAGAAATCTCCTGTTGGTACATCAGCATAAAGCTGATGAATATTCTATTGAGATCCTCCCCTAACCGCCTAGCCTTTAAAATCCCTCAAAACGGCCTGGGGCTGGGGGCCGAGGGTCAATGGGGGGGAAAGGGGGAACATGTAATACTTTCTCTTTTTGTTTGTGTGTGTGTTTTTTTAAAAAATACTTGCAACAATAAACAATTATAAAAAATAAATAAAATAAAATAAAATAAAACCTCTCAAAATGAAGGTCTAAAAAACAACAACAAAAAACAACAAAAAACAACAACGAAGGTCTAATGTGCACTCTCCCTCCTAGGAACACGCCCGCTCTTCCCCGACCCCTTTCTTCCCCCACAGGCATGCATCTCCTAAATTTAAGGAACCCCATGAGACTTGCAACCAGGGCAGTAAGGGACAGCAGCAGTTTGTCCCAGATAAACCCCTGAACCATCCCAAGGACCCCTTTTCTGACTTCTTGGTGAGCCAAAGCAGCCCCCCTTAGGCTCATTTTCCCAGCCCTTTCTTGTTTCACTGACCCCAGCTTTAATAAATGTCCTCTAAAACTCACCTGGACTGGTGAAATTTTCCCCGCATGAAGTTAAGAACCCACACACTACCGGCTGGCCCTAGGCAGACCCATTCAAGGCCAGGTCCCCTTTCCAGTAATAGTTTGAAGGCACACCATACACCTTTTCGGTTTTTACAGTCTGACTGATATATTAGTTCCCATTGACTATGTCTCATCTACTTCCCATTAGAAGCACTCAAGTGCCATTCATTATTAATCTGATGCCCTTAATCTTTAGTTCCACCTCACAGATTTTAAAAAAAACACAGCACAAATAAAATCAGGCCTCTTACCTCAAAGCAGGGAAGTCTAAAATTCCAGGGAAACTTACTCAAGTCCTCTGGATGCAAAACAAGGAGCCAGTGGGGCACAATGGGTCCATGCTGGCACCAAGCACCGTCCGGGTCTGCAAGGTGGTCCTGGGTGGGCTTCCTTGGAATCCTGCCACACACCAAGTAAATGTCAACATAAGAAACGTCCAGACTAGTAGGTTTGGCTCAGTGGATAGCGCGTCAGCTCACAGACTAAGGGGTCCCAGGTTCGATTCTGGTCAAGGGCACGTACCTCGGTTGCAGGTGTGGGAGGCAACCAATCAGTGTGAGAGACACATCGATGTTTCTCTGTCTGTGTCTCTCCCCCTCCCTTCCACTCTCTCTTAAAAAAAAGTCAATGGCAAAATATTCTCGGGTGAGGATTAACAACAACAAAAAAGAAATGTCCAAACCTGTAAGAATTTTTTATGAGTTTATTTTAGCCAAACTGATGACAGTTGCTGGGAAGCAAAATCTCAACAGATTGAGAGAATGCTCCCACTAAAAACTTTTCTAGTTCAATTCTAAGTGCTTTGTGATTCTTGTTTATCTTATTCTTAAGAATTTATTTGAAATTAGAAGGGAAACTCCTACAATCTTATTTTCATGAAAAAGAAAGATCAGTATTTTAATTATAACAAGGAAGAGAGTTTTTGAAAAGCTGAAAAAAATCACTCATGAATATATATATGTATATGTATATGCATATATATATACACATATATACACATCAATAATATATATATATATACATATATATGTGTGTATATATATATATACATATACATATATATATCTGGCTGGCCACTTTGTACAAGTCCTCAGAGTACCTTTCCATTTACTAAATAGGATTCATGAATCATTCAATAAAGCCAATTAGATTTTTTTAAAAAATCCCCACCCAAGGACATGCTTAGAGAGAGGAAGGGAGGGAGGGAGGGAAAGAGAGGAAGAGAGAGAGAGAAACATTGATGTGAGAGAGAAGCATCCATCGGCTGCCTCCTGCATGCAACCCAACCAGGAATGAAACCAACCAAGGTATGTGCCCTGACTGGGAATGGAACCCACAACCCTCTGGTGTAGGGAATGACATTCCAACCACCTGAGTCACCTGGCTAGGGCTGAATATATTTTTAAGTACTTAGTATGAATTTATCACTTGTTTGGGCAATAGGTGACAAAGAATGGGTTGATTACTTTTTATTTTTATGCATCTCCATGAATGTCAAATATTTAGCCTTCCAAACAACAAGTCTTATTTCATCCTAATTTGTTTTTCCATTTTTTGAATCAGTCACATCAAAACTTTGGTTAGCATGAAGTAACTGGTGTTAGACAAAAACAGAGTATCTTACTGTTATAGGTAGCCTAGTTCTAGATGACTAATTATTGTTGTTGTTTAAATAGCAGGCTCGAAGTGGTCACCAACAGAATTTTTATTTTTAAAAGAATATGTTTTTATTAATTTTAGAGAAAAAGGGAGAGAGAAAAATTGATGAGAGAAACATCAACATCGATTGGCTACCCTCCTGTACGCCCCCTGCTGGGGATCAAGCCTGCAACTTAGGCATGTGCCCTGACCGGGAATTGAACCAGTGACCTCCAGGTGCATGGGTTGACACTCAACCACTGAGCAACACTGGCCTATAATTTCTTTTAGGCTTTTTTGAGATATTGAAAGTAGCTTTTTCTTTCCTGATTGGCTGGGGCCTGGAACATCCAGTAAGTAGCTTACACTTTAGTTTTGGAGATAAATATTATAAATAACAGAATGCAAAACAAGGTCATCCTGTTAAGTGCCCAGTTGAGTGGTACAGACCCTAAGTATTATAGCAATGTATTGCATAAAGGTCCCTGAGCTGAGCTGTTGTAGTCTGGACAGGTCGAGAGGACTGAGAAGAGGTATTCTGAGCTGGGAAGCCGTGGGTGTAAATGTTCAGTGGTAGGAAAATTGGCTTTATGTTGTGGTTACTGTACAGTGAGGAGACAGTCTGTCGCCCAGTTGTGTACACAGAGAAAGTTGGAGATCAGGTGGGAAAAGTAGGTGAGGGTCCGATCCAAGATCCTGAGTTCTTCGTATTAGTACGTAGATGGCAATGAAAATGAGAAGGGTTATTGAGATTGTAATAGAGAAAGCCAAGGACCTGGTGACTAAATGTGAGGATTGAGAGGGAAGAAGAGCCAAGAACAAGAGGGTTGAGCTAGGACAAAAGTGATGTTGTTAAAAATAGAAAAGTCAGAAAGGAGAACCTGAATGAAGTGATGCCAGTGATCACTGATGCTTTTTCTGAAAATTCCCAATTTCTCTGTGTGGCTCCTAACTGGACAGTAATTTCTGTACAGTCCTTTGCGTCTGGCAGAATGAAATGGAGTGTGGAAGGGCATTTAGAGTTCTTGAGGTCACCTGGCCTAATCTCTTCATTCTACAGATAAGGAAATTGAGGGCTTCAGATATTGTGACTTCCCTTAAGGTCACACAAATAGGCTGGCACAATTATCTGAAGTTTTTGTAGCAAAGGTTATTGTGTATTAATCTTGCCTGTTGGCAAAGTGAACCTTGTGTTTCCCCACAGTAATTACATTAGTATTGACTTGATTCCTCAAATAGTTTTGCACCTCCCAAAATCAAATACCTTAATGGTTAAAATAATTCCTTCCGAGTGGTCTGATTTCCCCCCCCCCCTTTATCCATACATGCAGCCGCAAACCTTTTAGTACACTCATGGGCATTAATGCCAAACTTGGCCTGGGTGGAATGGTGTGACTCATCGCCCCCGGAGAATAAGCCTAGTCTATCCAGTGCCTTGAATACCTGAGCTCTGTTTTGTGAAGATGAACAGAGAGTGCCTTAGCTGGAACCTAGGGAGTGCCTTCATTTTTCCCTTCAAAGCCTCATCTTGCCACCATGACTCTCTCCTTTTCCCGCTTTCCTCGGTCAGTGTCCTGCCCTTTCTCCCTCGGGATCACGCTCCCACGGGCCCTTCCCACTTTATTTATTTAGGGCCTTCCTTGCACACCTTGATCTCCCTCCTTTAGGGTTCCGGGCCTCTAGCGTGCCAGGGGCGGAGCTGAGTGCACAGAAGCCCCGCCCCTGGATTTGGGCGGGGCCCGCGGCGAAATGGCGCCAATGATTGGTGGGGCGGGGCCTGCACCGCGGGCGGGCCTTTCACACGGGGCGGGGTTCGGGGTGGGGCGCACCGGCGGGTGCGCTGGGGGCGGGCGCTGGGGGCGGGGCCTGGAGCCGGGTGCGGGGTGGCGCAGCTTTGGCGGCACTTCCCGCTGGCCACGCGCCGGGTGCGGGTCCCAGAGGTAAGCGTGGGGAGAGGTCCCGGTGGCTCGCGGGCAGTTGGAGGGACTCCGCGGCGCGCACGATGCAGGTGTGGTTGGACCGGCCCGGTCCGGTGCCACTTCAGCGCCGCGGAGCGCGAGCGGGGCGGGGCGGCCCCTGGCTTGAGTACCCTGTGGGAGGGTTACACGGGACCGGGCTGTAGCTTTGCAGCACTTGTTCGCGGCATTAGCTCTGGGATAGAAAACACTTGCGTTGCACCGCACACCCTCTCCCCAAATCTGGAGAGACCTCAGGGATTGTAGAGATTTTATATTTAAAATATATTTCTAGTTTGTGGTTCAGGACTATAGGAGAAACTCTATAATGAATGAACTTGCAGTGCGCCTTTATTTTGACTTAGTGTTGTTCAGTTTGCAGAAAGAGTGAGGCCAATAATGGGACTCTTATTTAAGCAAGGACACCAGGATTTACATAGGCATTAAGCGCGCAGGTTTTGAAGCTAGAGTGCCTAGGTTTGAATCTACTGATTAATTGTGAAAACTATGGGCAATTTGCCTAAATCCTCTATGCCTTTGTTTCCGCCTATGTGAAATGGGGGTAATAATAGTTCCACCCTTATAGGATCGTTAGGGAGATTAAATGAATTAATACTTAGTGCCTGCAGTAGTGCAAAATAACATTGGCTATTTTCTTTATTATGCATTCACATGGGCATTCACCTTCAAAGTTGTCCCTACCGTTTTCCGCAGAAATGTTGCTATAAATGCTCGGGGATTCCTTTGGAACTGTTTTCAAAGACCGAGTCCCACCAGAAAGACTCATGACTATTGTCTCATACTAATGATGTGCTCATCCACCTGTTCCAAATCAAATTCTATGGTACAGAAATCTGAGTCTTGCAGGTTGTTCTAAAAAAAGAGGGGTGAAAACAGGCAGCACTTGTAGAGTGAGTGTAGCCTCATTTTAAGTACCAAGCTCTGGTAGGTTTGTCTAAAAGAAAAGTTCGTATTATTTTATTTTATTTTTTAATCCTCACCCGAGGATATTTTTCCATTGATTTTTAAAAAATATATTTTATTGATTTTTTACAGAGAGGAAGAGAGGGGTAGAGAGTTAGAAACATCGATCAGCTGCCTCCTGCACACCACCTACTGGTGATGTGCCCGCAACCAAGGTACATGCCCTTGACCGGAATGGAACCCGGGACCTTTCAGTCCGCAGGGTGAAGCTCTATCCTGAGCCAAACCGGTTAGGGCCCATTGATTTTTTTTTTTTTTTGAGAGAGGGACAGACAAATATTGCATTGATTGGTTGCCTCCTGCACGTGGCCCGTACATGCCCTTGAACAGAATCGAACCCGGTACCCTTTCCTCCGCAGGCCAGCAGGCCGATGCTCTATCTACTGAGCCAAACTGGCTAAGGCAAAAGTTCATACTACTTTATATAGAACTTATAAGTTGTGCTATTTTGGGTGGGTGCTTATTTTGTACTATTATTGTAAAACGAGGTATACCAGAGTAGCCAAATGCCTAAATAAACTAAACATCATAGAAATCTTTTAACTTGCCACATAGAATCTCAGGGATTCTGAAAAATCTGACCAGCTGCCCTTGACTGATAAGGATGAGGCCCCAAGACCCCGAACCAATAAATGGCAGAGCTTAGACCAGAATTCAGCTCTGCTGAGCAACAAATTATAAAATCAAAAGTACGATATTACTTCTGGTTTTGATGATAATACTAATTTTTTTTTTGACATCTTTATGGTGCTGGGAATGTTTTTTTCCCCTCTCAGCAACATCCTGCATGGTAGCTTAATTGCATGATTCATAATCATTCTTATGCATCTTTGATTTAAATCACAAGTCTCAAAGTTGCTACATCAGTGATTGCTTTGAGAGCAAGATGATTGTCTTTCTAAACTTTGTACAAACATGTTCTAATAGAGCTTTGGTTTTGTTGCTTTAAAATGCAGTCCTTTCTCTTATGTGGGGAATTTAAACAACCAGTATAAACAAATTGACCTGTAGGCAGTTTGTTATCACAGTGTTATTGATGAAGTTTTCTTGATTGGGTAGGATAGTCAGGAAGTGGGATGTTGAAGTTGCTGCCAACTTCAAAAGCATCATGGAATGAGATTACATGGAGATACTGGTGTGTTAGTTGCTGACTCTTTCCCAGTTCCTTGCATAGTTCACTCCCTCACCTCTAGGTGTTTGTGTAGGTATTACTATCTCAATTAGAGCCTCCTATTTATAATTCCATGCAACCCCACTCTTCCTGTAATATATATTTATCTATTGATTTACTTGTTTCTGATCTGTTGTCTGCCACTAGAGGGTAAGTGCCGTGAGGGCAGAGGCGATTACCAGTTGTGTCGACTGCTGTGTGCTAAGTGCGTAGAAACAGTGTCTGCCACCAGGAGGTACCACATGCATGGATCTGATGCAGACATTTCCAGCTAGGGCTCGTAATCACTTAAGTCAATTCCCTGTCATTTGCCCTGCTCTCTCCTTCCCCCATGTCTAGTTATTTATCCTGGTTATCCAGGAATAAAACAATAAAACCTGGAGGCAATGTTAATCCCTCTTTCTACCTTGCCCTCCACATGAAATAGCTCCTGACTTATTTTTCCTTTGTGTGATTTTTTTTTTTTTTTTTTTTTTTTAAGAAATCTGTGTGCCCTAACCGGTTTGGCTCAGTGGATAGAGCATCGGCCTGCGGACTGAAAGGTCCCAGGTTCGATTCCGGTCAAGGGCATGTACCTTGGCTGTGGGCACATCCCCAGTAGGGGGTGTGCAGGAGGCAGCTGATGGATGTTTCTCTCTCATCGATGTTTCTAACTCTCTGTCCCTCTCCCTTCCTGTCTGTAAAAAAAAAAAAAAAGAAAGGAAGAAAGAAAGAAATCTGTGGCTCCTATTGATGCTAGGCCTATTTCTCTACTCCTGCAACTCCTTACCTGAGTTCCCTTTTCAAATGTCTTCACATCCTCACCTGCAGAGTTAAATTCAGAATGAAAAGCCTGTCATTTGGAGTTCGTTACAACATGATCTCAAATCCACGTTTCCCTTTCTGTTTTTATTAATGAGCTGGTCGTTTCCCCCAAGTGGGCAGGAATTCAGACAAACTGGACGAACGGCTATTCCCTATTTATAAAGGACTGTGCCGTCCTTTCTGTTTTGTGTGCCCAGCCTTTAAAACCTCCCTCTCATGTCGCCACCATTCCAAATACCTAGATATAAGTTCAGTTGGAAGTGGCTTTTCCTTCCTCTCAATTCTAGTGACTTTTCACAGCTTTCTAGTTTGAATTGTAATTCCTTGGGCATTTGTCTTCAATTTTTGCTACAGATAAGATCCTGGAGGACAAAAAGCATGTACACACAAATTCCAGTTACTTTTTTAAGGAAAAATAAGACACATCTCCACCCCACTTAACTGGTTTTTAAATACACATGAACTTAAGGTTCTGTTTGATAGGCCTTTAAATCATTGAGCTTCTATAATCATTTCTATAAAATGAATAGTTTAAGGAAGAAGGCAGGGAAATTCAGTACTCAATAAAAAGATGCAAATAAAGATATTGAGATCTGGGTTCACAGAAGGGAGTAGGTGTAGGGAAAACAATATACACAACATCCATATAGATGAACAGGCAGAAGTTAAAAAATAGACACCATCAACTCACTCAGGAAGCCATTAGGACAAGACAGACTGCATGGAGCAACGCTTGTGACTTTGGATTTTCTTGTGGGGTATTATTCCTAAACTTTATTTTGGTTTTGCATCTCGACACAAAGAATCCTGTTTTCCTGCTTCGTTTTCTGAGCTGGATAGGACTGAACGTTCTTTCTGGGCGGTGGAAGTAGTTTACCTTCTTCCCCTTCATTGTTTAAAATAATAACATATTCATACTTTTTCACTTATTTTCCTGGATATATGCAGAAGACATTTGCCAGAAGCTTTTGGTCCTTCAGAGAAAGGTGATAGATATAAAATACTTGAGTTGAGCTATTGTCGAAGCTTCCCATTTTAAGTTTGATACCAGCGTTTGGCTTAATGTACTCTGCTTCATTTTTTATTACAAACATATCCCTGTACATATTCCAATTGAGTGAATGTTTTTATTTTACTTGTGATTTTTCCCCTTATAGATTAAAACTTGTTTCTAGAGCTTATGTAGACATTTCAGCAGTTTAATTTTCTTTTCTTTTTCGTATTGTTTCCCAAACCTCTGCTAGGGTTTTCCCATTTGAGGGCCCACATTAGCCCCACTCACTTATTTTGTAATTGATTTTGAGTACTTACAGGTATAGTCTAAGTTTATTTTACTGTTCTTGGGATGAAGCTGCAGTTTGTATTGATAGGAAAAACATATAAAGGTTTTAATTTTCAAAATGTTAGAACTTTAAAGTAAAATTCTACTATAATTTAAATATGTAATTGGTTATAATTTTTCTCCTTTGGGACATTTATTCTAATGTGCCAACCAGTAAAGTTTCACTGTCAGAAGAATCTTGAAAGCAAATATTTGCTTTGGCGTAAAGTTTCGTACTGTATAAGCATCTGTGTTTACCCTGAGTTTTCTTTGTTTTGAAAAAGCCTTTGGTTAAGGGTGTTATCAGATAGGATCATTCATACAAATAATAAAAGTTGGAGCACAAACTAATTACATATCCCTAGCATATGATAAGCATGGTGTAAGTAGCTGTTAAATAAATCTATATTTTTAGGGAGAATTAATTAAAATACTATAGCATATTAATATATATAATAATGGAATTGACCTAGTAAAGAGGGAGAAATTGATGATTCAGGAGATTGATGAAGGAGTGATGAACCAGAGGTTACTTAGTTGCATACTTTGGCAAACTGGAATTTCCAAGTGTCTCTCTCCACCTGTTTGTTGAATGAAACATTAAACAAATGTGCATTGGGGTCTACTAAGTGCAGGGCAATGAATAAGTCACAGTTTCTACACTCCAGTCAGGGAGGTTCTCAACAAGTAAGCAGTATGCAATCCTAGATGGTTATAAATGCTGAAATGGAAAAAACCCAGGATGATGACAGAAGATGAACTTGGAGAAGGAGCACTTTAGTGTGGTCATGAAGAAGGGTTGTTGGAGGAAGTGACATTTGAACAAAGGCCTCGATGTGAAGAGCTGAAGGAAAAGCATTTAAGGCAGAGGGGACACCGGTACAAGAGCCTGGAGGTGGGACAGGGCTCAGTGTCTGTGAGAACTGGGAAGCGGCTGCTCTGGCTTAGAGGGGCCAGAGGCCCTGGTGGAATGCAGCTGGAGAAGGAGGAAGAAGTTAGGCCATGTAGGTGCTTGTAGTCTGTTAGCAACCATTCAGAGTTTGGATTTTATTCTAAGAGCAGTGGGGAGCCATGGAAAGAGTTTAAGCAAAGGAGTGAAATGATCAGATTTACAGTGATTAAAAAGTCACTCTGCTGTGGGAAGATTGGATTGGAAGAAGGTTAGAATGGAAGACGAGATGCCAGGTTGGAGGGTCTCCCAAGAGACTCTATAATGTGATGGTGATTTGTTTTTGTTTTTGGTGCCTCCTTAATCTGAATTCTCCCAACCTTCTGTCAGAACCAGCTTTGTCCTAGGCTTCCTGGGGCTTGTAGGATTTTACCTCTAGGACTGTGTGAATTCCCCCTTTGCTTTTCTCTTGCCTCAGCTGATTACCCATCCACCTATCGTCCTACCAATGGTCACAGTCCTCCAGGAGTCATCCTTGAGAGTATTCTGTGTCCTGCCTGGAAGATGCACTGGGAGTGTAAATCCCAGTGAAAAAGCTTGGGAAACCGGGAAGAGGGCAGGCATCATGGTGATCAGGAACCCAGGGTGGTGACCTTGGGAGGTCAAGGACAGAGCAGAGCATTGCTGCTGCACTTACCAGCCCTACCCTGTCAGTTCTGGAATCAGAAGAGGGACATGTTTTCATTTGGAGTCAAGTTAAGCCCTTCCTTCTTAATCTGGCAGTTTTGATTCGATTCTCGTATTGGAAAACAAAGGACTGTCAGCATTTACTGCTACCTCCTCACTCTGTCCCTTCCTTAAGTGTATGTAACCAAGTGGAGCCAGTCTCATGGAACCAACAGACTTTGGTTGAAGTTCTTGGACACACCTATGGATTGTTGGGTGCAGACTATTATCTACATTGTATCTCAATATTTTGCACATATTTTATTTTTAATTTTTATATCACGTTATCAAGAATCAGGATAGCCCTGGCTGGTTTGATTCAGTGGATAGAGCATTGGCCTGGGGACTGAAAGGTCCTGGGTTCGATTCCGGTCAAGGGCACTTGCCCAGGTTGTGGGCTCGATCCCCAGTCAGGGATGTGCAGGAGGCAGCCAATCAATGATTCTCTCTCTTTATTGATGTTTCTCTCTCTCTCCCTCTCCCTTCCTCTCTGAAATCAATAAAAATATATTTTTAAAAAAAGAATCAGGATAAATAAAAGGTATCTCAAATAAGAGATGAATAAATGTAGGAAAAACTAGGACTGCTTTGTGATGACAGAATGAGGGAAAATTCAAACGGGAGTGGGGTGGGAATTAGAGGAAGGATATATTAGTAAGAAAAACAGGAAAAGTTATAAATGATTCATCATGTGATGTTTGGTTGCGGGGGGTGGGGGGGGAGAGAAGGTTACTATGTATCTTCCATTGGCAGATCCTGTTAGATTTTTTAATCTGTTCTGCAATTAAGTTAATTTACAATATTACAAAGATGTGCTTTTTTTCTGTTGAAACATTTTGGATGTGTTTGGAGCTAGTATTCTGAAAGGCAGAAATGAACAGATACAGATTATTTACTATGACAGTAGCCTTTTAATAAAAAAAAAAACAAACCCGTAGTTTGAGGTCAGAATCTCCTGGGAAAGTACTTTTTTAAAATATATTTTATTGATTTTTTACAGAGAGGAAGGAAGAGGGATAGTCAGAAACATCGATGAGAGAGAAACATTGATCAGCTGCCTCCTGCACGCCTCCTACTGGGGATGTGCTCGCAACCAAGTTACATGCCCTTGACCGGAATCGAACCTGGGACCTTTCAGTCCGCAGGCTGACGCTCTATCCACTGAGCCAAACCGGTTTTGGCGGGAAAGTACTTTTAATGTAATTTAAAATGAAACCCATCCACTTGTCCTGTTCTCTCCTCAGGAATAATTCTGGTTCCATCCCCACCCCAATTCCTCTCTTTATTCTCTGGGTCAGTTCCCAGTTCCCAAACCTGTTGACATGCCCAGGGTCTGTCTGTACATGGTTTTCTTTTGTCTCTTCCTTGAGTGGCCCTGTCAGCTCTCCCCTTTGGGATTCTTGTACCCAAACACCCAGCACCAGTCCTGTTCCCCTGCTGAAGAAAACGTGTAACTCTTCCAAGCCTAATTCCTTCCTTTTGGGACAGGCTTGTTCTTAATTTTCCTTTATGCTTTAGTGTGAATCACTTACCAGAGGGATAGAGGGAAAAGAGGCCAGTGCCCCTGGCTAGTCAGGTATTGCATGTGTTAAAAATTCTTAAGGCACACCGGTTGAAAATCGCTGTTCTACGAACTAACACCTAACACATCCCTTAATCTTCACAACAACTCATGGAGTATCGTTACCCTGGTTTTGCAGACGAAGATACCTAGGTGATGAGAAGTACTTCCACATGGTCACACCGCGTTGGTGGCAGCACTGTGACCTGAATAGAGCTCTGATCTGAGAGCCTGCCTTGCACACACTGTCCCTCGAGTTCTTACGATATCGCCGCGTGCATCCCCTTCTTCTCAATCACCTTTGGAGATAACAGAGTGAGGAGAAGAGAGCACTGAGTGTCCATTGGCATTAGGGCTATAGACAGCAAGCCACACAGAAGGAAAGCAGCATTCCAGTTCTCCCAGCACGAGGGATCAGGTTCGTGCAGTTCTGTGTCAGAAATGGCCCATCGTCCTCTTGAAACATCACACATCAACATTTAACCAAGAGCTTGGTTCAGAATGGGCTCTGAATGAATGTTGGTCCCATCACAAGCACAATCATGGGCTACATTAAAAATGACAGTAGCCAACACAACAATAGCTGTCGGTGTGAATGAATCAAAATTATACCTATTTTTTTGTCATAGTGGCAAAACTGTATTTTTTGGTGTGCCGCAGAATTTTAGTAATTAGTTTATGTGTGCTGTGAGATGAAAAAGCTTGAAATCGCCTGGCATCAGTGTTCAATAAATGTTAGTTTCTTGACTGTAACATGGTTGACATTTTGGGCCAGATAATTTTCTGTTGTAGGGGCTGTCCTGTGCATTGTAGGATGTTTAGCATCCTCCATGGCATGTAGCCAATAGCAACCCTCCAAGTTGTGGCCACCAAAAATGTCCCCAGACATTGCCAAATGTCCCCCTGATGAGAACTACTATAAATATAGTACTTACCAGCTATTATATTACCCTTGCAAATCGCTACCCCTCCTAAAATCTGGCTGGCCTTTGAAAGCTCTGTTCCCATCGGACCCGCTTCTTTTTGTCTTTTGGGGCTTGTTTGAGTTGATTCACTAGCTGGATGTTAAAGTTAGTTCTTCCATTCTGCGTTAGTAACTCAACTTGGTCTCCTTAGAGTCATGGGACCTGCTCCTAGGCAAGCCAGCTGCCCCTGGGAGCCAGCCTACAATACAAGATCATCTTTTGACTCCCCAGCAGAGTGAAGGCAGATTCTTTTTGTGATTCTCCTTTGAAAAGCCTGACCTCCCTCTGAACCCCCACAAAAGCTCCAACTTTTAATCCCACATGAACGACTTAACTTTTTGTTCTTAGCTATGGGGTTTCTTATATCAGCTCTCTTCTCATTCTGTTTTATTTGGCTCCCTGGCCATAAGATGATTTTGTATAATTTAAATTGCTTCAGTTTTATAGAATAATCATGCACTAAATTTACAGTAATAACAGGGTTGCTTTTTCATAATGTCAGTTGTAACCACTGAAAAACAAGTTTATGAACCGTCTTCATTGCTTCCCAGAGGACTCTTTAGAGGCAGTGTGGTACAACGGGTAAAGGTCCTAAAAGCTGACCACCTGGGCTCAGATTCTCTCTCCACCACCTGGAGCAGGCAGCTTCCTCTTTTTATGCTTCTGTTTCTCCTTGGTTTTCTCTCAGGAGGTCGGGCTGTTGTGTGCAGCAACCCGATTAAGGCACACAAAGCACAGACTTGGCTCATAATAAGCTTAGCCACTAAGTATTAAATATTGCTAGGTTGCCCGTTTGATTTAGCTTGAAGGAAAGAGAAACTTTACTGAAGGAGAGGCATGTAGTGTAGCAAACAAGTCCACAGAGGTTTTGGAGTCAGAGAGATTTGGATTTGAATCCTAGCTCTACTGCCTGTTAGCTGGATCCTGGCTTGGGTAGGTGATTTTATCTTTCTACGTTTTTCTGGAATAAGATGGGTGTTCTGACTAGCGGACCATGTTTTGGGTCCCCAGGGATTAGCGTCAGTTCAGAGCTAGTGCCCAGTAACTCTCAGAAGGATTATGAATTTCCCATTTCCCAGTGGATGGTCACCCGTGTGAATGGATGCAGGTCTCTCTTGAGGAAGGTCTGGAGAAAGATTGATGGGATACATTGTGGCCCTGTATAGGGTCACAGTAATCTTATATTTAGTCTAACAGCCTCGGGTCTAACATCCTTTGAATGTTCTTCCATATGTGCTCCTCAGACTCCTGCTGGTAAAAATTGTTGAGATTCTGCAAACTTCCTATATAATAAAAGCCTAATATGCAAATTGTCCCCTCCACCAGGAGTTTGACCGGGGGAAGGGAGGGCCACCCCTGGCCAGAGGCAGTGGTGGGGGTGGCAGGCGGCCGGGAAAAGGGAGTGGCAGCAGGCGGCTGGGCGGAGGGGGGCTTCCCGGCTGGCAGCCCGCAGCTGCTAGGGACCCTACCTGTGTACGAATTTCGGGCCTCTGGTTTTAGTATAAAGGCAGTCTCCTTTCAGAGTAGGCTCTGAACTTCTTTCTAAGTTCTGTTGGGCTCTAACTACTGTTTTGAGGCTGTGAGGGGTGATGGGAGTAGGTAGTGAGGAGACTTGGCATCCCCTTGTGAAACAACTTGAGAGAGTTTATGCAGGCAGAGTTTGGGAGGCTGAGACTCCCGAGAGAGGTGTAGGTTGCTGCTTTCAGTAGGGATGGATGTTCAGCTAAGTGTGGAGTTGGACATTCTTACCCTCATTGTGTTTGCCCAAGTGCCTGCGTCTGTGATTCAGGATCATTTTCCTTCCTAGCCAATGCCCATGTGTTAGCATGAGAGACTTTGGAGGGCTGCATGTTTAATTGGCTCTGAAACACTTAACCATCAAACTCTGGGCTTGGTTCTATTCCTATCAGCTTCGCAGCTATAAGACCAAAAAAATAAATAAAAAATAAAAAATCTAACAGCCGTAGATTTTCCACCCACCTGTTTGGGAATTCATGACTTTCAATTTGCCATCTTTGTGCATATTCTTAAAGACAACCAGAAGCAGCCCAGCCCAGGTCCCAGGCTTTAAAATAGCATTTCCATCATCCACGTGGCCTTCCAGCTCCTTGCCCACCGCCTATATTCCATCCTGTGACACCGAGGGAGGCAATTTGAGTGATGCCATCTCTGTACCCAGTGACTAGTTCTCTAACCTGCCCCCACTCCTTCCACAGGAAAGTGATCAGGGCATTCATCAAACATGCATCCCATTTTTGAGGGTCTGTTTCCTGGGGTCATTCTTGGTCCCAATTACTGCATCAGACACATGACACTCAAAAGTAATAGAAGGAGTTATAGAGTGCTCTAATTTAGACAAATGCTGCTTTTATGGGGTTATAGGGTGACCTAACTCAGACAAATGTGCACCCCAAGCTTAGGAGGGGGCCAGTTACATTTCCATGTTTTCTAACAACAAATTCAACTACATATAAATCCTTCTGAATGCATTTCCAGCAGCAAATCCAACAAAATAGGTTTTATGTGTGTTTTTTTATTTTTTTGGCTGTTTTTATTTTTTGTTGTTGCTAATCCTCAGCCGATGATATTTTTGCATTGATTTTTAGAGAGAGTGGAGGAGAGGGGGAGAGACAGAGAGAGAGAAACATCGATTGGTTGCCTCCTGCATGGGGCCTGACTGGGTGAGCCTGCAACTGAGGTGCATGCCCTTGACTGGAATCAAACCTGGGACCCTTCAGTCTGTGGGCTGACGCTCTGTCTACTGAGCCTCTAACTGGCTAGGGCCAAAGTAGGTTTTGAGTGATCTTAAAGGAGGCCCCCTTCTAATCAGTTAAAGTTCACTATACCTGAATACTCAATGCCTGCAGATAGATACTTGCAATCATTACTTGAAGGTAATTTATTTATAATGATCAGATCTGTCAGAGTGACTTCCTGAAATTAATTGCGGAGAGAGGCTGGCAGACTAACCCTATAAAAGGTATTATTTCATGTCAGTGGTGAGTATGGGCTGCTGTGTGTAGCAAAGGTGATATCAGTGTGACATCTTGAGTCTTTTGTCCATAGGTGGAATGATAATCCTATCTAATAAAAGAGTAATATGCAAATTGACCATACCTCTGCTACACCCACAAGCCACGCCCACCAGCCAATCAGGAGCGAGTATGCAAATTAACCCAACCAAGATGGCTGTGGCCATGGAGCTACAGCAAGCAGGAGGCTTGGGTTTCCCTGGCAATGGAGGAAGCCAAGCTTCCCTCCCGCCCTGGCCCGCCCAGGCCTACACTCCTCAAGGCTACAAAGTTTCAATTATAGAAGATAAATAAATCCCAACAAAAATGGCTGCCGCCACGGAGTGAGCAGGAGGCTTGGTTCCGCTCCAGGCTACAAAGTTTCAATTGTAGAAGATAAGTAAATCCCAGATACCAGGGCCTGCACTTGGGTCGCCGGGGGGCATGGCCGGCCTGCAAACCACCACAGGCCCCTTGCCCAGGCCGCCCCACGCCCCAAGGGGACCCCCACCCTGATCCGGGACACCCTTCAGGGCAAACCAGCTGGCCCCCACCCATGCACCAGGCCTCTATCCTATCTAATAAAAGTAGTATGCAAATTGACCATCACTCTAACACACAAGATGGCTGCCCCCATGTGGACACAAGATGGCTGTGACAAGATGGCCAGCAGAGGAGGGCAGTTGGGAGGGACCAGGTCTGCAAGGGAGGGCAGTTGTGGGCGATCAAGCCTGCCGGGGAGGGCAGTTAGGGGTGACCAGGCCGGCAGAGGAGGGAAGTTGGGGGCGACCGGGACTGCAGGGAAGGGCAGTTGGGGGGGACCCAGGCCTGCAGGGGAGGGTAGTTAGGGGGAATCAGGCTGGCAGGGAAGCAGTTAGGCATCAATCAGGCTATCAGGGGAGTGGTTAGGGGCAATCAGGCTGGCAGGCAGAAGCAGTTAGGGGCAATCAGGAAGGCAAGCAGGCAAGCAGTTGGGAGCCAGCAGTCCTGGATTGTGAGAGGGATCCCAGATTGGAGAGGGTGCAGGCTGGGCTGAGGGACACCCCCCCACACACACACCCCACCCCCCGTGCACGAATTTCGTGCACCGGGCCTCTAGTATTAATTGTGTTTTTTCCTGAATTAAGATCTATTGTAACATCTCTGATCAGGGGTCCAGTGCATCAGAATGAGCCACAGTTGTCAGGTCTCTGGAGCCAAATAGCCGGGGTTCAAATACTGGATAGGCGAGTTATTTAACCTTCGGTTGTGTCTCAGTTGCCTCATTTATAAAATGGGCATAAATGGTTACCTACTAAATAGGATCCCAATCTGAAGCAAGCTCCACCTGTTTGATCTGATGCAAAAAGTCTGAAAACCATACCTGGAAAAACACTGCTTTGAATCCATCAAACTAGGGATCTTTTAGGTGAGAGGTAGCCCTTAGTCCATGTGAACTGTGGTATAGAAGCTCCAAGAATTTCTTAGCAGTAAGGAAGGTGGCCGGGATGCAAATGTTTAATTGTGGTTTATCTCTTGAAATGGACATAACAGAAATTAAATCTCATAACCTGGACTGAGAATTACAATCAAAAGTAAATGAATGTTATTTTAAAAATTGTTTTGCTAATCAGTTTTGTGTGTTGTTTTTTTCTGTTGGTTAAGGTTGCATGATGGAATTTGAACATTACCTCGAGCGGTTTTATGTTTCGGAGTAGCTGATTGTGTTTGTCCTCTGCTGACCATTGCTTCGGACTCATTTTCTGGTGTCCTTTTGAGGCCATAAACCCAAAGGGATTATACCATGGACTACAAGGAAAGCTGCCCAAGTGTAAGCATCCCCAGCTCTGATGAACACAGAGAGAAAAAGAAGAGGTTCACTGTAAGTATGCAGGGTAAAGCATATGGGAAAAAATGGAATATAGAGAGTATTGCCACTTCTGCTTTTGTTCTTCCTTAACCTAGAATGTCCTCTCCCTAAGTCCACAAATCCAGATTTTACATATCTTCCCAATGCTGTATTCTATTACAGTACCCAGGGAAGACTTTTTCAGTGCAGATTTTTGCCTGTTTACCTAACCCTTGGAGAAACTTATGACACTTTCTGACAGATCCTCTTACTAGGAAGTGTGCATGCCTGTGGATATAATTTTATGTGCACTGTTGGGGGGTTAATGGACCCAGAAGTCATTGGTCCTATATTAAGAACCACTATCTTGAAATTTCCATAGTTTCTCAAAATTTCCATAGGATCTTTTTTTTTTTCATAATATCTTTCTTATGACATTTATTATTTTCTACCTCAATTTTAAAAATATGTAATCCAGTCATTTATCTCTTTTTTTATCATAGAGGCAAAGCCCATTTCTAATTTTACTGTTTACCACCGTAGGATCTACTATAGGGCTTTATAAAGAATAAACAGCCCTAACCAGTTTGGCTCGATGGATAGAGCGTCAGCCTGTGGACTGAAGGGTCCTAGGTTCGATTCTGGTCAAGGGCACATGCCTGGGTTGCAGGCTCAATCCCCAGTAAGGGGCATGCAGGAGGCAGCCAGTCAATGATTCTCTCTCATCATTGATATTTCAGTTTCCCTCTCCCTCTCCCTTCCTCTCTGAAATCAATAAAAATATATATAAAAAAAGAATAAACACAGTGAATATTTGTTGAATAAGTGACTATTATTGGAGGTCACTTTTCTAATTAGTGTAATGAAACATATAATACTGTATTTAGTTCTGTTAGTTCTGTTAGTATTTACAGAGATTTATTATCCTCCTCCCCCTGGAAAAAAAAAATAGTCATTTATCTTATCTCCAACTGATCTGGTCTTCCTTATAAACCCTACCCACTGAGTGGTCTGGAGGGATTCATTTAACCCAATTTTGTTTGAGCTAAAATTTAAGCAGTTATTTTAAGTAAAATGCCCAGGCTGTCTCCATTCTGCTCATTCTCTTACTGAACACACACTTCTCCACCTTGGTATCATGGTTTATGGGATGAGTAGGGTCCCTTTCACTGTGTTTGTTGAGTTGATGACTGCCTCAAGGTATTGGTAGCCTGGTGAAGGCTCTTGCATTGTTGTCATCCTTCTAGATCTTTGCCATTCTAAGTGTGGAGTGACTTGTTTGGTAAACATCCGGCTATGCTTGACTTGACTCAGCCCTAGGCATTTCGGTGGCATCCATTGCTGGCATCTGTAGTTGATGAACTGACTTGTCTGTTCTTCGGTTGGGTTGGCCAGGTCGTGGGACTCACTGCTTCTCCTTGGCTCTCAAAGGCTATAGAGCCCACTGAGGCTCTGGCATGCCCTTTGCCTGCTCCTGAATCAAGTGATCTGCCCCAGCCTCTGACCAGGGGGTCACCCGGCCCTGCTAAAGATGCCCTATGACAAGCGACTTTCAACTCAGCCCATTTCACATGGGAGTGGAGGAAAGCTGAGGAGTTAAACTCTTTGACCACTTCACTCTGCCTTCTTAAATAAGTGGGGCTGAGACCCAGACCCCCCCCCCCCAATGGTGGTTTTCTCTCAAAATCCCAGATAAGGAGCTAGAAACAGCCCCTCTACCCTTTCTGCTCCCTCCCTTAACACCTCCACACTCTGCACCAAAGCCCAGAACTTAGATACTATAATGTGTGTCTGACCATTTGCTCCCCCTCAGTCTCTGTGTTGTAGTAATATCTTAACAAGCAGAGTACATTTATTCCACATTTGTATAAGCAAAATTTAGAAGTAACACATTGATGGTAAACAAGAGGTCAGTGTACCTTAGATGAAATAGTGAAATGTGTGCAAGTTTTCCTTCCTTTCCCATCCTTACTTTTACCTTTAGGCCATTCTCTCCTTCAAGGGCATAACCTCTTGCCGAGTTTGAGGAAAGTTCATACTTAGCAAATATTGTCAGTAGGTTATCTCAGGTATCCTCCTATTTTTCATGGTCGAGGTAATTCTCATATGTTTTTTATATAGCTCTACACTATGAAGCTTCTAACAGAATTGCATCCTAGGATGTCTTGACTTAAACCAAGTCTAAATTAGACTTTCATTTATCCACTCAACAAATTGTCATTGTATTTCTTTGTTATGCCAAACAGTGTTCTAGGCACTGGGGTACAGCAGGTAGCAAGAATGACACAGCCCTTGTTCTCAAGGAACTTACATTCTATGGTGGGGCAAGACAGACATTAAGGAAATATTTTTAAAATTCAATTAGATCATTTCATATTGTAATAGATATTATACTGCTTTCTGTGAAATCTTGTGATTTTTTTGTAAATTAAAGTATTTTTTAAAATTTGAAGTTTTTGTTGTCTATTGATTTTTTAAATTAAAACTTAATCAATAAACCCTTGTAAATAAATCCTACTGCTAATTAATAATTCACAGGGCTTTATCTCAGCTCCTGTAAATATATTTGTAGCAGAACTGCTTCAGCTTGGAACCCAGGCTTGGGTTCTAGTTTGGCTGTACTTGGGTAGTGATGGGAAGCTGCCTTACAACACCAGGAATTGGCACAAGTAATTCAAGAAGTTTGAAATTGGAGAGACCTAAGTTTCCGATCCTTTTGTAGCAGTCCTGCACCAGGCCTATTCAATCCTGAATGATGTATGAAGTAAATATGTAGTGTAGTCTTAGAAGCGTGCCTCACCTTCCCTGGCACCTTGACCAGGTTCTTGACCCTCTACTTCTGCACACTCTGCATGTGAGCAGTGTCATCTTACATCCAATAGCTTCCTCTAAGACAGCATGACACCTTCTTGGTTAGGACCAGAAGAGCCATATCACCGCCCTATGGCTCCTGTAGGGTGCTCTTTTCTGTCAATCTGGATCATTCGGTCTAACCTTGCCAAGGCATTAGGGGTGAGTTAATTAAATGTTTGACTAAATACAGCAGGCTAATTTTTAAGTTGGTAATTTTGTATGGCCTGCAAATGATGTTATAAATATCCAAATGGCCGTTGGCAGAAAAAAGGTTCCCCACCCCTGGTCTAGATGGTTCATCACTTAGGTGTCTGATACTAGTGACTGTTTCACTTTCCAGGTGAATACTTAACTCCTCCCACTGTTGGACTGATAGTGTGATTATATCTTAAATGATACTATAGAATTCGTACAGTATAATCACATACATCAGGGAGTTCCTTTCCTCACAGTATCATCTAACTATGAACTTGTGAGTATAACTTACCAGTCTTTCATAGGAAAGGATAGTTTATATATGTTTACCCATCTTCCAAAACTAACCTGGTTTACTTTAACTTGTCTAACAGAATGTGGGCAATTGTATTATAAACCCCAAAGCAAATCATATCTCTTTCCCCTAGTCTTATAGTGTAAAATGATGAGATTGGTAACACAAGCCATATATCAGTGAGTCTTTTCTCATAAACCTGGATTCTTGATTTTTTTCTCTTTAGAAATGATATAATATTTTTGGGGTCCCAAACAGTTTTCCTTACATTGGTATATTAAATTATAATTTGAGAGTATCTATGGGATGAATTATGAGAGTTGATTCTATAATTTAACTGTTGATGATTTGATACTGATTCTGACGCACGGTGGGCGTTAGAAGATTTAGATCTTAGTCTCACAAGTCTATGTACTTGGGCAAATTGCTTAACTTTTTTTGGCCATCATTTACTCATATGTATAGTGGGGGCATAATATTTGGTCTGCTTACTTCATAGGGTTGTTGACTATGATTATATGCAGTTATGTATATATGAAAATATTAAGGTAATAGGAGGAAGTCTGAGGATAAATTCTTAGTTTGAAAACTACCATGTAAAAGATGACCTGGGAGAAGGAGAGCTGAGAATTGAGTATTTTCCATGTGCCAGGCATCACTTTTGAAAATACTTTATAGTTTCAGGGTAGTGGTACTGCTGGAGAAGAATAGAGAATATCTTCAGTTGAATCTATAATGTCTTATTCTTGGCAGGAAAATCTGAAACAAGAAAGGCAAAATAGAATTCATTTAAATAATGAGTATACAGTATTCACTGTGTTACTCTTTGAAAATTACAGGTCTATTACATAGCATTTTAAAAATAAAAGGTCACCTTTCAACAAGATAAAATAAGATTTCAATTGGTATGTTTGTATCTTGGAGAATCATATATAAACATTTATGTATAATATTTTCATGAGTATGAAAACATTCACATATTTAAATAGTTAATGTTTTTTTGCAATCAAATATTATGTTATTTTTTTTCACAGGTTTATAAAGTTCTAGTCTCAGTGGGCAGGAGTGAGTGGTTTGTCTTCAGAAGATATGCAGAATTTGATAAGCTTTACAATACTGTAAGTAATGGTCAGTTTATGAGGTTTTTATTTAAAACAAAACACCTGAGAAAACTCAAAAATAAGAGCGATTTTACTTGAGTGATTAAATAATATTCAGATATATCAGAGAAGCGGAAAAGAGTAAGAGATTCTTCAAAAGCATTCTAACTTTGGAATTCTTATACAAAAGGATGGAGAGGGGACCGTTGACAAGTTTCAAATAAAGTATTGAAAGTATGAAAACCAGATGTACAACTTAAAATATATTTTAATGTTATAGAATATTAGAAATATTTACATCTACCTCTCTAATAATTGCTAATCATCATGGTATATCTGGTTAAATTTATTGTGTTTTCTTTTGTTACTTAGTTTTTCTTTAATGAATATGCAACTGAAACTTACTGTATATAGTTTTAAATATTGCTTAGTCAATATTTAACATATTAATTAAGGCAGTCATTTTTTTACTCAAAGTGAAGTCACATTTTTGAAACAAACTAATAGTAAGAGTTTGTATATGAGAATATCTTCTGTAATTTTTTTTCAGTGATTTAAAAAAATAGTTTATATTAGAGGCTGGGTGAGGGTTGAATTGCTAGCTCTATTTGAAATTCTTGGATACCATTATGTACATGACTAGCATTTTTTTTTTTTTTATGATTGTACAAATCTGCGCCTATCAGGATAGCTGGGTTATACTCAGGTAAAAATAGCATGATGGTAACAACACCCATGCACACTTGCACAGAGGGTTTATATGAACTCAGATGAGACCAGATTTTGTTCAGTGATCTACTAATAGACAATTTGAGATTTTTTTATGTATTTTGCTTAAAAGATCATATAGGCCAGATTTACCTTCTAAACATGTCTCCTTTTGTAGAACTGTGGGGGATGTCATCCAAAAACCGACCAGTAAGGAGTCTGCATGAGTTCAAAGCTTAGCATCCTTGGGATGGTTTCCTTTTAAGTATCTGGTGATTAATTAGGTGGAGTGGTAATATTTGAGTATCTTTAAGGGTAAACATAAAGTAGGAATGTTTCTTTTGGGCATTTCCCCACCATGATCATGTCTTTCTCTTTTTCCATCAAACATCCCCTTTCAAGTATTTTTGTAGACAATTTTCTTAACATGTAGTTGAGTTTTTATTATCCATCTTCCTCATTTTTCCTGTATTTCTCTTTTTTTGTTCTGTTTTTTTCTTCTTCTTGTTTCCTCGTTTTCTGTGTCTGTTTTTCTCATTTTATATAACCCCTTTCAATTCTGCCTCCTGGGGTGAGGGGCAAAGACAAAAACAGGGGAATGGTATTAGTTGTGTTCTTTCAAATTATAGGAGTGAATTTAAACTAAGCCGGATTTCCCTAAGTTTGGAAATACAAATTATTATGCTTCTTTTACAATAAAAGACAAAAATATAATTTCCAATCTCCAAGCATTTTAATTATCGGTTAAATGTGCTTTTATGACTGTTTACATTTTTAAACTTTCTGTAGAAATTGCTGAATACCTACAGAGGTAGAACGACTAGTACAAACACAGAAAATAATATAATGTACCATCCAGCTTCAACAATTAAATGGCCATTCTTGTTTCATCTCTGGCCCGAGCCAGCCCACTGTAATCCTGAAGCAAATTTCATTCATCATATCATTTCATCTGTAAATATTTTAGAATCTTCTCTAAAAAAGATAAAGGTCCTTAGAAACACACACACATAATATTGTCACATCTAAAACTAAATTAATGATGATGTCTTACCATCAAATAATCACCCAGTATTTATGTGACTGGTTGATAGGTCTATTAAGTGTCTTTTAATCTTCCACCTCTCTTATCTTTCCTTTACAGCTTTTTGTGGAAAAAGCAGTGTCATTTGTCTACAGACTTTTCAGTCTGGATTTTCCTGATAGCATGCCAGTGGTGTAGAGTGATTAATACATTCTTCTGTTCTTTCTATTTCCTGTCAGTTGGTAGTTAGATACATAGTTTCTGTGTGTGGGAGAGGGGGGAGGAAGGACTCTTACCTGAAGGTTATAATAAAAATAAGCATTAACCCTTATTTATGACTTTACTGCTACAAACTTAAGTTCTTCAGGGCCTAGTTGTTCCTTCTCTGGGGATAAACAAAATCTGATAAATGTTTTAGAATAGCAGTAGGGGGAAGGCTGAAGTAGAGAATGTTAAAAGCAAAATTCATCAGCTTTCTTAGAAAACAATTGTCAATCTGTTCATATAGAGAGAACACAAAGATCACATCTTCCCCTGAGGTAGTAAATGGTGAGTTATATGTATTCAAAATTTATATACTAGATTCTAGTCTAAGCACTTAACATAAATGATTTCCTTTAAGCCTTACAACAAGTCTGTAAGGTAAGTGCTAATATTATCCCTATTTTACAGGCAATAACACTGAGGTACAGAGATGTTAAGTAACTTATCAAGGTCTTAGATCTGCATAGTGTTCTGTTGGCACAAATTAAGATGATTAGACAGTCTATGGTATTTTACTGGTATAACTTAATATTGTACATTTGACCATGATATAGTTAAAAGTATGTCTTACAGTGGACTTTCTTGCAAATAGATTGTATTTTATTTTGGTGCATACATAACTAGAAGACTTATAAAATTAAGTTCATGTAATGTTACTTTTTAAAATTCTAGTTAAAGAAACAATTTCCCACTATGGCTCTGAAGATTCCTGCCAAGCGAATATTTGGTGATAATTTTGATCCCGGTAAGCAGTAATTTCATAGACCCAGACATAAGTGATAGTTGAAGTTTGAAGACATAGTTAACTCATTCATTGTACTGTATATAAATACGAAAGCTTACAAAGCTAATTGATCTCAGGCTCTATGAAAATAATGTCTCAGGAAGGTACTTACTGTGCACCAAGCATTGTTTTAAACACGTCACATGTTGTAATTCATTGAATCCTCACAACAACACTTGAGTTGGGTATTATTATTATCATCACTGTTTTATAGATAAGGAAACTGAAGCATAGTTAGGGTCACAGACATCTAGTAAATGTCAATTTTGGAAGTTAAATTTAAGGAGTCTGGCTTCAGATAAATTTTTTTTGTCATGAAGGATTATTTGGGGTACTTGGCTAACCATGAAGGACGTTCTTTGTTACATCGAGAAGCATTTATTGAAAGTATACTCTGTACCAGCACCCTACAAGCCTCTGAATGGGATACTAAAAAATGTCCTATTGCTCACCCTTGGGGAGTGTAATGCCACAAAGGATCTCAGGAATCTGGAGCCCATATGTCTGAAGCCCCAAGCCTGGAGCTTTTCACTAAAATCCGAGAAATCAATCCAGGTCACAAGTGGCTACTTACAGAGACAGAGTCTACTTTTCTACCAGGCATCCTATCAGAAAAGTCATCTATCTGCGTGGTAGGTGAATCCTGACAAACCAGAGAGCCCTCCCTCCACACCATCTTACTTCCTCAATTAATTTGCTGTAACCCTGTAACCCATTAGACCTGTGGTTCCCTACATGTCTGCTCTCTTAGTCAAATTGCTCTCTACTAAATAGCTCTCGTTGCTTATCTTTACTGCACTTTTCCCCATTCTTCCCCTCCCAAACCTCTTCATTGCACTGTGTGGAATTCTGCCCATGATGAGCAACCTTCTCTTTATCCTTCATCTTTTTCATATTACTCTCACATTCCTGCTTTAGTTAAAACTTAGTTTTCCCCCTGAGGCTGCGGGATGACCCCTGGTAACCCTCGCAACTGGAAGCTCTTTATTTTTTTTACACTGTATGAAACTCAGGATTGGTGAGGATTCTCACTTCCCCTAGGACAGTGGTCGGCAAACTCATTAGTCAACAGAGCCAAATATCAATAGTACAACGATTGAAATTTCTTTTGAGAGCCAAATTTTTTAAACTTAAACTTCTTCTAACGCCACTTCTTCAAAATAGACTTGCCCAGGCCGTGATATTTTGTGGAAGAGCCACACTCGGGGCCAAAGACCTGCATGTGGCTCGTGAGCCGCGGTTTGCCGACCACTGCTCTAGTATATGTAAAATTTTTATTCGCATTTGTAACTACATCATTCACAGGAAACTAGAGGCTAAGCCACTCTCCCAAGCCTCACAGCTAATATGTGGAGAATTACTCATCCAGATTTGTTTGTCTCTCTTATTCCCTTATTCTATACTCTCTGCTTAAAGCCTGGTACCTTTAGAAACAAAATTCATAAACTGTGCTTTTTCTTTTAAAATTACTTGTTTGGAACATTACAAAACTCTGACCCTGTTTCCTGATCTGAAAGGTGTGCGTTAGGGATAAAGGATCTCTGTGGTCCCTTCGGGCTCTAAGTATCCTTTGATCGTGAATATAACCAGGTCACTCTGACCATCAGTAATGGTGTTAGGACAAAAAGCCCCAAGGTCTCCTTCAGTCAAAATTTGATTTATTTTACCCCCCGTCCCACAGTGTTGGGAGATTGTCTCCTTTTGGATGATTTTTCTAGAAGCACTAAAATGACAAAGAAATCTTTATAGGTCAATTTAATACTTATTCTGGAGACTAAAGCTTTCATTTTATTATCTAAGCACTATGTTCTTTTGGACCTTTAATTGAAAACTCTTTTGAATAACAACAGATACATTCACAAAAATTCTTTTTTTTATAATTTAAGTTAAATTTATTTTTAATAGAATATTGTTAAATTTTATTTAAAGTACATTGTATTGTACTCAATAGTATAAGAAAAAATACAGTAAAATTCTAAGTATGTTTCACATAAATTTTTAATTGGAGAGATTTTTAAAAATATATTATCTCCAACTATAATTCCTTTTTTTTTTTGTAATCCTCATCCAAGGATATGATTTTAGAGCAAGAGGAAAAGAGAGAAAGAAACATGGATGTGAGAGAGAAACATCAACAGGTTGCCTCACATACACACCTCTACCAGGGGTTGAACCCGCAACCTTTTGGTGCATGGGACAACGCTCCAACCAACTGAGACACCTAGCCAGGGCTTCAACTATAATTGTTTTTATTTTTATTTTTATTGTTTCTATTTATTACTCTCTATACCCTTAATCTGAAGCCTGGATTCCCTAGGCCAGTGGTCGGCAAACTCATTAGTCAACAGAGCCAAATATCAACAGTGCAATGATTGAAATTTCTTTTGAGAGCCAAATTTTTTAAACTTAAACTTGTTCTAACGCCACTTCTTCAAAATAGACTCGCCCAGGCCGTGGTATTTTGTGGAAGAGCCACACTCAAGGGGCCAAAGAGCCGCATGTGGCTCGCGAGCCACAGCTTGCCGACCACAGCCCTAGGCCATTGTTATCATCGCTCTCCCATCTACTAGGACTGGAGATAGAGTAGTAGTAGCCTTCTTCCTTTCTTCTAGAACATTCACCTTCTATCCCCTATAAAATGCCCCCAGCTTTTTTAAAAACTCAGAATTGCCCCTAAATTCTGGCTACTACTGATCTTCTTTTTTTATTACTGACTTCTTTTGTCTTCTTTAGGGCTTCATTACTGTTTGAAGTCAGTAATGAAGTGGAGAGACAAGTAGCACTTAGTGCAGCATGGGGTACAGCTCCCTGAAGAAAGCAAATCACTCTCTCTTATCACAACCCGTCTCCCAGTATCAAATGTACCATCAGGAAAAGTCCACAGAACAATTTAGAGGTGCTTCCATGTAATCACTAGATTTTACTTAAATATCTCAAATATAGTCATTCATTTTAGTTCTCCCTCTATGTTACTAAATCCAGTTCCTGAAAACAGATTGTCTTTCAAGTATAGTTTTTTAAATATATTTTTATTGATTTCAGAGAGGAAGGGAGAGGGAGAGAGAGAGAAACATCAGTGATGAGGATCATTGATTGGCTTCTGCACCCCCCTCCGAACTAGTTTTTAGAGTATACAGGTACTCCTTGTCTTACATTACATTCTGATAAACCCATTATATGTTGAAAATATATAAGTTGAAAATGCATTGAATACACCTAATTGAATACATCATAGCTTAGACTAGCCTAGACCTTAAACGTGTTCAGAACACTTACATTAGCCTGTTGTTGGCAAAATCATCTTGGTGCCATAGAGAATATTATGCTGCATATTGCTAGCCTGGGGAAAGATCAAAATTCAAAGTATGGTTTCTACTGAATGCTTAGCTCTTTCACACCATTGTAAAGTTGAAAAATCCTAAGTCGAACCATTTAAGTCAGGGACCATTTGTATTTCTTAAGAATTTTTGTTTAGGATGATGGCTTTTTGATGCAATAACAACAAAAATAGTAATAGCTGAAGATTATGCTCTTTTCTATCAGGCATTCTACTATAAAATCATATGCAATCACATTTAATCCTGTAACAACAGTATGAGGTATAAATATTGTTCTTGTTCCTATTATACAAGTAAGGATTTAAATCTTAGAAAGGTTCAATGTCAGTTAGCTAATAAGTAGCAGAGGCAAGATACTTGAATAAAGTTTTCAAATTCTAAGAAACCTTTGTGCTTACCCTTTATTGCTAAACTGCTGTTGCATGAAAGTCAAAACACTTTGAAGATACTGGACAATTATTTGTTAGGAAAGTGTTCCAGTGTATTTTTTTAAGGGTGGGTTTGTTTGTTTTTTAGCATCAGAGTTTTGATGAAACTCAAGTAACAGATTAATCATTCCCCAGTTGCAAGGATTTCCAGTAATTCTTGTTTTGTTTTGTTTTGTTTTAATTAGCATGATTTTTTTTCAGTCACCAGTGTCATAGTGTTAATTTTTATTTCTTACTTGGTAGCGCAGGAGGAGTTGTACAAAGCGAATGCTCCCAGTTTTTGTAGTGAATCTGTTTAGAACCTAAAATAGTCTCTCTTTTTGGAGAATTTTTTTTGGGGAGATACGCTATCTGCTTTATTTTATTTTTATAATCATTGTATTTATGGATTTTAAAATACATATTTCTAATTATTTGTTTTTTTTATTGTAAATCAAGAAACAAATTAAGAAATGGCTCTTATCTATTCTTACATAACTGTATTGATAATTACATAGTCTGACATAAATAATCCTAATAGCTTATATCTCTCTTAACAGATTTTATCAGACAAAGAAGAGCAGGACTGAATGAATTCATTCAGAATTTAGTTAGGCATCCAGAGCTTTACAACCAGTAAGTAATTTTCATTGTGTTCTGAAGAGGCACTGAAACCAAACCTAAGACTATTGAATAAGTTACTGATGCAGATTTTATATGTTCTGTGGAATTTCATTGTGCTACACATGATGTGTGTGTATATTTGTAAAATCTTCCTCAAGCATTTCCTTCTGGTGTTTTGTTTTTTGGGGTTTTTTTTTTTTTTTTGTATTGTTAATCCTCACCCAAGGATATTTTCCATTGATTTTTAGAAAGAGTAGAAGGGAGAGATCAAGAGAGAGAGACATTGATGTGAGAAAGAAACATTGATTGGTTGCTTCCTGCATGCACAGGAACCAGAGCTGGGGATGGAACCTGCAATCAAGTTACATGCCCTTGACTGGAATCGAGCCTAGGACCCTTCAGTCCACAGGCCAACGCTCTATCCACTGAGCCAAACCAGCTAGGGCTCCCCTGGTATTCTTAACTCATTTTTTGACCATCAACTTAAGGTCTTAGTTACTTTCTTTCTGCCTTTTGCACTTGTATTGGTTTTGTAGATTAAACTTGAAAGGAATTTGTATAGTGCACAGTTAAAAGAGTTTGCTAATTGTTCAGTGTTATATTTATTCCTGCATTCAAATAGCATTTAATAAGTACTTGCTGTGTGCATTGGGAACATAAAGAGTGCTGAGTGTCATTCCTGTGTTCCAGAGGCATAGGCTTCCAGTCTAGTGGAAGAGACACATACAGTATATCAACAAGCAATTAAGCTAGGAAAGATTTATGATAGAGGTGTTAGAAGATAACAGAAAAATATGGCTAGCTCTTCTTGAAAAGGTCAAAGAAGGCTTCCTGGGACTTAAAGGACGTGCAGTCATTCAAGAAGAAAACACAGGAGAAACCAAGATGGCAGCATAGGTAAACACCTAAACTGCTGCCTCGCACAACAATATCAAAACTACAACTAAAAGACAAACGGACACCATCCAGAACCACAGGAAAGCTGGCTGAGTGGAAATTCTATAACTAGAAGGAAAGAAGAAAGCACATTGAGACTCAGAGGAGCTGCAAAAGGCTTAGGTACAGAGACTCGCACGCGGAGAGGACAAGCAGCTGTGTGCACAGGCGGCTGAGTGTGCGGCTGGCTTTCTAAAGCGGGAGGGAGACGGAAACTCCCGACTGCAGTGAACTCCAGTCCCGGGCGAGACCCTGGGAAACCAGAATCATTCAGGGGGAATCTGGACTGTCAGGAAAAGAGAGAGCACACTGAGACTCGGGAGCTATGGAAGGCAGAGGTCTCGAGGCACGCGGGCACGCAGAGAGGACTGACTGCTAAATGCATGGGCGGCTGAGTGCGCGGCTGGCTTTCTAAAGTGGGAGGGAGATGGAAGCTCCCGACTGTGCTGAACTCCAGTTCTGGGCAAGTTTCTGGGAACCCCGACTCATTCGGGGAGAAACTGGACTGTCTGGCAGCGGGCGAAACTCGAGGGCAGCTTTCTCGCAGAGGTGCTTGCAGCGATTACTGGGGACACTGAGACCCAGGGGCCTCTTAGGGCAGGGCTGACAGGACACCAAGGCTGTCTGCTCCGCCCTGAAACTCGGCCCCATCCAAGCTGAGCACAGAGGCTTTTGCAATTTTGCAAGTCTTGTCTCATAAGAGTGTCTCCAGCACAGAAGTTCTCCCAGCGTAGACACAGCTGATCCTCACAGCCTATTGGCCTGGAGGTCAATTCCTCCCAGTGATACCAACAACAATCAAGACTTAACTACAGGATTCTTTAAGAATATATTCCCGGGTCGGAGATCCAAGATGGCGGCGTAGGTAAACACCTAAACTGCTGCCTCACACAACAATTTCAAAACTACAACTAAAAGACAAAATGTCTATCACCCAGAACCACGGGAAAGCTGGCTGAGTGGAAGTTCTACAACTAGAAGGAAAGAGCAAACAGCATTGAGGGGTGCACAAGCGCTGAAAAGCTGAGGTACGGAGACACGCAAATCGGGCTGATGACGGGTGACTGGGAGCGCTGCTGTTTTCAACCTGAAGGGAGATAAGCTCCCAATTACTCTGAACTCCTTTCTGGGAGATGCGGGGGACCCAAACTCCTACGGGGAGAAGCTGGACTGTCTGCTGTGGGGTCGGAAAGTGAGGGAGGCTTGCTTGCAGGGCTGTGCGCAGGAACAATTGTTTATTGTGCTGGGGCGCGGGACGCGGTGACACGGTCAGAGACGCAGAGCTGCAGAGCTGGCTTACTGGCAGCCATCGCTGTTTGCCATGCCCTAGCCTAGTCATGCCCTGAGACCCCGCCTTGCACAATCTACGAACCCACCCAAGCTCCAAGCAGTGGCTTTAGCATATGAATGGCCTGCCCTATTGCAGCTTAACCTAGCAAACTTGCAGCCCGGGTCAGACAGCTCCAAAACCTCCAAACCCCAAGCAAAGAGGAGAAAACTGTAGTTCTTGCTGTAGCTCCTGCTGGGTGGCCTCAGACAGTAGCTGACCTGCACCCCATTGGAGATCCAGAAGCCAGTGTACCTAGTGGTCAGTGTGAGACACCAGATTTCAACTCCTCACATCCATAAGTGACACATTCAAGAGGCAGACTCAGTGAGCACCAAAGCCCCACTGAAACAAGTCCTGCACCATAAGCATGTCTCCAGCGCAGCAGTTCTTCCATAATAGACACAGCGGGTCCTCACAGCCAATTGGCCTGGAGGTCAGTTCCTCCCAGTGTACCAACAGCAATCAAGGCTTAACTACACCAAGACTTTGCACTCAGCCCACAAAGGGGTGTACCAAAGGCATCCACCTCAGGTGATTGGGGAGGCTGAGCTACTGGCCCCTATAGGTCACCTACCACGCAAAGCCACTCCATCAACACAAGGAAGCAGCAAAATGCGGAGACAAAGAAACATGTCACGAATGAGAGAAATGGAGGAAAGCAAACTAATGGATGACATAGAGTTCAGAACCACATTTATAAGGTTACTCAAGAATCTTCTAAAAACCGCCGAGAAACTTGATGAGACCTCCGAGGAGCTTAGTGAGACCTTCAAGGACCTTAATGAGAATGCCAAAAAAATGGAAAAGGACCAGTCAGAAATTAAGCATACACTGTCTGAAATAAAGAATATACAGAAACTCAACTGTAGATCAACGTACCTCAAGAATCAAACCAAAGATCTGCAATATGAGGAAACAGAAAACACCCAACCAGAAAAACAAAAAGAAAAAAATCCAAAAATATGAAGATAGTGTAAGGAGCCTCTGGGACAACTTTAAGCGTACCAACATCCGAATTTTTGGGGTGCCAGAAGAAGACAGAGAGCAAAATATTGAAAACCTATTAGAAGAAATAATGACAGAAAACTTTCCTTACCTGGTGAAAGAATAGACTTACAAGTTCAGGAAGCACACAGAACCCCATACAAGAGGAATCCAAAGAGGACCACACCAAGACACATCATAATTAAAATGCCAAGGGCAAAAGACAAAGAGAGAATCTTGAAAGCAGCAAGAGAAAAACGGTTAGTTACCTACAAGGGAGCACTCATACGACTGTCAGCTGATTTCTCGGCAGAAACTATGCAGGCCAGAAGTGAGTGGCAAGAAATATTCAAAGTGATGAACAGCAAGAACCTACAACCAAGATTACTCTACCCAGCAAAGCTATCATTCAGAGTTGAAGGTCAGATAAAGATCTTCACAGACAAGAAAAAGCTAAAGGAGTTCATCACCACCAAACCAGGATTACATGAAATGCTGAAGGGTGTTCTTTAAGAAGAGGAAGAAGAAGAAAAAGGTAAAAATAAAAGTTATGAACAACAAAATGACATCAAATACATACCTACCAACAAGTGAATCTAAAAATCAAGTGAATAAAAAATCTGAAGAACAGAATGGACTGGTGAATATAATAGAATCAGGGACATAGAAAGGGAGTGGACTGACAATTCTCAGGGGGGAGGGGGTGTGAAAGGTGCGGGAAGAGACTGGACAAAAAGCTTACACCTATGGATGAAGACAGTGGCGGGGGGTAAGGGCATAGGGTGGGGTGGGGAATCAGGTGGAGGGGAGCTATGGGGGGAAAAAAGAGGAACACCTGTAATAATCTGAACAATAAAGATTTATTAAAAAAAAAAAAGAAAAAAAAAAGACTTAACTACAACAAGGCTGAGAACACAGTCCACAAAGGGGTGCACCAAGAGTGTCCACCTCAGGTAACTGGGGAGGCTGAGCCACTGGGCCCTATAGGACACTAGCACACAAAGCTACTCTACCAACTCGGGGAAGCAGCGAAAATGCAGAGACAAAGAAACAGATCACAAATGAAAGAAATGGAGGAAAGCAAACAACTGGATATAGAGTTCAAAACCATGGTTAAAAGGTTTTTCAATAATTTTCTAGAAAAGGTTGATAAATTTAATGAGACCCTCGAGGATATGAAAAAGGACCAACTAG
Source organism: Plecotus auritus (assembly GCF_963455305.1). Lineage (NCBI taxonomy): Eukaryota > Metazoa > Chordata > Mammalia > Chiroptera > Vespertilionidae > Plecotus > Plecotus auritus. The sequence goes on from NC_137777.1 coordinate 37,949,222, forward strand.
AAATTAAACATACACTGACTGAAATAAAAAATATTATACAGAGACCCAACAGCAGACTAGAGGACCACAAGAATAAATTCAAAGATTTGAAATACAAAGAAGCAAAAAATAAAAGAAAAAATAATTCAAAAATTTGAAGATAGTGTAAGGAGCCTCTGGGACAACCTCAAGCATACCAACATCGGAATTATGGGGGTGCCAGAAGATGAGAGAGAGCAAGATATTGAAAATCTATTTGAAGAAATAATGACCAAAAACTTCCCCCACCTGGTGAAAGAAATAGACTTACAAGTCCAGGAAGCGCAAAGAAACCCAAACAGAAGGAATCCAAAGAGGACCACACCAAGACACACCATAATTAAAATGCCAAGAGCAAAAGACCAAGAGAATATTAAAAGCAGCAAGAGAAAAACAATTATCTACAATGGAGCACCCATATGATTGTCAGCTGATTTCTCAACAGAAACTATGCAGGCCAGAAGGGAGTGGCAACAAATACTCAAAGTGATGAATAGCAAGAATCTACAACCAAGATTACTCTACCCAGCAAAGCTATCATTCAGAATTGAAGGGCAGATAAAGAGCTTCACAGGCAAGAAAAAGCTAAAGGAGTTCATCACCACCAAATCAGTATTATATGAAATGCTGAAAGGTATTCTTTAAGAAGAGGAAGAAGAAGAAAAAGGTAAAGACCAACAAATACATGTCTGTCAACAAGGGAATCTAAAAATCAAGTGAATAAAAAATCTGATGAACAGAATAAACTGGTGAATATAATAGAATCAGGGGCATAGAAAGGGAATGGACTGACAATTCTCGGGGGGAACAGTGTGTGGGGGATGCGGGAAGGGACTGGACAAAAATCATACACCTATGGATGAGGACAGTGTGGGGGGAGGTAAGGGCAGAGGGTGGGGTGGAAACCAGGTGGAGGGGAGCTATGGGTGGAAAAAAGAGGAACAATTGTAATAATCTGAAAAATAAAGATTTATTAAATTAAAAAATAAACAAAAACAAACAAAAAGAAAACACAGAGAGAGCATTACAGGCGAAGGGAGCAGTGCGTGTAGGAGTCTACAAAAAGCCTGAAGTGTTCAGGACACTTAAGTATGACTGGAACACCGAGTAGATTTTCATTAAGGAGATAAGGCCTCTGAAGAAGTTGGCAAGGCTCAGGCCCACGTGCCACCACTCTTGTTCTCTTCCATCCAGAGGCCTCCAGCCGTTCTCAACACAGCATTCCAGGCAGCCACCAGCATGGTGCTTTCACAGCCTGTGTGTGTGTCTTGTGCTAATGAGTTTAAACTCCTTCTATAGACCCGCAGCTGCCCATGGAGGCAGAACGGGTGTGTCCTGTCAGAAATACCCAGGAACAGGGTTTGAGATACGTTTCATTTTGAGTCCGGTAATTTCTTCATGGGTATTCATCATGTTTATTGTGATTTGTAATTTACATGTATGTTACTTGTCTGTGTAAAGTATTATATTCTAAGAAATAAAGAGAACAAAGTGTTTGTGGAGCTGCTTCACAGCTTACCTTTCTACGTAGATGTAAGTAAGGGTTGCGTTTTGGACAGTGATGCAGACACCACACTCTTGAAGATCACAGCACTGAAGGACTGTATTTTTAGCAATTGTTCTAAAAGCAATGATTTTTTTTACATTACCTTTTGTATAGTTCTTTACAGTTTACAGTAGGTTTCTACCATTCTGAGCAGGTTCTCTGACCTCCTTTTTTGACTCACTTAATGTAACTTACTAAGTAGAATTCTTAAACTGAACCTCATCTAACCCAGGTTTTCTGCCCATGCTCTGGATTTCCCCTGACACTCACAAGGGACAGGGTCAGGGGGGTCCAGTAGCTGCAGTAGCCCGGAGGTTAGCCAGTGCACTGAAGAGCAGCTACCTTTTCATTCAGGGCTTCAGCAGGTGACCGAGGGGCACAAAATTGAGGAGGAACCTTGAACTCAGGGTTCCTGTATCTGGTGTATTCCTCAGCAAATAACCTTTTATTGTTTTGCTATTTGTATAATTATTTTTTAAACATTGTGGCTTGTTTGAAATGTAATTCATACATCGAGATATCTTAAAATTGCTCCTTCATTTCAGAGAGAGCCTCACATGGACTAAGAATGGAATAAATGGTGGTGGAGGTGATTATTTTTCCTAGTATTTTGGACAGTGTTACTCAGAACCTCTAACATTAGATACTAAATTATAAATATTCTGTCTGGATCTAGAAGAGTAGTATTATAAAGATGGGATATTTGATATTATAATTCAACTAAAAGCAATTTGATTGTTGTTCTTTTTTTTTTTTAAATATATTTTATTGATTTTCACAGAGAGGAAGGGAGAGGGATAGAGAGTTAGAAACATCGATGAGAGAGAAACATCGATCGGCTGCCTCCTGCACACCTCCTACTGGGGATGCGCCCGCAACCAAGGTACATGCCCTTGACCGGAATCGAACCTGGGACCTTTCAGTCCGCAGGCCGACGCTCTATCCACTGAGCCAAACCGGTTTCGGCTTGATTGTTGTTCTTAATATGTTTTTTATTGATTTTTTTTTTTAAAAAAAAGGAGAGAGGAAGGGAGATGGAGAGATAGAAATATTGATGAGAGAGAAACATCATCGATCGGCTGCCTCCTGCATGCCCCCTACTGGGGATCAAGCCCGCAACCTGGGCATGTGCCTGACCAGGGATTGAACTGTGACCCTTTGGTTCCTGGATGGACGCTCAACCACTGAGCCACACCAGCTGGGCACAGTTTGATTGTTTTATCCTATATAAATTATATATTAACATTATCCTATATAATAAAACTATTATATGCAAATTGTTTGACTGGGCGTTTGGCCGGGAGTTCGACCGCTCACTGTGATGTGCGCTGACCACCAGGGGGTGGTGCAGAACATGGTGGGCATCGGTGACGCGGCACTGGCAGCGGGCGGCAGTGGAGGTGCTGCCGGCCCCGATGGGCCCAATGAGAGTGGGACTGCAGCGGGATGGTGGAGCAGGTGAGTGGGCGGTGCCAGGTCAAGGCGGGTTTGAGCAGGGGCCCAATCGCCCCACAGATTACAATGGGCTGGGAGGGTGCCATCCAGCACCCAGGCACTGAGGGAGCCGGGCAGGGGGTCCGTCCCTGACCGATTGTCCCACAGATGGCGGCCAGCGGCCAGCAGGCTCTGATAGCTCAATTGGGGCTGGGCCCGGGCAGGGACGGGGATCTGGGGGTGGGTGGCAGCGACCAACCTCCTGCAGCGCTCAGGTCGGGGGCTGTGACCTCTCACCGGCTATCTGCAGGTGAGGGTGACGGGGACAGAGGTGCGGTGAGAATGCAGGGTGTCCACCGAGCTCACTCTCACTCCCCCTGCTACCCTCCCCCGGGACGCCAGGTCTCCTATGCCAGGGAAACCCTCATGCTCAGGTGCTGGGCACCCTTGCACCCTCTTCCTGGTGAGCCAGGCCGCAGCCACTGGGACCGCAGGGGCTGGTCGGGCTTCCCGTGGGTTCGCGCAGGAGCCTGTCTGTCAGGCCTGCCAGGAAAGAGTGTGCTGCCTGCCCGGCTTCCATGCAGCGCTACTGGGCGGCCCAGAGGCCCACGCTGCGCGCCGGCCCACAGAGTCTGGTTGTACTCACCGCATCTCCGCGTGGCGATTCGGGTGCCGTGATTTAGGCGGAGGGGACGTGTGGGGGTCCGGGGGCCCAGGTGCTGCCTAGGGCCCAGAGGTCAACTGGGACCTGCCCTTCCACACCAGATGCTCGTGCTTCAGTCGCCAGCCTGGTCTAGGGACTGCACCTGTGCATGAATTTCATGCACCGGGCCTCTAGTTTTATATAATACACAATTCTTAAGTTTACAACCCAATGGATTTTTACATACATATACACTTTGTAACGACCATCATTCTATTTAGGATATAGGGCCTTTCCAGCGCCTCAAAAATAGCTCAAGTTGTTGTTTTTTAAAACTTAATTTTAACTGACATTTTTCTTTTTAATAAAAAGTGAGATTTCATATATTCCAGATCTTATCTATTGTTAATGGAACTTTGTTAATGTTCACAATCTTCATTTGAACATCAAACTATTTATAAAATAGTACAGATTTAAGAGAGCAAGAAGCCATTCAGCAAGTGCATCTTGAACTAGATCTAATGTGGTTATTATTAGTGTGTGAAATGAGCTTTAGAAAGTGCTTTACTTCAATAGAGAAAAGTTTATTTTTAAAACAACTTTATTAAAATTGATTTTTAAAATAACTAAAAAATTGGTATATGTTAGTATTTCCCTGATAAAAATTGGTTTTCTGAGCATATTGACAGTGCTTGATGTGTTACAAAGTAAAACTGACAAATTTGGCTAATAAAAATCGTTTGAATCTCCCAAATCACAAGTGAAATTAAAAATTTTAAAAATATAAAAAGCTTCCCATGGCCCTAGCTGGTTTGGTTTAGTGGAGAGAGTGTCGGCCCTCAGACTGAAGGGTCCCGGGTTTGATTGTGGTCAAGAGCACATACCTCGGTTGTAGGTTCGATCCCTGGCCCTAGTCCGGGAGCATGTGGGAGGCAACCAATCGATGTGTCTCTCTCACATCAATGTTTCTCTCTCTTTTGTGTTTCCTTCTTCTTTCCACTCTCTAATAATCAATGGAAAAATATTCTCAGGTGAGGATTAACAACAACAACAAAAAGTTTCCCATGATAAAGGACAATAAATAAATATACTTAACGTGGAAATAGCTCATGCAGATAATTCACACTTAAGACACCAAATGAAAAATGGAGAAAGCACATTGATTTACAAAAGAGGAGCTACAAATGGCTGATTAGTCACCCAAAATAACTGAACATTTCCTTCCCTATTTAAGAAATGCAAATGGAAGCAGAAAGACCTTATTGTAGCTTTATTGTAGTATATAGCACATACAGGAAAGAGCAGAAATCATGACTGTACAGCTTACTAAATTATGTAAAAGGGAATACATCTGAGTTGCCACCCCCCAGGCCAAGCAATAGAACGTTACCAGCACTCCTGAAGCCCCTCACATATCTCCTCTCCACCTCTCTTCTAACCCAGAGGTAATCATTCTCCAGATTTTTTAGCAGCAGAGATTAATGTGTTCTGATTTTCAACTTTATGCAAATGGGATCATACAATACATACTCTTTATCTGGCTTATTTTCAACAATGTGAGAGTCACTATGTTGTCACATAAAGCTGTGGTTTGTTCTGTTTCCATAGCTGTATATATCCCATTGTGTGAATAGACCATAGTTTATCCATTCTACCACTGATGGACATGTGAATTGTTTCCGTTTTCTGACTATGATGAATAATATTGCCATTAACATATATTTTGGGGCACATGTGCAAACATTTCTGATGTCTCTTGAAATAGAAATCCTAGGTTGTAGAGTATATACAGGATTCAGCAAAAGTGGGTTTAATTCGTATGGAAAATGATACAATAATTCTATATAATAAAAGGCTAATATGCAAATTGTCCCCTCGGGAGTTTGACCGACCAGGAGTTCAACAGCTCACTATGACATGCGCTGACCATCAGGGCAGCGAGAAACAAAGGAAGGCCCTGATCGGCCCTGATCACCGGCCAGGCCTAGGGACCCTACCCATGCATGAATTTTGTGCACTGGGCCCTAGTTAATAAATAATTGTACAAGAATAAACTCTGTTCTGCACACTCACAGCTGTAAGTCTATTTTTGCACCACTGTATTTAAACTTGCCAAGAGAGTAGATCTCAAAGGTTCTCGTCACAAGAAAAAAAATTGTAACTGTGTCTAGTGATGGATGTTCATTGGACTTATTGTGATCATTTTACAATACATACAAATATCAGGTATATCTCAAGAAGAAAAAAAGAACAATTTGGTAGATGGTGCCTCTGATACAGAGATTGAATCATTGCTCGGGATTGTCATTCATCCACACAAAGCCCCTCTTTTATTTTAGTTCATTTTTTTCTCTTCATCATTGATCTTCACTCCCAATTCTTCATTCCACTATTGATACCCACTTTAATGTGTTTGTTATATGTCTTTGGATATCTGTTTACTGACTGTTGCTTTGTGTTCCTAAGTATTTAATATACGTATACACATAAATGGTACTGTGCTGTAGTTCCTTATTTCTGCCTGCTGTAGGCAATTTCTATGCTTGCCTACTCATTTCTCTAGTGGTAGATGGCTGTTTTGCTTCTGATTCACTGCTGTAAGGAGTGTTGCAATGAGTATCCTAGTTACATGCCTTTCACTGAACCTGTGCATAATTTTTTTCTGTAGTTTGTTCCTAGAACTGGAATTTCTAGGTCAGGGAAATGCATACACAGTCTCACCAAGTCCTGCCAGATTGCTTTTCAGAAAACTTGCCTCATTTTACATTCTCACCAGCGATACCTGAGGATGTCTCTTTCCCTATATGCCTACCAACTTTTGATATTATCTATCTTTCTAATTTTTGCCATTTAATGGGCATAAAGTGGCATCTCATTATTTTAATTTGTATTTCTTGTACTATTAGTGAAGTTAGGCATCTTGATAAATTTTCTTACCGTTTGGGTTTTGTCTTCTATGAACTGACTATTTATGCCTTTGCCCATGTTGGATTCTCTATTTTTTTTAAAATAATTTGCTTATTCCTTTTATAATAATGAATATTAATAGATTTTGTTTGGCTTTATTACTATAAATATTATTATAATTATTTTCATTTTAAAAGGGAGAAAAGCTGTAGAAATACTTTCAAAGTCATAATAAAGTTAATTTTTGTTTTCAGTCCAGATGTCAGAGCGTTCCTTCAAATGGACAGTCCGAAACACCAGTCAGATCCATCTGAAGATGAAGATGAAAGAAGTACTGAGAAGGTAGTTAAAAGGGAATGTATTTTTTAACAGAAAAAAATACCATTCCCCAAAGATGAAATTATTGGCAACTTTAGGACATATAGTTAAAACAAAGTCATTTTATCCATTGTAAATTTTCTGTTCTGTAGAATATATAAAAACAAATGTACATACTTCTTACTGATCACTATTATAAAATTTATAAATGAGCACATTTTATAATAAAAAGTAATACATGTTAATTAAACAGTTTTGAAAATAGTAAGAAGGGAAGTATTACCCATATTATCAGACCCAAGTAATTTTTAACACTTTAGTGGTTTTTCTTTCTAATCTTCTCTTAACATATAGTGATTTTTCAGAATTATCTAATTCTAATTATATAGTGTATACAGTTTTGTATTCCACTCTCTTCACTTTACATCTTATTTTTTTGGTCACTGTATGCCTGCATCTTCATCACTATACTTGAATAGGATATTTTAATTTTTATTTATTTTTATTTTATTTTTTAAATATATTTTTATTGATTTCAGAGAGGAAGGGAGAGGGAAAGAGAAATAGAAACATCAATGATGAAAGAGAATCATTGATTGGCTGCCTCCTGCACACCCCCTACTGGATATTGGGCCCGAAACCCAGGCATGTGCCCTGACCAGGAATTGAACCATGACCTCCTGGTTCATAGGTCAGTGCTCAATCATTGAGCCACACTGGCTGGGCGGATATTTTTATTTTTTAAAGTAAATTACGATAAATTTAATAAGCTCATGCCTTATTACGAAGCTATTTTTTTTTAAATATATTTCATTGATATTTTACAGAGAGGAAGGGAGAGGGATAGAGAGCTAGAAACATCGATGAGAGAGAGAAACATCGATCAGCTGCCTCCTGCACATCTCCCACTGGGGATGTGCCTGCAACCAAGGTACATGCCCTTGACCGGAATCGAACCCGGGACCCTTCAGTCCGCAGGCCGACGCTCTATCCACTGAGCCAAACTGGTTTCGGCACGAAGCTATTTTCTTCACTTACTTTAAAAATTATCTGGGAAAGGTGAATTATAATAATTTAACTCAACGGATTATTAGTTAGCAATTCAAATTATAATTACAAGTGTTATAAATACGATAATACCTTTATAATTCAAAATTGATTATTAAAATATATACATGCAAATCAGAGGTTTTGGGTTGAAGGGCATTTTTGTTTTTATAATGTCTTTTAATTATGTCATGGTTCTCTTTTTGTAACTTAAAAGATAATATTATGAGTTGGAACATGACAGCTAAAACCTTCATTTGATAATAGTTGTATTCCTTTTTTGCAACTGCTGGAAAGTAGTAATGTTTCTCTGAGGCCCCAAGGGGATTCTCAGTTAAGAGGACAGGTTTAACTTTTCCTTCTGTGACATGGTTGCTCCTAGGACAGCGTAAAAGAATATTTTTATCTTATACTTCAGTGACTAATCCGAAGAGAAACTGGAAAGCATTTGTAACAAATGAGGTAGAAGGAATAGTGTCTATAGAAAAAGCTCATATAAGTGGATTTTTCAAAAGAATGATATTTAAGATCCCAGTAGATAAAAGAAAAAGGAACATGAAGAAATACTGTTTGTAAATAACTGTATGGAAAAATGTTCAGCCTTGATACCAATAGAAGACTAAATTTTTAAATGAGATTTTTTTTTCTCTCCACCAAGTTAACTAAAATGTAACATAAATAAAATACTGTAGGACTGAGGGGGTAAGGTACAATGGGCACCCTTGGGCATTACTGGTGTCATAAATTCATGCAACTCTTTTGGAAAGCAATTTGGCAATATGAATCATACATAAATATTCATGTCCTTTGGGAGTTGAGGCAAATGAAATAATCCTTCCTATGGAAAAAAGACAAAGATGTTCGGTTTAGTATGATTTATAATGAAAAAGTAAAATCACGTTAAACATTCATCGATCAAATAGTATGTCTCTATACATTGTACGTTTAAAAAATATTTTTGAAGATGTATTTTAAGTTTTGACATACTATTAGATGAAATCAGGGTATAACATTTTATCTGTATATTCACACAGTGTGATTACAGCCAGTTTTGAAAAGTTATGCAGACTACAGTATATGAAATTACTGTTAAAATTTTACAAAATTATCTGTTGGTAAAGTTATGGATTTTTTTTTAAAAAGAAGTCTTCCTAGTTCTTTCCATATTTTCCAACTACGAGTATATATTATTAATTGAAAAAGATGAAAATGTTTAAAAATATTTTAAAGGACAAAAATCTGTATAACCATGGTTTTCCATGTTTTACTTGCTAATCATGTTGAGAGTATGTAGATTTAAGTCAATTAGAGAATGTCTTACCTTGCTATAATAGACAGTTGGTTTTGAAAGAACCAAACTGAGCCCTCAGTTGGTTGGGTGTTGTCCTGTGCACCGAAAGGTTGCTAGTTCAATTCCCTGTCAGGGCACATGCCTGGTTGTGGGCTGGGTCCCTGGTAGGGGCATGCAGGAGGCAGCTGGTCAGTATTTCGCTCTCACATCAATGTTTCACTCTCTCTCTCTCCTTTCCTCTCTCTCTCTCTAAAAAAAGAAAAGAAAAGAATAAAAGAAAGAACCAACTGAAAGATTCCTGGCTCCTGGCTTCTATTCTGTCACTATTAGCTTTAGATCTGAATTTACTTTCTTTTTTCTTTTTTCATCCAGAAAATCTGAAACTTAGACTAGGATATCTTGCAGTTTTAAAATACTGATAAAAAGAATCTCTTTTAAAAAGGGAACATGGTTGCGGGCACATACCCAGTAGGGGGTGTGCAGGAGGCAGCTGATCAATGTTTCTCTCTCATTGATGTTTCTAACTCTTTATCCCTCTCCATTCCTCTCTATAAAAAATCAATTAAAATATATTTTTTAAAAAATGGAACAAGCAATACTTGTCTTGTACTTGTAATTACTTATTAATAGTTACAAGTTAGGACTTTTTAAGTCGATAACTCTATGAAGTTAATAGCCAGATAATATCTTAGAAGGCATATGGACTTACCCCTTATTTATAGAGAGAAAAATAGAGGTCAAGAGAAGTAAAGAAACATGTTCTTGATTAGTGTTCACTCTGTTAATAAATTATACCTCACCTTCAGTTTAGTGATTAGAAGTAATATTTAAAAATAGCTGGGAGGGGGAGCTGGGGGATTGAGGAGGGGAAAAAAGAGAGAACTCATTTATGCAGGCAACAGTGTAGTCATTGCAGAGAGGCGAGGGGTGGGTGGAGGTGGAGGAGGGTGGAGGGGGATAAATGGTGTTGGTTAAAAAAAAAATAGTAGGTAGAGTTAAAAGTTACCTAATTATGTACTCCAGTAATTTTCATTATTATTTCAGAAATGTGCTCTACTGGAAAAACTATTGCCAAATAATAAAATCTTACTACATGTTAATGTAATTCAGAGGACAAGTTGTTCATGTTATTATTTAATCCACGCTTACTGAATTCACTTCCCTCATCTAATCAAAAAAAATTTATTGCCGAAACCGGTTTGGCTCAGTGGATAGAGCGTTGGCCTGCGGACTGAAGGGTCCCAGGTTCGATTCCGGTCAGGGGCATGTGCCTTGGTTGCGGGCACATCCCCAGTGGGGGGCGTGCAGGAGGCAGCTGATGGATGTTTCTCTCTCATCGATGTTTCTGACTCTCTATCCCTCTCCCTTCCTCTCTGTAAAAAATCAATAAAATATATTTAAAAAAAAGAAAAATTTATTGAATGGAAACATGATCCAATTCTCTGCATATCATTAAAAGAATAAGTGTATTGAAATTACAATTTAGTTTGGATTATGTTATCATATTCTATGGAACACTATTATAATATGTAAACATAATCACAGTATTAAGTCAGATTATTATGCTCTACACCTTAAACTAAATTTATACAGTGCTGCTTGCCAATTATATCTCAATAAAACTGGGGAGGGGAGATTACTCTATGTTATAATTATGCCACAATAAGGTAATTCTCATTTCATGAACCATTTTCTTTTATCTTGTGCTGGACTATTATGGTTCCCTATTTTTTTGTGTTCTGGGGATTGACCTTTTTTTGGGGGGGTGGGATTGACCTTTTATTACAGAAAGATTTTTCACATAAAGGTATTGTTAGGAAATTAATTTGATTTGTAACTAAAAACTGGTGCCAGTGTTGTTGTTTCATAAGAAACATTATTATACATCAGAACTTTTGTCCTTTATTTTTAAAAATAGCTTATATTCTGGAGATTGTCCCTAAGTTTCAAATGAATTTAAGTGAAATGTATATGATATTTGTCTCTAATATGAAATTGCTTAGATAAAATTCATTGGTCATGATTAACTTAAGTTTTTAAAAGCTTATTTCATATCTAGAGCTTATATGGAAAATCTTCAATAATAATAAAAGCGTAGTATGCTAATTAGACCGGACGTCCTCCTGGATGACCTTCAGGACAAAGCCGGGCTGTGAGGGAAGCCTGGGTCCCGGGTGCCAGAGGGAAGCTGGTGCCAGCAGCCGGGGGAAGGAAGGCCTACTCTAGCACGAATTTCATGCATCGGGCCTCTAGTAATTAGATAAGCCTCTAGTAAAAGTATCCATCTTTATTGGAAAACTTGAAAACCAAAAGCCATTTTTAATCAGGTTATTTTTTTAAAATCTTTATTGTTGATAGTATTACCGGTGTCCCCTTTGTTTTCTTTTCTTTTCCCCACTGACCCCTTCCACCCTGCACCCGCCCCTCCCAGGCCTTCACCAGACTCTTGTTTGTGTCCATGAGCCATGCATCTATGCATATAAGTTCACCGGATAATCTCCTCCCCCCGCAAACAGGTCTTTAAATGTGAAAACGATCCCTCTTAAATTGTGGTTTCAATGCCCACCTCTTCCATGGAGCTTTCCCCAGTTTACTTCCATTCTTTTTCCACTTTGGGCTTGATTTCTGCCTTACCCTTTTCCTTATCACTGCTCTTAAAATATATCATAAAAATGATTATGATGTTTCCAAATAAGTCTGTATGTTTATTTAGGATTAGGGCTTTAGGTTTCTTTAACATGGCATTACATCAAATATCTGGTGCAGTTAGGAAAACATTCATTGACCGTTGAAGCTCCATTATGAACTTTAATGTGTTTTTTTCCCCCCACTTCAACAGCTACACTCTACCTCACAGAACATCAACCTGGGACCGTCTGGAAATCCTCAGTAGGTTTGATTTGTTTCAAACAATCCTTTAAATTTTAGGAGGATCTTTTTTTTATGTGAATGTTCAGATATAATTTGACCAGTTTAATTGGAAGGCTGTGAGATATAACCATAGCTACAGTGCATATAATACTGTCCTATGCTTGCCTAATTTATTGCTCTAGCTTTACGTTGCTTTAATAGAGCTCTGAGGCATTTTTAACACACAAATTATTGATCTGGTTCTATTTTACTTTTGTTACTTCCTTCTCTCTGTCTTTTTCTCACTCTCTCTCTCTTTCTGTGTGTGTGCGTGTGCATGTAAAATCAGTAGACTGTATTTCCCAGGGGACCATAAGTCCTGGGGGTACTTGGGAAGTGTTTGACAGAAGCATCCATGCAGGCCTAATTGGTATTCTCCTAGTACTCAGTGTCATTGGTGCAACCCTGGTTGTTAGCCAGCTTGTTCCAGAGTACTCATGACACATATTAGTTTATTAAAGGCTGCGAAACATTCTTTATGCAGTTGCTCCCATATTTAATTGACCCTGGGAGGAACATTTTGAGGAACACCAGGAGTGGTAAATATAGACTCTATCTTGAGTGTCAACTGTAGCAATTCATTGGAAGGGAATGCCCAGAACACCGAGTACAAAGGATTCCGAAGCCACTTCTTGGCTCAGTTTGAGGAGTGCCCTGAACAGTTCAGTAATGTCTGCCTGGGTTAGAGAAGGACTGTTGCTATCCTTTCTTATAATTGTTTTTACAGCCTTACTGGACTAATTCTAAAGTATTCTATCTTCTATCCCAGGATACTACGCTTCCCTCACCCTTTTGGTCCTCTTAAACAGTGAGTATAGACAGATAAGAGACATGGTCCAAGGATTGGGTCATGGGACACTTCAGCATTACAGGGAGGTCAGGGAGGAGCCAGTAAGGGACACTAAAGAAAGAGTAAGTGGTAAGAAAGGAGGAAAACAAGGAATGCAGTGTCACACAATCAGGTGAAGAAAGTTTCTCGAGGAGGGAGGGAGTCATTGACTCAGTTAATATTGCGAATAGGGCAAGTAAGGTGAAGATTGAGAATCGACCACTGGCTTCGATCAGTCACTGGTGACTGTTACGAGCAGTGTGGTGGGCACAGAGACCCCGACAGGAAAGGGTTCAAGACAGAACTAGAGGAGAGGACAGCAGGTATGGACAATGAGTTCAAACCACTTACTTGAGGAGTTTTTGCTGCAAAGGAAAGCACAGAAATGGGGTGGTAACTAGAAGAGGAAGTTTGGCTTTGAGCATTTTACTGCCATCATAACACGGAGTTGGTCAGTCAGCACCAGCAGTTCACAGTGGGGCCTCAGTTAGGGTGTTTAACATGAGGGATTTGCATGTTTTTTCACTATTATATTTGTTTAAAAAATTATTTCAGTATCTCGGCATATCATTAAAGAACAAAATAACGTTCTAGTCCAAAGAGCACGTTCTTGAAGAAGAAAAACATCTAAGCTTAGTTAAGTATTTATTTCCCTAACCTTCACCTGTTATTATTTAACCTAGACTTGGTGTTACTCTCATGTTTGAATATACTATTTCTTTCAATGATGAATTGAAGGAAATTTAGACTCTTAACTAGAGTCATTCCCCTTTCCTTAGTACAGCTTGGCAGTTCAGACTGTGTTGAAGGAAACAGCTCTGCTGGCTGCTTACACTCAACTTTCTGCTACCCTGTGCTTTTGCCTACATTCAGCCAACGCTCTTTTTACTGACAGGATAGTAGAAATAGGACAATATGAGAATTCCCTCTGGCTTCTCTACTCCTGGCTTTCCTACATTACCACTTTGGAGAATAAGCAGAAAGAGATCTTTATCTGTAAAGCATAGTAAGTGATATGTATGCAAAGCACTGTGATGACTTTTTTTCTCCATCAGAAATTTTTCTTAGTGACTTTACTAGGTGTTTCGGCTATTAACTTCCTTTTCAGAAGAATTACCAAACTGGAGAGTCCTTGGAATGTATTACTAATTTATACAGTTATTTATTTTCTTCATTAACAACGTTGGTGTGGTTTATAGTTAATAAAATTGGCTTAGACAGAAGCTACATTGAGTTCAAAGCTATATGTATCATTTTCTTCTAATGAGGCTATTGATGTTTCTTTTAAGCAGAACTTAACAAGGCATAATGTTATAAAATACCAAATCAGAAAATAGGTATTATTACTTATTATTGCCTAATTTGTATTAAACATGAGTTACCACTGGTGTGAAAGTGAAGTCATCATGCTGAAGTGTTTTGTACCCAACATTTACTTATCAAAGAGTGTGCTGAGAAATGTTTAAAAGTTAACATTTGTCCAATTTCTAGGAGGCTCATTCTTGTCGTTCATTTATTTCAGTGCTAAACCAACAGACTTTGATTTCTTAAAAGTTATTGGAAAAGGCAGCTTTGGCAAGGTAAGAGTGTGTTTATTTTCTCCTTCAGTAAATAAGTACTTAAGGAATGCAGGCTTTCTACTTGCCAGGCCACAAAGCCTGTTGGTATGCAGGATATGGAGTTAAGATCCTTTCTGTACCTTCAAGTACTGACAGAATAATTAGGGAGATAAGGCAACTACTTAAATTCTAACATAAAATTCATTTGTTCAAAAAGTTTATGTTGAGCAGCTACTATGTGCCACGCACTGTTCTGGGCCCTGTTTAGATAATACTGAACAAAACTGACATGGTTACTGCCTTTGTGACGCTTACAACCTAGTGGGGGGGAATAGTCAATTAAAAATATGCAATCAAATAGATAATTGTAAGTAGTAATGGGGCTGTGAAGAAATTGAAGAATAGAGCAAAGTGACAGAAAACTGTAGGCAGTGGCGGCGGGGGGCGGGGGGGAGAGAGGGCGTTGGGGAGGCGTCTCTGCTTAGATGGGTGGGTCAGTAATTGCTACTCTGAAGAGGTGCTATGGAAGCTAAGGCAGAAGGACAAAAGTGAGCAGCTGTGTAAATAATAGTTGGGGGAGAAAGGTTCTGTGAAGACCCTACTTCTCCTCAGAAGTGAGTGTCAACTGAATCATTTAACTTGACAGTGTGACCACCAGGGAAAGACAATCACTTAAGGCCAGAAGTGTCATAGATGGTGTTATCAGAATCATAAAATATATTTAAATGCATTTTTGCGTTATACTTCAATCTGCAGTCAAAATAAATATGTATGTATTTAATTATAGTTTGCTATATTCATAGCTTTCTGTATCTCTGGCTTGTTTTCTGGGTTCCCTAGATACCAGAAAGTGTGACCATGCAGTTAAAGCCATGTGTGTTCATTAATTCAGCAAATATATTTTTTGACCACCTGCTACATGCTGGGCAATAGGAAGATAGAAATAGATCTGCTTTCAAAATGCTCACAGTTCCTTGAGATGTTAGAGATACTCTGTGATTAATAACAAAAAGCATTATCTTTTGGAAAGTTCATGTTTAGAGTCTACCCGGTTTGGGTTCTTGCATACAATATGAGGTGTAGGGTCACAGTTTCTTTTGTTCCCTGTGGATAGCTAATGTATCCCACATAATTTATGCAAAGACTGTTCTTTCCCCATTGATCTGCAGGGTAGCCTTCATCACATCTCCAGTGTCCATATGTGCATGGATCTACTTGTAGATTTTATGTTTTATATTTGTTTCTAGATTGTGTATTGTGTTTCAGTAGTCTGTCTGTCTATCCTTGCACCAATACCACATTGTCTTGACAAATGTAGCTTGATTTCTAACAGAACCAGTCCTCCCTCCTTATTCTTCATGAGGCTACTCTTAGCTCTTTGCATATCTATATAAATGTTAGAAATTAGCATGCCAGTTTCCACAAGATTCTGTTGGATTTTGATTGGGATTGCATCGAGTCTGTAGATCAGTTTGGGAAGAATTGTCATCTTTACACTACTGAGTCTTCTAATCAGTGACCATGGTGTATCCTTTTGTTGATTTAGTTCATCTTTACTTTTTCTCAGGACTGTTTCATAGTGTTCTGTAATGGGCTGGGTTGCATTCACTTCCAAGGACCTAATTACACATCTTTCATTAGATATTTATTGTTCTACACTGCGTTTTTTAATGCTGATGAAACTTGTTATTTATTGAAGTTGAATGTATGCAATACCTATGACACATTGGTTCTACTCCTAACTATACATCCAACAGAAATGCATGCACATATACACTGGGAAAGGCATGTGCCAGAATATTTATAACATCGTTATTCATCAACAATTTAAATGTCTGTCAACAAAAGAGTGGATTAAATTGCGTAATGCAGTAGTCTACATAGCAATAAAAATTTTAAAAACTATACGACATGCCACAACTTGAATGGGTATTAGATAATTTAGAGTGAAAGAAGTTAGGCAGAGACAATGCTACATGATTCTAATTTTAAAAAATTTTAAATGATAATATCAAATTACCTGTGTTATTACGAGTTGAGATAGTGATTACCTTTGAGAAAGACAGGGATGAGTAGTTTCTGGAATGGGGCCAAAGCAGGGAATTCAGGCTACCCAAAATGTTTTACCTTTTGACCTGAATAGTGGTTACATAATGTGTTCATTTTGTAATAATTTACTGAACTATAATGATTTGTGAGTTATTTTACTTACATGTTGTTTAATAAAAATTAAAAATCTTGCAAAATGATTAGAAACCAACTGAGCAGTAAAACAAAGAGAAACAGAATACACAAAAAGAAGGAAAAGCAGAAAAATGCAAATTCACAATGTATTTGAAAAACAGAAAAATATGTATGATAAACTAAAATAAATAATGGCAATCTAACATTTATTCTTATCTTTTCTCCAGAGAGTGGTCTTGGTTTCACTTTTTCATTTGCACATTTGTGTGTGGGTTTTTTGTTGTTGTTGTTGTTAATTCTAACCTAAGGATATTTTTCTATTCATTTTCACAGTGTAAGGGAGGGGAGAGAGAGAGAAACATCGATGTGAGAGAGACACATTGATTGGTTGCTTCCCTCACTTGCCTCAACCGTTGGGGCTGGGATTTAGCCTGCAACCGAGGTACTTGCCCTTGACCAGAATCGAACCTGGGATCCTTGAGTCCACAGGCTGGTGCTCTATCCACTGAGCAAAACTGGCTAGGCCTGCGTTATTTGTTTGTTAACCATTTGTCTGTTCTCCAAATCTACCAATACCTACTTGAAGGAAATCAGTACTTCCTAATTGCCACATTATTTGAATTACTATCTCAGAATGTACTTGAAGATGAACCAATGAAAATAGAGAAGGATAAGTCAGGCAGGTGTGAGGTGCTGAGAAAAGGAAAAGTGTAAGAAGGAAAGAACGTTCAACAGAGTCAAATATTGCAGAGAACAAAAGAATGGGGCATGAGAAGAATGCCACCAGTTGAGCACGGGCCATTTTCACCCTGAAGGTGTTTTGACTACATCTTTTTGAATAACAATCATTGTTTTCAAATTAATAGGCTTCATTTTTTAGAACAGTTTTAGATTTACAGAAAAACTGAGTAAAGAGAAAAATACAGAAAGTTCGGAGAATTCCCAAACCATCCCCTAGTCTACACCCACAGGTTGCCCTTTTATCAACATCTTACATTAGTATGGTACATTTGTTCCAATTAATGAACCAATGCTGATGCATTATTATTAAAGTTCATCATTTATTTAGATTTCCTTAGTTTTGATCTTTTTCTATTCCAGATCTCACCCACCATACCACATTACATTTAGTTGTGTGCTCCTTAAGTTCCTCTGAGCTGTGACAGTTCTCAGACTTCCCTTGGTTTTGAGGACTGTTGGGTTTGAGAAGCTCTAGTTCGGTATATTGAAGAGGTCCCGCTGTTGGGATGTGTCAGATGTTTCTCATGCTTAGACTGGTTATAGGTTGGATGAGGAAGACCACAGATGTATGAGAACGGAAGGAAGGCCCAGCGATGTACTGTTGTGCCAGATCATCTTAGAAAGCTTGGGAATGTATCATTGAATAGTTACACAACTTGTGGGTCATCTTGAATTCCTTAAAGTTACTTGCAAAATCTTGAGTATATGTCTACCTGTGTTCTGAGGCCAAATCCTCTTACGTTTCTTCAGGTCCTTGAAAGTGCATGCAACCCAACTCAGCTCTCCACGGTGCCTCTTCCTCTCAACTCTTCTGAATTTGAAGCCTCTAAGAGAGTGGTTCTCAACCTTTCTAATGCCGCGACCCTTTAATACAGTTCCTCATGTTGTGGTGACCCCCAACCATAAAATTATTTTCGTTGCTACTTCATAACTGTAATTTTGCTACCGTTATGAATCGTAATGTAAATATCTGTGTTTGCCGATGGTCTTAGGCTCTATAGCAGCAGTCGCTAGCACGGTTGCCTAAGACCATCGGAAAACACAAATATTTACATTACGATTCATAACAGAAGCAAAATTACAGTTATGAAGTAGCAATGAAAATAATTTTATGGTTGGCGGTCAACACAACATGAGGAACTGTATTAAAGGGTCGCGGCATTAGAAAGGTTGAGAACCACTGCTCTAAGAGAAACCTAAAAGTTAAAACACAAAGTTATTTTGATCATCTAGAAACCATTTTCTTCTCCTTTTTTTCTATATAGCCATGAAGTTTATAGCCTCAGTATTTTCTAAGGGCACTCTTCAACTCATGGTTGGCGCGCGCGCGCGCGCGCGCACACGCGCACACACACACACACACACACACACACACACACACACACACGGCATAAAGATCTCCAACAGTATAGATTCTGGTACTTAAGTTTAGTAAGAATCTCAAACATTAGCACTCAAAGAAATGGTGCCTGGCTATTCAAATGATCAACATCCTTTTTTTGTTTTATTAAAATGCTTAAGGAAAAGTGGATTTATAGAAATAAATTTAGTATTTTTCAAAACAACCTCATATTATCTAGGTCTTTTGTAGATTTTTAAATACAATTTAAGTATTGATTTATTTACAAGTGAGTTATTGCTGTTAAAGTATTTACATTTCTAATAGTATGCACAATCTTTAATTAAAACAGGTTCTTCTTGCAAAACGGAAACTGGATGGAAAATTTTATGCTGTCAAAGTTTTACAGAAAAAAATCGTTCTCAACAGAAGAGAGGTGAAATAAAAGAGCTTTGTTTCTCCTAAGCCCCTCTTTTCAGTTAACAAAACTGTTTTATTGTGTATAATACAAGTTGATCCTTTACCTTTTTTTTTTTTTAACAGCAAAAACATATTATGGCTGAACGTAATGTGCTCTTGAAAAATGTGAAGCATCCATTTTTGGTTGGATTACATTATTCCTTCCAAACAACTGAAAAGCTTTATTTTGTTCTGGATTTTGTTAATGGAGGGGAGGTGAGTTTTATAATTAGTTTTATAATATTGATACTGTTTAGAAAAAATAGAATACAGTCAAAGTTTTTCTTTCCTTATACATTTTTGGAAGGTTAGTCCAGCATCAACTGCTATTTGTCAAGTAGCAACAATATTTAAGGTGCTGGCTAATAAGCATGATGCAAGCTCAAAGCTCTTCTTAAATCAGCTTATGGTGAAGGTGGGGAGGTTCATAAAAGAAACTTAACATGAAGTTACAGTCTTCATGGATAGTTTTGGCACTACTATATAGCAAGAATAATATACTGAAACATTAGAATAAAACATGACTTATAATTTAGATAATTATTGCTTTAATACTTGTATATAAATACTACTATATCCTATCATTTTCTTTTCTTATTGAATTTATTGAGGTGACATTGTTCACAAAGTCATACAAGTTTCAAGTGTACAACTCAACAAACATCATCTGCACATTGCATTGCATGCCCATTGCCCAATGCAGTTTCTCTCCATCCGCATTTATCCCCGCTTTGCCCACCTCCACCTCCCCGCAGCCCCCTTTGTCTCCGGCTGTCACCACACTGTTGTCTTTGTCTATGTCAGTGGTCGGCAAACTCATTAATCAACAGAGCCAAATATCAACAGTACGATTGAAATTTCTTTTGAGAGCCAAATTTTTTAAACTTAAACTTCTTCTAACGCCACTTCTTCAAAATAGACTCGCCCAGGCCGTGGTATTTGTGGAAGAGCCACACTCAAGGGGCCAAAGAGCCGCATGTGGCTCGCGAGCCGCAGTTTGACGACCACAGGTCTATGTGTTTTATATATGTGTGTTTTTGTTTTTCTTTGCTTAATCTCTTCACCTTCTTTCATCCAGCTCCCAAAACCTGCTCTCCGCTGACAGCCGTCAGTGTGTCCCATGTAACCATCCATGCCTTTGATTCTGTTTTGTTTGTCAGTTTATTTTGTTCATTGGATTCCACACATAAGTCAAATAATATTAGCCTGTCATGTTCTAAAGTGTTCTAACTGTTAATCAGATGAGATGAACCTCTAACAAAGGGTTCTGTGGTGAAGTCAGTTTCATGTTGTATCCCATTGGTGATTAACAGTATGTTTTTTGGGGATTCGCAGTGTGTTTCAGCATGTTAAAGACTTTGAGCAGTTTGCCTTAAACAAAGCCAGGATGTCTTTTTGTTGTTGTTGTTAATCCTCACCCAAGGATATTTTTCCGTTGTTTTCTGGAGAGAGTGGAAGGGAAGAGGAGAGATGGAGAAATATCGATGTGAAAGAGATATCAATTGGTTGCCTCATGAACACGCCCTGACCGGAATTGAACACGAGACCAATAAGTCTGCGGGCCGACACTCTAACCTCTGAGCCAAACTGGCTAGGGCTAGCCAGGATTTCTTTAAAAATACTTTTTTTACTACATAGTCCCCTTGTTTGTTTGAACTAAATCTGTTAATAATATTCCCCAAAACTTTGGATCAAAGGGATATTGAAATACATTTTGGGAAATGCTGCTGTTATTGTAATAGTTACAGTAATAGCTAACATGTATTGAGTATACTTATAGGCCCAGCACTCTGATTCTTTGTATGTATTATTTTATCTTCAACAACAATTTTATTATATAAAACAAAGAAACTGAGCACAGAGAAGCTGGCTAACTTGCTCAAGTTATATGGTTAGTAAGTATTGGAGCCAGGAATTGAACTCAGGCCGTCTGATTCCAGGATCTAGGCAGCTGACCACCCCCTATTTCTCTGCTTCTCAATTCTCATGTCATTCTGATTGATTTGATCTCTGATCTGTGAATATCTCTAAAAATTATTTTAACTGGCAGGTGTTTTCATATCTTTACAAAAGGATCCTCCATCCCCTCATCTCAGAACAGAGAGAGAGAGAAATAATATTTTAGTCTTACTATAGTACACATAACTGTAGAATAAAGGAACAAGAAAGAAGACCAATTTCTATTCTACAAACTGACAGGTGATCAAACACAGCTAGATCATTTGAGGGTAAGATCATAAAAAGAATCATTATTCAACCCCCTGCCTCCATGACAAAAATGCCTTGTAACTTCTCGGTGTAGAGCAAAATTATGAATACCCCAGGCACCCTGATTCCAAGATAAAGGTAGCCCCACATTGTTCCCACCTAAAAAGTTGTCATTTTAGTGTGTGTGTGTGCACGCTAACATATAATGAGAGTTTATTGAGGGTCTGGTACTTGGTAATTATTTTACATGCATTATTTCAATTAATCATCACAGCTCTTATTTTTAATTGATTTTTGAGAAAGAGAGAAACATCGATTTTTTTTGTTTTGTTTCACTTATTGATGCATTCATGGGTTGATTCTTGTATGTGCCCTAACCAGGGATCGAACCCACAGCCTTGGCATATGCGAACAATGCTATCACCAACTGAGATACCCGGTCAGGGCTTATCACAACTCTTTGAGATAAAAACTCTTATACCCAGATTATAGATAAGGAAATTAAGGCTCCGAGGAGCTAAGTAACTTTCTCAATGTCACGACGTTCTAGTAAGTGTCAGACCCTGGATTTAACATAGATATAGGTACCATTATGTGTCTTTGAAATGTCATGCCAGGCCTCTAATCACAGATGAGATCCTACTGCAGGTTTCCTGCTTTGTCTGTGGTTTCTTCATGCCGCTTTAAGACTTTGCTTCTGAGTTCCTTTTACACAATGACTGCTCATAAATTTAGTGGCAAAGGAGGAAAGAGGTGGGCTTGTCTTCTGAAAGGTACCCTTGGCTGAGATAAGTGAGAGGCGGAAGAGAATGAAACAGAATGTTGGGGTGGATGGAGGAGGAGTTGAGTGGGGCAATAGGTGGAAGAGGAATAAAGACAAGGAGAGCCCTAGCCAGTTTGGGTCTGAAGGGTCCCTGGGCTCGATTCTGGTCAAGGGCACGTACCTCAGTTACAGGCTCGGGCCCTGGTCGGGGCTTGTGCAGGAGGCAACCAATTGATGTGTATTTCTCTCTGACTTTCCCTCTCTCTTCCACTCTCCCTAAAGATCAATGGAAAAATATCCTTTGGTGAGGATTTAAAAAAAAAAGAAGACAAGGAGAAAAGATAGAGATAGAAGGAGTGTAATTTCATTATGTGTATCCTATTATTACTATTACTAGTGGCCCAGTGCATGAAATTCGTGCACGGGGCGTTGGGGGGGAAGGGTGTCCCTCAGCCCGGCCTGCACCCTCTTCAATCTGGGACCCCTCAGTGGATAACCGGCAGTCGGACATCCCTTTCACAATCCAGAACTGCTGGCTCCTAACCACTCGCCTGCCTGCCTGATTGCCCCTAACTTCTTCTGCCTGCCAGCCTGATTGTCCCTAACTGCTCCCCTGCTGGCTTGATTGCCCCTAACCACCTCTGCCTTGGCCCCGCATCCAGGACCCAGGATTCTCTTCTCCAGCCGACCATAGGCATCTAGGATCTGGGCTTCCCTCCCTCTGGTCAGCCATAGGCACCCAGGCCGGCTGCAGCCGCAGGGGATGGTGGGCAGATAGATGGCTGCGCCTGGGCTGGAGCCGCAAATGCTGGCACCTGGGACCGTGGGGTGGGCGGCTTCTCCGTCTCCCGGGCCACAGCCAGCTGTAGGTACTGGTGCCCGGGACTGCAGGGTGGGAAGCTTCTCCATCTACCAGGCTGTAGCCGGCTGCAGGTGCTGGCACCTGGACCACAGGCGGGCAGCTTCTCTGTCTTCCCTGGGATGCAGTGTGGGCGACTTCACCGGCTGGCTGCAGCCTGGGATCATGAGGCAGGCAGCTTCTTCATCTCCTGGGCCGCACCCAGCCTCAGGCGCTGAGGCCCAGTTTCTCTGTTGCCCCCAGGATGTGGGGCAGGTGGTTGTGAGGCTTCTGCTGCTGGCTGCGGCCTGGGATCACGGAACAGGCGGCTTCTTTGTCTCCCAGGCTGCAGCCAGCCTCAGGCACTGGCACCCGACTTCTCCGACCCCCACAGGCCCAGAGTGGCTGGGGGCGGGGCTGCCGCCATGGTTTCAGGTTAATTTGCATACTCACTCTGATTGGCTGGTAGCATAGCGGAGTGATGGTAATTTGCATGTTTCTCTTTTATTAGTGTAGATTAGTGTAGATTTTCCCCTAATAGTCATACTGACATTTTAACTTTGCCATGTGACAGTTATCATTGTATACTACCTCAGATCTGATTTGGAGCCAGTTAGAGTATAAACCAGCCGTGGGCAAACTACGGCCCGTGGGCCGGATCCAGCCCGTTCAGCTGTTCTATCCGGCCCGCAGAGCCGAAAGAGCAGAGGGTTCTCTTGCTCTCCCCTTCACTCCTTTACTTTGAATTTATATTAGTTCACACAAACACTCCATCCATGCTTTTGTTCCAGCCCTTTGGTCCAGTTTAAGAACCCATTGTGGCCCTCGAGTCAAAAAGTTTGCCCACCCCTGGTATAAACAAATGAATTTTATGGTGCTGGGCATATAAATGAGCCTTTCTGAGCCTCAACTTTCTCATTAATTTCCTACCTCAAAATAGTTGGATGGGTTAAATCAGTGGTTGGCAAACTCATTAGTCAACAGAGCCAAATATCAACAGTACAACAATTGAAATTTCTTTTGAGAGCCAAATTTTTTAAACTTAAACTTCTTCTAACACCATTTCTTCAAAATAGACTCGCCCAGGCCATGGTATTTTGTGGAAGAGCCACACTCAAGGGGCCAAAGACCCGCATGTGGCTCGCGAGCCGCGGTTTGCCGACCACTGGGTTAAATAATACAAGCATACAAAGTCCTTAGCATAGTGCCTTTGATTTAGTGGTTGGTCATTGTTAGCTGTTATTAGTGGATGGTTGGATTTTCATTTGGGGTAATTTTCATTAGCATTATATTGGAGAGATGTAATCATTATATTATTAAATATAATATTACAGTGGTGTATGCTACACCTAATAAAAACAGTGGTAGGGATAAAAAGGAGGAAGTAGTTCAGAAATAATTAAAAGAGAAGAGAAGAATTTATTCTGGTTTGGATGCAGTGGCTAAGGGTAAAGGAGCAGTACAGGCGAATCCCAGTTCAGCCCCCATTTATCTATTCTGTCAGGATCTGGCACCGATCTTCACCCTCACCTTTCAGAGGAGTTTTAAGACAAAATTTTTGGACAATCTTTGAAAATCAGAGAAGCACACCAAAAGGGGAGAATCAGAATTTGAACCCAAATCTGATCAGCTGTGAAACCTGACTCTTTCCGCTGTATCTTGTTGCCTCCCATGGCGTAAGAGGGCTGGGTAGAAAGCGATGTCATTAAAGGAGAGATACCGCAGGAGCAATAAGTCTGTAAGAGAAGACAAGTTGAATTTATTGGCTTATGAAATATTCAAAAAAAGAGCAGCATGTCTTTGCAGTAGAAGCTCCAAGCAGAGGTCTGGGTTAGAGACGTCCACGTGAAAGACATCAACATAGAAGTGGTGGTTAGTCATTCGATTGGATTTGGTTCCCTGGATGGTATGCATACAAAGAATAACAGTGAAGAAACCCAGGACAGAGAAACCTTGTTAATCCCTGCAGTGTAAGGAGCCAGAAAGGAGAGGAAATAGAACTCTCCAAGAGGTAGAAGATCTAGGGAGAGATAATTATCTCTCAGATCATTGTCTTAGAAGCCAAGAAACGTAGAGTAAGTTGAGCAAACTTCACCCAGGCAGGTAACCTAATGAGAAAAGGATAGACAGGTTGTAAGAAATAAATTCAGAATTAGGAAGTATAAGAAATGAACTGGAGCTACTGCTTAGCTCTAGCCATTTGCTGTCACGTTGGAATTTAGGCTCCATGATGCAGAGCTTCCCCCCACTTTTTTTTTTCCCCAAAAGAAACGAATTTTTACCAAAAACTTTTTCTAGTTTTTATATGTTACTATTTAATTTAGATTTTTCTAAAAACAGTATTTGGCTCAAACATATTATATCTGTGGGTTATATTTGGTCTGCTAACCTCTAGTTCCCAATCTCTGAATAGTGTTTGATGTTTTTCCAAAGGAAAGAACAGTCAAAATAGGTCCAGAAAGATACTGTAAGTACATGGCAATGTCAAGATCATTGGTCTGCACTGGTGATCTTTTCCAGAGTGGTTGCCTGGAGTGGTGAGGACAGTGCCACATTGAGGATTGAAGGGTAAATGGGAGAAGAGTAAGTTAGCAAGGGTAATGAAAGATGTGTGGTTGAAGAGAGACCGTGATTGCTAAGTTGGGCACACAGACAAGGGAGGGTCACAGTTCTGTTCTTTGGTGCAAAGTAACACCAACAAGCCCTATTTTTATATTTATAGAATATATTTGTTTCACTCTGTGAATGATCTTAATTTTACAGCTGTTTTTTCACTTACAAAGAGAACGGTCCTTTCCTGAACACAGAGCAAGGTTTTATGCTGCTGAAATCGCCAGCGCATTGGGTTACTTGCACTCCATCAAAATAGTGTACAGGTAAGTTTTTTAACTATTACTTGTAAAAAATGTCTTCATTTTATTTCAGCTAATATTCACGTTTGCTTTTCTTTACTTTTAATTTGATAGAGACTTGAAACCGGAAAATATTCTTTTGGATTCTGTAGTAAGTATTGTCTTTTAAAAATCTGTTATTCCTCAGTTTTTGTTGTTGTTATGCTTAGTGGAAAAAAGCCAGCCTCAAAGATTCGACACGGCTTGATTCCATTTTATATAACACTAGAGGCCTGGTGCACGAAATTTGTGCACGGGGTGGGGTGTCCCTCAGCCCAGCCTGCACCCTCTCCAATCTGGGACCCCTCAAGGGATGTCCGACTGCCTGACTAGGCCCGATCCACCGGGATCGGGCCTAAACGGGCAGTCGGACATCCCTCTCACAATCCAGGACTGCTGGCTCCCAACTGCTCACCTGCCTGCCTTCCTGATTGCCCCTAACCGTTTCTGCCTGCCAGCCTGATCACCCCCTAACCACTCCCCTGCCAGCCTGTTTGCCCCTAACTGCCCTCTCCTGCAGGCCTGGTCACCCCTAACTGCCCTCCCCTGCAGGCCTGGTCACCCCTAACTGCTCTCCCCTGCAGGCCTGGGTCCCTCCCAACTGCCTTTCCCTGCAGGCCTGGTCGTCCCAACTTCCCTCCTCTGCCGGCTTGGTCACCCCTAACTGCCCTCCCCTGCAGGCTTGATCGCCCACAACTACCCTCTCTTGGAGACCTGGTCCCTCCCAACTGCCCTCCCCTGCTGGCCATCTTCTGGTGGCCATCTTGTGTCCACATGGTGGCAGGATCTTTGACCACATGGGGGCAGCCATCTTGTGTGTTGGAGTGATGGTCAATCTGCATATTACTCTTTTATTAGATAGGATAGAGGCCTGGTGCACAGGTGGGGGCCAGCTGGTTTGCCCTGAAAGGTGTCCCGGATCAGGGTGGGGGTTCCCTTGGGGCATGAGGCGGCCTGGGCGAGGGGCCTGTGGTGGTTTGCAGGCCGGTCACGCCCCCTGGCAACCCAAGCGGAGGCCCTGGTATCTGGGGTTTATTTATCTTCTACAATTGAAACTTGGTAGCCTGGAGTGGAGCCAAGCCTTCTGCTTGCTCCGTGGCAGCAGCCATTTTTGGGGGGTTTATGTATCTTCTATAATTGAAACTTTGTAGCCTTAAGTGAGGCCTGGGCTGGCCAGGGTGTGCGTAGTAGCCTTAAGTGAGGCCTGGGCTGGCCAGGGTGTGCGTAAAGCTTGGCTTCCTCCATCACCGGGGGCAACCCTAGCCTCCTGCTCTTTCCAGCTCTGTGGCTGCCGCCATTTCTGTTTGAATTTATGTATCTTCTATCATTGAAACTTTGTAGCCTTGAGTGGAGGCCTAGGCTGGCAAGGGCAGGCAGAAAGCTTGGCTTCCTCCATTGCCAGGGAAACCCAAGCCTCCCTCCTGCTCTCTGTGGCCGTAGCCATCTTGGTTGGGTTTATTTGCATATTTGTTCCTGAGTGGCTGGTGGGTGTGGGTGTAGCGGAGTGATGGTTAATTTGCATATTACTCTTTTATTAGATAGGATGTTTGCAATGACAAAACTATAGAGATGGAGATCAGATTAGTGGTTACAAGGGCACAGGGATCGAGGAAATAGTGGAGTGCAAACATAAAGGGATAGCACCAGGGATTCTTTTGTTCCTTTGGGATTGATGGATGCTTGATTGTGGCAGTGGATACACGACTCTGTACATCTCTGTTATGTAGAACTACACATACTTACACGTACACAAATGCATGCATTACAAAATAGTGAAAACTGGATAGGGTTGGCAGTCTGGTTAACAATATTATATCAATGTCAGTTTCCCAGTTTTGATATTGTACTATAGTTATATGAGGTGCCAGCATTGGGGGGAGCAGGGTGAGGGGTACATGGAACTCGGTGTTATTATTTTTGCAGTTTGCCTGTGGGTCTATCATTATTTCAAAATAAAATGGTTTTTTGAAATTGTCAGTTTATGCTCATGCATTGTTTTATCTTATTGCCCCTCTATTTCCCAGGGACATGTTGTCTTAACAGATTTTGGGCTTTGTAAAGAAGGAATTGCTATTTCTGATACCACAACAACATTTTGTGGAACACCAGAGGTAAGAAGTATGTCTCATTTGTCATTCACATAATCATGTATAAAATGAAGAAATGAATCACAAATTGCATATACAAAATTTGACATCAGAAAACTATAATAAAACCTATCATTTTAGCTTCTACCAATTGGAAATATCTGATAATCATTCCTTCTGAGTAAAGTTTATTGATAGTTGGTATTTTTAACTGTGATAGTGGGATACCACCACCAGATAACCCACCAAAGATATAAATTATGCTTATTTTTATTGTTAACCTTAGATTTCCCCTTTATTTATTTATTTTTTGTTAATCCTCACCCAAGGATATTTTCCATTGATTTTTAGGGAGAGTGGAAGAGAGAGGGAAAGACAGAGAGAAACATCGATGTGAGAGAAACACATTGATTGGTTGCCTCCTCCATGTGCCCCGACCAGGGCCCGGGCCTTGAAGGAGCCTGCAACCAAGGTATGTGCCCTGGACTGGAATCGAGCCTGGAACCCTTTGGTCCACAGGCTGACGCTCAATCCACTGAGTCAAACCGGTTAGGGCTATCTTAGACTTCTTTAAGCATTTGATTTTACTTCTAATGCTTCAAAATAAAATCACAAATCAGTGATGAAAATATCCTAAAGTTGTGATAATGTTTGCACAACTCTAAATGTATTAAAAACCATTGAATTGTACACTTTAAATGGGGGAATTGCATGGTTTGTGAATATCTTAATAAAGCTCTTATAAAAATAAGCTGAAGCAAATATGGCAATAGATTGGCATTGCCTATATATAGGTGGCAGCTTTATTGGTTTCTATTATATTTTACTATTTTTTATGTATGGTTAAAATATTCTATAATAAAATTTAGTGTTTATTTAACGGAAGAAAATAAGATAGAGGATGTGGGGGGAAATTCACAAATCAGAGTTTATTAACCCAAACATCCCATTCTCTAAGCAGAAATGTGTCTTTCTATTCGAGATAATAGTCCTTACAATTTATGTTAAAGCCTTCTTATTCTCTCTCTCTCTCTCTCTCTCTCTCTCTCTCTCTCTCTCTAACACACACACACACACACACACACACACACACACACACACACACACACACACACCTTTTAATGTATTTATAGTGATTTTAGGTTCCAGGTAGTATTTCATCATTATTGCCGAATAATAGCAGATATTGTTGAAAATGTGTGATAGAGACTGGCTCACATGACACTTGCAATCAAGATCAGAAATGTAATTAAAAGTAGCTGTAAGCAACAATATTTACTTTAAAATGTATTTTTTTTCTTCCTTTCTCTAATCTAACCTTGTTCTTGTGTATATTTGTAACCATTCTATTTTGGTTTATGTCTGAAGAAACATTTTTTGTGAATGTATTATATTAATGTCATAGTTAACAAAATCTTTAAGTCCTGTAGGTTTTAGAAAGGAACAAGTTCTTTTGTCATCTAAGTCTAAATGTGGTCAAATTATTAAACCCTTTTAATTTACTTTGCCATTTTTTTGGAGCATATATAAAAGCTTAAGAAGAAATCATTTCCTTATATTTCATATGGAAAAGGAAAAAATATTTTTTGGAATCTGAAATTCAAATTAACCATCTTATATTTGTGAAATGGTGATGAGTTTAAGTATTTTATAAGTTAAAGTGTAAATAGCTGTGTAATAACTAAAACATTTGTAAATAATATGTTAGAGAATTACAGTTGTAATTTCCTAAGAAGAATGCAATTCATTCTTTTTCTTTCATTGAAAAAAAAAAAAAGAATTATAATTGCCACATTAGGAATCCTTTCTTTGGGAGAAACAATTATGAGTAATGACCAGAGAAATGTTTAAGATAAATGAATCTTGTAAAAGATTTTCCTCTTCTTCCCCTCCTCCTACACACACAAAATACCTACTTAGTTTCTACATTCGCTGCCCTTTTCTTTTTGTCTTAACTGCATCAGTTTATGGGGAAATGTTTGAGTATGTGTATTTTGAAAAATGTCCCAATGGATTTTGAAGAATCACTGGTATAAGATGAAAATACACAACCAATTTAAAATCTAGATTTTTTTTAGCATAATAGTAATACCTAAAATTTGTTAAATTTCTCAATTATTTCCAAACTTTGTCTTTTTTGAGTTGCACTAATACTTCATCTTTTCTGTAGTACCTAGCACCTGAAGTAATCAGAAAACAGCCCTATGACAATACTGTAGATTGGTGGTGCCTTGGTGCTGTACTGTATGAAATGCTGTATGGGCTGGTATGTATTTCTACTCTTTCATTATTTTCCCAATATATTATAATTGATTTGCATTTTCTCTTTTCTCTTTCTCTTTCAGTAATCTTGTGGACACTTAGATAACATTAACAGAGTAGTAGTAACATGGTAAAAATGAGTCCAAAACCATGTATGCACAAAAAGAAAAACTTTTCATTTTGTTAGTAGTTTTTAAATGTAATTTTTCTATCAGAGTAATTACTGCTTCAGGTATTCTCCTCCCTCTCTCATTTTGTTGAAATCGACATACAGTTGTAATATTAAAATTATCCACTTTTATTCAATTTACCCTAGTCATCATTCTGCCTAATTTCAAAAAGATGGAAGGAAGAAAAGATGTTTGTATTTATTAGCAGATAATGCCTTTTGGGTTTTTCCTTGTATTTTGTTTTTATAGGATTAAATTAATACACTGGTGCTCCACTTTTTCCATCACTGAGAACCATCTCTTCCATTCACTATATATACCATGTCTTAAGATTTCATTTAAAAAAAAAAAAAAAAAAGGAAGTTTACTATTTAATGTTTCCCCAGCTAGAGCTTCTGATTAACATGAGTAGATTTGTTTTGCTACATTGAGTTAATACTCCAACCTAAAGCAAACAATTTAGGCATTTTAGTGGGTTTACATATCCTTGGAGCAATAATGTATGCTTTTATTTAGCCTTTTGGAAATAGTTGGAATCTTTCTTAGGCTCCCTTTGTGGTCCCAAGAGTGCCCCCCAGCCTCAGGCTGGGAACCATGCACTCATCCCCCCTGGTGCTGCCTCCACTAAGCTAAATAACACCATCATCTGAGACCTGAGCTGGGGCTTGTTATTTTGTTCTGCTTTTTGTTTTGTATTCTACCTGCCCCCCCGCCCCATCCCCCCCCCCCAAAAAAAAAAACGGGGAGCTCTCAGTACATTTAGGAGCATTTGTCTCATGTTGCTGACTTTGAATGGTAGATTCTCATGACCTCCAACACTGTCTCTTCTTTGCCCTTGACTAAGACCCACTTGTTAAAAGATCTAGTTTTCTGGTTATGCCAGTGACTTAGAACACCTCACACCCACTTTATACCTTTAAGTGTTGGATAGTTGCCATTCAGATATTTCTGAATCCTTTTAATTTCTTTAGACGACTTTGAAAGCATAAAATATTGTCATTGTGTATAAAGTGCAGTTGATTCGAACGGGAACATTTGAAACGTATACTTCATTAATTAACTTATATGAACTATATTAAAATCAAGCTAGATTTTTAAAAGTAAAAAATAAAGTTTTTCTTCCTGCAGAGTACACCCATAATGCCACAGTACTTAGGAAGGAGCATGATCTTCAGGTCTTCATCTTTTCGGGCAATCTCTGTTTTAATTTATTTATTCCCAAGTCTCAAGAAATTATTTCATGTTGGATCTCTGTTTCCAATAATGCTATCATTATGCCATGATGAAGTTGGTGGTGGTTTTCTTTAAAACAGATACTGTTGAAACTTTATACAATTGGAACCTGTGTTATTGAACAGACTGGCCCTAATTCATTCAATGCACATGCATTAAGCTGTCTGTGTGCTGGGTTTTAGAATCTCTTTGCATTAGAAGGCCACACTGCACCCAAACACGCCTGTGTATTTCTTTTGTCCAGACCCAGTCTGCTCCTTATAGATCAAGGCCAAATCCAACTATTTTAACCCAAACATTTTGGCATAGTTCAGTTAACACTAACTTTATTTTACTTTTTTTCCCCCCAGCCTCCTTTTTATTGCCGAGATGTTGCTGAAATGTATGACAACATTCTGCACAAGCCCCTAAATCTGAGGCCAGGAGTGAGCCTCACAGCCTGGTCCATTCTGGAAGAACTCCTAGAAAAAGACAGGCAAAACCGGCTTGGTGCCAAAGAAGACTTTGTATGTATATCTCTCCCACTGTATTTAAGCTTATTTATCGTTTGAAGATAAAGCCTTATTTTATGTGGTATTTAATGGGATGGATACAGCTCTTAAAGAAGAGCACCATGAAAATGTGTAACTAGTCCCAACAACTTTTACCAGTGTTTATACGTGCAGAACTATACAGGGTTTGAGCACTTGCATCCTTTCAATTGATCTAACAGTTCTATCCTCTCCTCTTCATCTGTCACATCCAGCTTTCACACTTTATTATTTATTTGATTTTTATTTATTAAAATTTCTCTCCTATCCCTTCTTTTTAAAAAATTTTTGATTACCTGAACTTTTATTTTTATTTTTTTAAATATATTTTATTGATTTTTTTACAGAGAGGAAGGGAGAGGGATAGAGAGTTAGAAACATCGATGAGAGAGAAACATCCATCAGCTGCCTCCTGCACACCCCCCACTGGGGATGTGCCCGCAACCAAGGTACATGCCCTTGACCGGGATCGAACTTGGGACCTTCAGTCCGCAAGCCGACGCTCTATCCACCGAGCCAAACCGGTTTCGGCTGATTACCTGAACTTTTAGATCATGTTGTTTAATAAGAATTTAAGTGCTTCCTGACTGCATGAGGCAATGCATTTTATCTTGAACCAACATGAAATCACTTTTTTCCTGAGAATTTGGTGATACCTCCTTGAGATAGTTATGGAATCTGTGGGTTTGGTTTTTTTAAAAGCAGGGTAATTACATTGCTACTGTAACTTGTTATCTTAGTGTGTTGGTACTCATGAACTATTGAGAAATAAGAACTTTTAAGTTCATTTAAATTTCTCAGAAATTCTTTGGGGCTGTTGACCAATTTGAACTTGAGCTGTGAGTAACAAACTTGTCTGCTACTGATTTTCTCCTCCTACACGTCCCAGTTCAGCAGATGGCTCTGTCAACAGTTCTCTATCCAGCTTTGATTCCAGTCTGTTGTTTCAGTCAGTCTTGCTAATACTTCACACCTCCATGCCCTTTGGTCCTTTTATTGAATTCAGAAATCGCAACCCTGAATGAATTCAACTGTCATCTCTGAGCTGCTGTTCATTGCTGAAGAAAGTTTCACAACTGGGCTAAACTTCCAGTGTGTGTGTTTGTGTGTGTGTGTGTGTGTGTGAGTGTGTTTGTCTACACTAACAAAAAATTTTTGGACACCAGTAAGGTGTCACAGTTTTTAAGTAAGTGTTTATAATAAGATGTTTATAGCCACTCACGAGGCCTTTTTGGTCTTTTGGGGAGGAGACATGGAGGAGGAGATGTCCGTGATTCTAGCAGGAATTATTATACAACAAGATTTCAATGAGTGTTTAAAAAGAAACAAGTAGGAGGAAGCACTTTG
Organism: Plecotus auritus; assembly: GCF_963455305.1. NCBI lineage: Eukaryota > Metazoa > Chordata > Mammalia > Chiroptera > Vespertilionidae > Plecotus > Plecotus auritus. The sequence continues at coordinate 37,982,776 of NC_137777.1, forward strand.
TGAGGTAAAACTTATCACACAAATTAAAACTTAATACAACGGAGGGAAACTTGGTAAGTATGTCTAAGTTAAGTGTTCTTCACTCTGAAGCATTTGCTACTGAAACCAGCATTAACACAAAAGAGTTTCTGGTACCAATTTTAATGTGTGTGTATGTGGAGGCTTCCCCACAGCAACAAGCAATTCTCAGATACCAGAATTGATAGTGTCAATTCTGACTCTATTCTCAGAGATAGAATCAGATTCCATGAGTAAAGGGTTCAGTCCTACAATCCAGCCCTCCATTTCAGATACCAGTCACAAGCCCAGGTTGTTACCTGTGCGTCCAACAGACTGGCTATAAATCCGGTTCCCATGACCCCTCCTTTGGTTCAATTAATTTGCTAGAATGGCTTACCGAATTTAAGAAAACCCATTTACTTACTAGTTTACCGAATTATTATAAAAGGTACATGGATTGTTTACCTCTTGAGCTTTACCTCGTGTGACCGTCCCCATTTTCCCCTGAATTGCAGCCACCCTGGACTCTCATTTTCTTGACCAAGCTAAGCTCTTTGCCACCTCAGGGCCTTCATATTCTACCTGCAGTGTTCTCCGCTCATTCTTTTTTTTTTTAATTTATTGGGGTGACATCGGTTAATAAGTGTACAGTTCTATAATACATCATTTGTATTTTGCACTGTATGCTCACCACCCAAAGTCTAGTCTCCCTCTATCACCAGATATTTGACCCCTTTGTCCTCTTCCTCCTCCTACCCCCCATCCCCTCCGGTAACCACCCTTCTGTTGTCTGCATCTATGAGTTTGTTCGTTTGTAGCCTTTTTGTTTTGTTTCCCACATACCTCATTCTTTTATCTAGCTAATTCTTATTCACCTTTCAGAACTCTGGTCAGACATCACTTTCTCTAAGAAATCTTTTTAAACCACCAAACTAGGTTGGATCCTACTTTAAACACTTCTGTGGCACCCTGCAGGGGGGAAAAAAGCTGGAATCAGTTCTTTGCCAACTTTTGATAGTAGCAACTCAGAGCGAAATACTTTAAATTTGTAGTAAAGTTCATCATCTTGGTTTTACCTCTGTCCTACAGCGTAAAACTCTCTTGCTTAACGTCTTAATTACCTCCCCCATTCAGATAATAATAGTTATTATTTGTACCTATGTAGTACTTTCATCTTTTTATACCACTCTTATTTTTATATTTTCCATTTATCCTTAAAACAGCCTGTTAAGTATCTAAGGCAGAAATGTTAACTCTGTTTTCCTATGAAGAAACTATGATAGTGAAGAGGATAAAGTGTGTCATGTGTACTCAGGTAGTCTTTCTGCTATACCACTTTGCCACATAAATAACAAGCATGTATCTAAAAAGAATTATTGAGGAACAAAATGGTAATGGTTTGGTTCCATAAAATTCTTCAGTGAGTACTTAATATATTCTTCAGCATTAGTTTAAAATGTATTTTTTCTTTAATATTCTAGCTTGAAATTCAGAATCATCCCTTTTTTGAATCACTCAGTTGGACAGACCTTGTACAAAAGAAGATTCCACCACCGTTTAATCCTAATGTGGTAAGTATATATCCAAGTCCTTCCTTCTAAAATAGTGAAATGTAGAACTGTAGCTCATCATAATTTTAGCAAATCTAACCTGAGTGAAATTGAATCAGTACGTAAATATATGCGAAATATGTCACTTCAGGATGACCAGTAAGATTATAGTTTTATTAGACTGATAAAAAATATCTCTCGGTACAATAATTGTGAAGTATTTGTAGATTGACTTATTGCATTTAGCTCATTCAGGAGTGACTGTTTCAGACATGGCTCCATTAGGGACAATTTCTGCTCCTAATTTCTAGTGTTTGCAATAAGAACCTTGGATCTTTTACGATTCATTTAATTTTTCTCTTTAAATTGAGAGTCCACTGAGTTTAGTTATTTGCAAATAAATGTGTCATCAGGTACATTAAAGGGTTAGGGATTCCTCCTCAGCAACCCTGGAAATGGCAGCAGTGTGGACGTCAGAGTCAGGCACCTCCAGGTTTGGATGCCTGTTTGCTCTATGACTAATTAATTAAATTTTTAAAGCAAGACCCACAACTCAGAAGCCATAAGGAAAAAAAACTGGTAAATTTGACCACACAAAATTTAGACATATCTGCATGAAAAAAAACTGCAAATAACAAACTGGGGGAAATTTCCTTAGTACATAAAACATTCTTATAAGTTGATGAGGAAAAAAAAAAAAAGACCAAAATGGACAAAGGATAATTTTGAAAAAAAAAATACAGGTAGCTTTTAAATATATGAAAAGATGTTGAAGGAATGCAAAATAAAATCCTTACAGGTTTTTTTCACCTAATAGATTAACAAAGATAAAAAAGTTAGCTATACTAGAATAAGATAGATATTCTCATTCATTTTTCTCATTACTTGTATCCTTTTACTTAACCCTGACAACAATCCTATGAAATAGTACTGTTATTTTACACCATACTTCTGATGAGTGAACTTAGGCACAGAAAAGGTTAAGTAAATTGCCCTCAGTTTATTTTTTTTAAATAAATCTTTATTGTTCAGATTATTACAGTTGTTCCTCTTTTTTCCGCCCATAGCTCCCCTCCACCCGGTTCCCACCCCACCCTCTGCCCTTACCCCCACCCCACTGTCCTCAACCAAGGGTACGATTTTTGTCCAGTCTCTTCCCGCACCCCCCACAACCCTTTCCCCCCGAGAATTGTCAGTCCACTCCCTTTCTATGCCCCTGATTCTATTATATTCACCAGTTTATTCTGTTCATCAGGTTTTTTATTCACTTGATTTTTAGATTCACTTGTTGATAGACATATTTGTTGTTCATAATTTTTATCTTTACCTTTTTCTTCTTCTTAAAGAATACCTTTCAGCATTTCATATAATACTGGTTTGGTGGTGATGAACTCCTTTAGCTTTTTCTTGTCTGTGAAGCTCTTTATCTGACCTTCAATTCTGAATGATAGCTTTGCTGGGTAGAGTAATCTTGGTTGTAGGTTCTTGCTATTCATCACTTTGAATATTTCTTGCCACTCCCGTCTGGCCTGCATAGTTTCTGTTGAGAAATCAGCTGACAATCGTATGGGTGCTCCCTTGTAGGTAACTAACTGTTTTTCTCTTGCTGCTTTTTTTAAAAAAATGTATTTTATTGATTTTTTACAGAGAGGAAGGGAGAGGGATAGAGAGTTAGAAACATCGATGAGAAACATCGATCAGCTGCCTCTTGCACACCCCTTACTGGGAATGTGCCCACCACCAAGGTACATGTCCTTGACTGGAATCGAACCTGGGACCCTTCAGTCCTCAGGCCGACGCTTTATCCACTGAGCCAAACCGGTCAGGGCTCTCTTGCTGCTTTTAATATTCTCTCTTTGTCTTTTGCTCTTGGCATTTTAATTATGATGTGTCTTGGTGTGGTCCTCTTTGGATTCCTTTTGTTTGGGGTTCTTTGCGCTTCCTGGACTTGTAAGTCTATTTCTTTCACCAGGTGGGGGAAGTTTTCAGTCATTATTTCTACAAATAGGTTTTCAGTATCTTGCTCTCTCTCTTCTTCTGGCACTTTCAAGCAGATATTGGTACGCTTGAAGTTGTCCCCGAGGCTGCTTACACTATCTTCATATTTTTGGATTCTTTTTTCTTCTTGCTTTTCCGATTGGGTGTTTTTTGCTTCTTTGTATTGCAAATCTTTGACTTGATTCTTGCGATCCTCTAGTCGGTTGTTGGATCTCTGTATATTATTTTTTATTTCAGTCAGTGTATGTTTAATTTCTTGTTGGTCCTTTTTCATATCCTTGAGGGTCTCGCTAAATTTATCGGCCTTTTCTAGAAAATTTTTGAAAAACCTTATAACCGTGGTTTTGAACTCTATATCCAGTTGTTTGCTTTCCTCCATTTCTTTCATTTGTGATCTCTTTCTTTGTCTCTGCATTTTTGTTGCTTCCCTGAGTTGATAGAGTGGCTTTGTGTGCTAGGTGTCCTATAGGGCCCAGTGGCTCAGAACTTGCCAGTTACCTGAGGTGGACACTCTCGGTGCACCCCTTCGTGGGCTGTGTGCACAGTCTTGTTGTAGTTAAGCCTTGATTCTTGTTGGTATCACTGGGAGGAATTGACCTCCAGGCCAATTGGCTGTGAGGATCAGCTGTGTCTACGCTGGGAGAACTGTGCTGGAGACACCCTTATGAGACAAGACTTGCAAAAGCCTCTGTGCTCAGCTTGGGTAGGGCGGAGTCTCAGGGCGGAGCCAACAGCAATGGCTTCCTGTCAGCCCTTCCCTATGAGGCCCCTGGGTCTCAGTGTCCTGCGGTTATCAGTGCAAGCATCTCTGAGAGAAAGCTGCCCTCAAGTTTTTCCCACTGCCAGACAGTCCAGTTTCTCCCCGTAGGAGTCTGGGTCCCCAGAGTCTTGCCTGGATCTGGAGTTCAGAGCAGTTGGGAACTTTTGTCTCTCTCCCGATTGAGAAAGCCAGCCGTGTACTCAGTTGCCAGCCCTCTCCGTGCGCGTGCCTCCAAACCTCTGCCTTCCACAGTTCCTCTGAGTCTCAGTGTGCTTTTCTCTTTCCTGACAGTCCAGTTTCTCCCGAATTAGTCTGGGCCCCCAGAGTCTCGCCCAGAACTGGAGTTCAGAGCAGTCGGGAGTTTTGTCTCCCTCCCGATTGAGAAAGCCCAGCCGCGTACTCAGTTGCCAGCCCTCTCCGCGCATGCGCTTCCGTACCTCTGCCTTCTGCAGCTCCTCTGAGTCTCAGTGTGCTTTTCTCTTTCCTTCTAGTTGTAGAATTTCCACTCAGCCAGCCTTCCTGTGGTTCTGGAAGATGTCCATTTTGTCTTTTAGTTGTAGTTATGAAATTCTTGTGCAAGGCAGCAGTTTAGGTGTTTACCTATGCCGCCATCTTGGTTTCTCCCCCACAGTTTAATTGAAGTTGCAGAACTAGAGTTTGAAGACAGAGCCTTCCCTCACTTTTAACATAAGAAATACGGTATTGTCCCTGACAGTACTAGCCATGAGCCATAAGGACATTCTCAAAATATTTATAAAGTCAGGGAAGAGAACATTTATCATCATTTATTAAGCACCTTCTACATGTCAGATTCTGCGAATTTTATGTATTAATGCATCAAATCCTCACAAGTTTAACAGACAGGTGGCAGGATTCTTATTTTACAGAAGAGGAGGCAAGCGTTCCTCTTATAGAAAAGATAGGGTAGTTTATATAAAGAATTCTAGCTAGCAAAACTCATAGCCAGAATTCAAACCTTTGTTTTATTTCAGAACCCCTGCTTTCTAAGGTTATATGTAAGAATTTGGTGACATCATGTATTTAATTTCTAGAGTCTATTTTCCTCTGTGGTGGAATTTCTCATGTAGAAGGATAGAGCATTCTGGGTTTCCCTGGTTTCTGCTCTGCTGTTTGTAGACCTACCAGGCTAACTATATCCTTAGCTTATAATAACTACTCTGAATCCCTCTCTGTTCACCTCGGTTAGACTTGGTGAATTGAACTTTTTATATATATATTGATTTCAGAGAGGAAGGAGAGGGAGAGAGAGATAGAAACATCAATGATGAGAATCATTGATTGGCTGCCTCCTGCACACCCCCTACTGGGGATTGAGCTTGCAACCCAGTCATGTGCCTTTGACCAGAATCAAAACCGGGGCCCTCCAGGCCAAGGCTCTGTCTACTGAGCCAAACCGGCTAGGGTGTGAATTGAACATTTTAAAGCTTCCCTTTCTCTTAGAGCAGAGCTAACTAGAGCTTCAGGGATGGGCTTTCCCTTTAGGCCTTTTGAGCTAAGGATCTTATCACTGAATGCTTAGTGACCTCTGTGGCACAAGAGTCACCTTTCACAATTTTACTTACAACCCCTTCATTCCTTCATTGAAAGGCTTCATCTACCCGAAGTTGAGAAAGTGGATGGGCAGGCATTTAATGGAAGCTCAAACGTAAAATGCTATTCTGAAAACCTACCTGAACCCTTTTTCTAAACCAAGAGGTGATGTGTAGAGAGAAGGGGAGTCATAAGCAGGGACTGAGATTCATATTAACATTGGTAAGGACTCTGTTATGCTAGCTCTCCTTACCCTTCTCTCTCCTCGCCCCACCCAACAACAAGAACCTTACCTGTTAGAAGAACCTCACCTAAGGAATAAAAGCAGAAAATGTTCCAAAGCAATGATGAAGTAAGAAGACATCTAAACTTGCCAGGAATCAATATACAAATCCATGAAGGGTTTAATGAAGAACTAAATTAATGAAAAAGCTAAGGTGAATAATAGTATTCTTTTTATGTTTTAGGCAGGACCAGATGATATTAGGAACTTTGATGCAGCGTTTACGGAAGAAACAGTTCCATATTCTGTGTGTGTGTCTACTGACTATTCTATAGTGAACGCCAGTGTACTGGAGGCTGATGATGCATTCGTTGGTTTCTCTTATGCACCTCCTTCAGAAGACTTATTTTTGTGAACATTTTGCTATCCGGGAACCATTGAGCAAATATAAGCCTATGTACAGATGAGACTGAAATTCCTGTTTGTGTGAATATATTCAAATATGTTTAGTGCCTCTTTTTTTACATATAATGTTAACAACTATGAAAAATGTATTTTCTGCTCTATGTAAGAAAATAGTGCATTTCAAAGAGCTAAGTTTGGAATTAAAATTTGTATTCTTGTTTATTAAGCTTATTTTTAAACAGAAATTTTAAAAGCTATTGTTCTTAGCATTAACCTATTTTTTAAAGAAAACTTTTTTGCTAATGACTGTTTTTTTCCCCCCAAGTTTACACTAACACCTACCCAAGATAGACTGTTTTTCAACAGCCTATTTCAGTTCTGTTAACATATATTAATGCCTTTGTAACTCTCTACTTTGATCTTTGTTCTCAGATCAGAACTATGCAATTTGTATGTGGTTGTTTAAGCAGAAACCATGTCTGTCCATAATCACTGCTTGCCATAGTCAGTCTTGGTAGGATTAAAGTGTAAAAGCATAGTTAACACATTGGCTGCTAATTAACACTTTGAGTAACTGTTCATTCTGCAGGTCAAATTAAAAAGTAACAAAAGGAGGCCCTGGCTGGGTAGCTCAGTTGGGTAGGGCATTGTCCTGATACACCAAGGTTATGGGCACATACAAGAATCAACCAATGAAAGCATAAATAAGTGGATCAACAAATCTCTCTCTCTCTACATCTCTGCCTCTCTCTCTCTCTCGCCCAAGTCAATAAAAAGAAAAGTAACAAAAGGAAATCCTTTGCTTTTGAAATACCAATTTAAATTCATGAATTATTTTTCTTCTGGAGTAAAAGTAAATATTTAATAGTTGACATTTTAAGTATTCCCAAACATCTGAAGGATTTATTTTTTTTTAGGTGGTGCCAAAATGAATGTATCTGTGTCATGTATTTATATTACAAATACATTCTATTTATGTTCTTTTTGGTCTTTTGAATGTTTAATATACTGTTAAGTAGGTCTAAATCTTGGTATTTCGTTTTGCAAATAGCTTTTCAAAACTGTCTCCCTAATTGGTTGTTAAGTGGAAAATATTAAGCTTTCTAGAATATTTACCTAATTGGGAATTAAAAAGTAGAATAGCAAATTCAGGATTAATATAAATGTGTACAATTTTACTATAGTGTAACAGAAGTTAAAAAAAATTCAGATAGATGCCTAGGATCTTATGTATCTTAGAAAATGTATGGGAAATTGGCCTTAAAGTCATACTAAAAACCAACTAACTTGTGTACTTGTAATTGTAAAAGAATGCTTATCTTGAAATTCTGATTTTGAGACTTTGTAAGTCATGTAGGAAACATTGTGAAAGAATTTAGTGACCCAGTTTAGATGCTTCAAGAACAAGCATTCTTTCCATGTAATTTCTCTTAAGAAATCACAAAAGCATTTCACACCAATACCCTTTGGTTTAAAAATGTTCAGCTGAATGGGGGGAAGGGAGTGTGCTTTTCTTAGATATAATAATATTTGCATTCAATACACTGAATCTTCCTTTAGAAGTAAAACTTTAATAACAACACTGTAAATATTTGGTTTATTTGGTACTACTGTAAGTTCTCCTTTTATACAAAGCTCTTTGCTTATAAAGCAAAATAAAGACTAGTTTCTTGTATGATTTTTTTACTCAGCCACTCCTTAATTAAACTGCCAAAAACTCAAGTGCAATATTGTATATTTTTAAGAACAAATTTAAAATAGAATGTTGCTGTTTTTTGGATCTCAAAAAAATACAAATCTTACAGAGTGTAATAAAACTAGCAAAAAGATTAATGATCATCTAATGCCTTTCATTACTTTACATTAAAATTAGTGATAGTTACAGTATCATTACAAAATGAATTTTATATATATATATAATTTTGTTTACTGATGCATATATATATATATATATATATATATGGAAGACAAGTAAAATTTTAACTCAATAGTTGAACATGTAAAAATTACTAGATTATTCCATATCGCAAGGTGATTATTCTTTTATTTGAAACCCTGAAGTGTACGCAGGTGAGTTTCAGGTGGCTTGAATACCTTAAAGTGATATGCCAAGTTTTGTGTGTAAATGAAATCCACTTAGGGCAGGGATTGCTATATAGCTTGGTTCAGATGCTCAAAAGGATTCATTGCTATAATATGATAGGCTTCCTTCGCTGCCACCTTGTTCTTCTTTACTCACCTAACACTAAGAGAAATTACTCTCCAACTTCCCTGAAAGCATTTCAATTGGAGATTTATGTCATTTACTAGTATTTAGCTTTTTTGTGTCTTACCAGTATTGTATAATCATCCATTTGTAATGTTTTAACATTCCTCAGTAGGTGAAAGGTTTCCTACACAAAAATATTTCTCATTTTATTTCTTTAATTTTTGCAGAGATAATTAAGTCAGAAAGAAATATAGCTGTCTTAAAATGTTACCTTTTAGTTATTCAAAGTCAAAATAGTGGAGAATAATTTAAAGTGATGTTACACAAAGAAAAGAGCCAATAGAGAAGTATAAGCTCAGCATGATATAGCAATAAAATAGCCAACCAAAGGGTCCTATATCCTATACTAAAAAGTTATTTTTACATAATGTCTTGAAAATGATGGATCACCATATGAATCTTGAGGATTAGTGTAAAACAATAACATCACTCTACATAACCCCACTTACTGGAAGAAACAGACAGTTGGTGATTTTAGAAACCTTGCATGCAAACATGACAGGAGTTTTTATGGTAAACTCTCCTTTGCAGGAATATATATCATGGATTCACCATTTCTTCTAAAGTATTTTCATAATTTTCTTTTTATTAGGGAACAGAGATTTCCCCTTCAATACTAGTTAAATCTTTGTGAGAAAGTCTATAATGAGTTGTCAGCATTTAAGTGTTTCTATGCTTTTATTAACTCATGGAATCCAGAGGCTTATATACAGGAAAACACCCACATGGTCAAATTTGATCGTCTTGGATTTGTTCAGTCTTCCCAGATAGTAGGTATAGCCTTGAAGTGTTGAATTTTTTTTTCTGCCTCAATGTTAGTAATAATGCAACAACAACAGTTTACTTTGTTTACTGATGCATTGATGTTGAATGCTAGCAATTTATTTAGTAAGATATCCCCTAGCAGTGTGCCTAAATTAGATATCAAGTCCCAGCTGGTTTGGCTTAGTGGATAGAGTGTTGGCCTGCAGACTGAATGGTCCCAGGTTCTATTCCAGCCAAGGGCACATGCCCAGGTTGCGGGCTCCATCCCCCTGCCCCATAGGGGGCGTGCGGGAGGTGGCCAATCAATGATTCTCTCTCATTGATGTTTCTATCTATCCCTCTCGCTTCCTCTCTGAAATCAATTAAAAAATAAAAATTAGATATCAAAAGCAAATAAACTGTTCTTGTTTGCAGATGAATATCTTTGTAGAAAATCCAATAGAACATGATCTCACTCATCTGGGGGAAATAATGAACAACATAAACTGATGAACAAAAACAGACCCAGAGACAGGGAAACATCAATGAGACTGTCAAACCTCAGAGGGAAGGTAGGGGAGGGTGGGGGTAAAGGGGAGAGATCAACCAAAGGACTTGTATGCATGCATATAAGCCTATCCAGTGGTCACGGACAACAGGAGGGTGGGGGCATGCGTGGGGAGGGGTTTGGGATGGGAATGGGGGGATGAGGACAAATATGTGATACCTTAATAAAGAATTAATTAAATAAAAAATAAGTTACAAAAAAAGTTATGGAACTAATAAGTGATTATAATGAGATTGCATCATGCAAGGTTACTATACAAAAATAACTTTCTTATATACCAGCAATTTGAAATTAAAAACACCATTTACATTAGCAACCCCTCAAAAAAAAAAAAAAAAAAAGGTATGAATCCTAATAAAATATGTGTAAGATCTATATGAGGAAAACTACCTTCTCTCTGACAGATTTGCCTATTCTTGACATTTCATATAAACAGAATCACAATATTTGGCTTTTTGTGTCTGGCTTCTTTCGCTTTGCATAATGTTATAGCACGTATTAGCACCTCATCCCTTTTTATGGCCAATTGACTCCACTGTACGGATATACCACACTTTATCCACTTTATCACTATGAATAATCCGATGAACATTCTTGTATAAATTTTTGTGTGAACGTTTGTTTCAAATTCTCTCATATCTATGTATATGTATAATATGTGGCTTGGGATTGTTGGGTCATCTAGTAGCTCTGTTTAGTCTTTTAAGGTAGTCCCCGGAATGTTTTCCAAATTGACAGCCCACTAGGAAAGTTTTTATTTGTTTAAGCAAATATGGGCACTGCTGGCCTGTGATAAAATGACAACCAATGGTTTCTATCTTTTTTGCTTTGCTTTGCTTTGCTTTGCTTTGCATGGAGAGAGCTGGAGTGATTGAAGGGGCCAAACGCATGTGGGCCCGGTTGCCCTGGTGACTGGGAGGCGCTGTCCCGGCAGCCCTTGCGCCGCCGCCAACGGACGGAAGCTGCGCGCGTGCGCGCTCGGGCTTCCCTGGGCCGCTGGCTGGGGGAGGCGCGCGGCTGGCGGAGGTCTGTGTGTGCAGGAGCGGGTGTCCCGCATTGCTGGGCTGGGGCCCGCGCAGTCCTGAGGTTGGTGCTGTGCGTGGGAGGGGTCTTGGACCCCTGGGTGCGAGGCCGGATTCGCTTTCGGCGGCGTTGCGTGTGAGGTGTTTTCCTTCTGACGTGGCCGGTAGCGAAGACCCGCTGGGGTCCAAGGGAACCGGCGCTTGGGTTCTTTAGACTGTGAGGAGGAGGCTAGAATGTGATCCACGTTCGCTTAATTAATGCTTTCCGCGGGCTTGCAAGTCTTTTTCTCCACTTCCCCCACCCACGCCCAGGACCTCTGCTTTACAGGCTGTTTCAGGCTACCGAATCCGGCCTGATTCACCGCGTCCTGGTGCTTATCTGGGTGCCTGTGCCAAGAGCCGGTCACATCCTCTCTCCAATGAACTTGAACGTTTTCCCGCTCTTCTCCGAGGTTCAGTATTTGCGTTAGAGCAGCAGGAGCATCCACCCGCACCCGAGTTGAAAATCCACGCGCAGGCTGGTCACCAGGTCCAGTGTGAAACTATAAAAGTCCAGAATCCATCTCCTCTGTGCCATCTCATTTCTGATGCCATAGATCGGACCGTCTGTCTGTCAGGACTGTTTCAATAGCTAGAAACGGATTGTCACTCTTCCTCTATTCCAGCCCATTTCCCACATGAACAGCAGGCACTGGTTCCCAAAATAATCTGACTGTACTGCTTGTTAACGGCCCTGGCTTTTCTTTGCCTGTGTAATGGTCACGGGCTCAAAAGCTTTCATAATCTGGTTGGGTCTCACCCAATCACTTCATTATCCACGAGAGGCCTGGTGCATGAAATTCATGCACTGGTGGGGGGGGGGTCCCTCAGTGTGAGAGGGCAAGGCTAGGCCGAGGGACCCCACTGGTGCATGATCAGGGCTGGGAAGGGATGCGGGAGGTTGGCCAGTGGGGGAGGGGCCGGGGGAGGACTCCAGGGCGTGTCCAGCCATCTTGTTCAGTCCCCATCAGCCGGACCCCAGCAGCAAGCTAACCTACCAGTTGGAGCATCTGCCCCCTGGTGGTCAGTGCACATCATAGCGAGCCGTTGAGTGGCCTTAGCATATCATTAGCATGTTATGCTTTGATTGGTTGAACGGATGACCAGACTCTTAGCATATTAGGCTTTTATTATATAGGATTATATAGGACTAGAGACCCGAAGCACGAAACTCATGTAAGAGGCTCGGCCCTCGCAGCCCCAGCTGCCTCTGCTTGGCCCTCGCAGCCCCAGCTTCGTCTGGAAGGTTGTCCAGACGGTTGTTCTGCTGTTTGGCCATTCGGTCAATTTGCATATTATGCTTCTTTTATTATAGATAGCCTCCCTTCTTTCAGCCCCAGAAATCTTATGTCCTAATGAAGCACAGATGTATTACCCTGAACACAACATACGCTTTAAGATGTATTGTAGGAACTTAGGGCCCTAGAGACATGGACTCTGAAGTTTCCCCCATCTAATAGCAGAAAGGACAGTCTCAGTTACATTTCTTTGAAAAGTGGCCTAAACTCCGAGTAGGTCTAAAAACATATTTTACTCATTTGTATCCCCGTGCCTAGGACAGTCTGGTATCCAACAAATAGTAAATGCCCAATAAATATTTAATAATGAGTAAATGTGATGGTCATTATTTCTGACTTTTCTAAATTGACAACTCCTTGAACACAGGATCCACTCTTAATCATTTTACCCCTAGCACTTAACACAAGTATTGGCAGATACTGTTTCCAATTATGTTTGCTGTTCTTTAAATGAATTTTACATATTCCACCCTTGTTACTATGGTTTAATGTTTTATGTTGGTCAGTATTGAAGATTTAAATCCAGAAGAGGTTTTATCATCTGATACAACTCTTTCATTTTGATTTTCCCCTAGAACAGGGGTGGGCAAACTTTTTGACTCGAGGGCCACAATGGGTTCTTAAACTGGACCGGAGGGCCGGAACAAAAGCATGGATGGAGTGTTTGTGTGAACTAATATAAATTCAAAGTAAAGGAGCGGAGGGGAGAGCAAGAGAACCCTCCGCTCTTTCGGCTCCGCGGGCCGGATAGAACAGCCGAACGGGCCGGATACGGCCCGCGGGCCGTAGTTTGCCCACGGCTGGCCTAGAAGCTAGGAAATGCTGGGTCTAGTATCAAGTTCTCAGATTTTGTAGGTTAACTACACTTTGTAACTTAGATTGAATTTATGAAATAACTTTTGCCACTTTTTTTTTTTAAACAACACCTGCAAGTGGACCTCATCATCCAATATTTATTTCAGGCAGCATTTTTTGAATACCTACTTTGTAAAGAGACATTTGAGGCTGCTGTTCTTAAGTTTGCAATCTTGTAGAGACCCTTATAACCTAGTGTTGATAAACATGTGATTTGGCAAAAGAAAACACAGTTTTGTTTCCCTTTGGATAGGGATTTCTTAAAGTTGGAAATTGTATTTTGTTTTATCTCACTGTCAATTTTAAGTTGCACAGCTGTAAAGTTTTATTAGAGGTCTTCAATGTACATTTTAAATATTTTTATTTCTAGGTATTCTCATCTGTAGTCTTTACCAGCCATTGTGGTTTAATCAATTAGTAACAGAGAAGAATCATTAACTAGGAGAAAATGTCAAATCTAAAAATGAAAGAGGCAGCCCTTATCTATCTTGACAGAAGTGGAGGGCTCCAAAAGTTTATAAATGATTGCAAATACTACAATGGTATGTTCTGCAAAGGTAACTTTATTTTAGAAACTTTAAAATACCTGCATATGACTATCCTCATTTTTATATTTGTGTATTTTTGCAGATTCAAAACAAAGTTATGCTGTCTATCGATTCAATATTTTAGTAAACCCCTCTGATATTGTTGAATTAGATGCTGAACTTGGAAATCACATTTTACATCATCCTGTAAAAGCTGCTGAAGTTTTTCAATCAGTAAGTTAAAGAAAGAAATAATTTTATGCCACATGAAATTTTTGGTAACTTTTTTGTTTGTTTGAAATCACAGGTCTGTTTTATTGCTGTTAAAACTCTCTCATTAATTGGACAATTACAGACTGAAACTCAAGTAAGTTTTAGTTAAATTAAATAAAGAAAACAAATATACAATACTTTTAAGATGAATTAAATATTATGTTTTTTTTGTTTATTAAAATAAAATTTTCTAAGTTAAATGGAATATCTTACATACGCTTCTTTGTTTCCTGTATTATCACTTATAACATTAAACATTTTGATAATAAAATATTTCCAACATACCCCTAAATAAAGGGACTAATATGACAAACCTGCATATATCTATCACTCACATTTAATAGTTTATAATATTTTGCCATGCCTGTATCATCAACATTTTTTCTGAAATATTTTAAAACAAATCCCAGATACTCTTATTATTTCACCCCTACATAGTTTAGTATCAACCTCTAAAAATTGTGGACATTTTTCTTACATACTAGTAACCACAGTGACATTACCACCCCTTATAAAAATAACCATAATTTCTTGGTATCATTATAATATCCAGTGTGTATTTAAATTTACCCAGTTGGGGCCTCAAGAATGTCTCATGGTTAATTTGTTCAAAACAGGGTCAAAGCACAGTCTACACATTAAAATTGGTTTTTACATCTCACTAAATCTCTCTTAGTGTAAAGCCATTTTTCTCCCTCTCCCTTTTTATACCATTGAATTTTGGAAGAAACTAGTTAATTGTTCTGTAAAATGTCACATAATCTAAATTTAACTGATATGTTCTTGTGGTATTTGACTTGCCCCTTGCTATACCCCATATTTCTGGAAAATAGAAATTGGCTCTTAAGACTTGCTTAGATTGAGATTCAACTCATTTTGACAACAATACATCATAGTTACTACCGTGTTTCCCCGAAAATAAGACAGTGTCTTATATTAATTTTTGCCCCCAAAGACATGCTAGGTCTTATTTTCAGGGGATGTCTTATTTTTCCATGAAGAAGAATACAGTACACATTTATTGTTAAATGAAAATAAAGGAAATTTATTACCTGTATACGGTACAGCAGTACGGTAGTTGTCAACACAAACCAGACAAACTGTGAATCCTACAGTATCAAGAATTTACTCATTTATTCAATGACAATCATGTCATCATCTTCTGGAACATCATCATAACAATCCAATTCCTGAACTTCCTGGTGAATTTCTTGTGACTCCATTTCTTTCAGAATCAGTGGACCAAGTCTCTCATGTTTAGCAATAGCACTATCTTTAAATGAGTACTTCTTGTCAAGGCAGCCTGCTCGCAGTGCATTTGCAATGCAACTGTCAGTGATTTTCTCCCATGAATTCTTCACCCAAGTTACAACTTCTTGCAGTTTAGGTTTCACAAAGTTTCCACGCTGATTTCTCTCCATTCTATTTTCAATGTAGTCATTAATTTCCATGCGCAAATTGTCTTTGAATGGCTTGTTTATTGCAATATCAAGAGTCTGGAGATAGGCCGTCATTCCTGCGGGAATCATTATCTGATCTATTTTTCTTTCGTGAAGAAATGTCTTCATGTCTTTAGCGCGGTGAGTGCTGGTTGCATCCCAGACTAGCAGACTTCTTTGGCTCCCTCGCATAACAAGCGGCAGCATTAAATCGACCCACTTCCTTATAACTGCTTGTGTGGCCCAGGCTTTTTCAGTTTCAAGAATAAAAACGCCCAAAACACGTTCAATCTTTTCCTTCTTGCCCTTAGAAATGATTAAAGGTGGGATTTTAGTGCCATCCAGACGAATTGCCAAAATACAGGAAACACGTGCACTTTCGTAAGCAGTGGAGGGAATGTATGCTAAGGAGGCACCCCGCTGTTCAATTGTTGTTTGAGATGATTGGCCCATAAACACTGCAGTTTCATCCATAGCAATCATGTTGGAAAAACTGTATTTAGAGAAGTCAGCATCATCAATAAAGGACTTGAATGCAAGTGCTCGCTTAATAACTTGAGTATCTTCCAACCTAAACAATGTTGTAGATCTTCTTAAAGACAGTTCACTTCGCTGAAGGAAATTATCCAGCCAGTGTTGTGATGCTTTGAAGTCTTTGGGGGCTATGTCAAACTGTGGTGCCATTGCAAGGGCAAATTCTTGAATCTGAGCCCTATTCACAACCAAAGCCTTTGCTCTCCTGTCAATAACCCATTCACAGATCAGGTCTTCCAGCTCGGAAAATAATGGTTGCCGACCTGATCCACACTTGCGCTTTTTAGCATTTCCCTTGTCCACTTGTTCAATGAGGTTACCATACTCTGCTCGCCATTTTCGGACCAATCGGATACTCGACATCTTCTCTTTGCAGAAAGCAGTAAGATTTTGGCCCCAAGAGTCTTCCACGATTCCTTTCTTGTACTCCACGGAGTAGCCTTTTCTTTTTGCGCTCATTTCTAGGGGTAAAAAAAAAAGGAATTGGGGTATCAAGGTGGGGGGAGAGGGATCACTCAAAATGACACAGGGGGGACCAGAGGGGGGAATCAAAATGGCACAGGAGAATCAGAGGGGGGATTACCATTTTAGTAACCCCTTTTGATCCTCCTGTGTCATTTTGATTGCCCCCTCTGATCCTCCTGTGTCATTTTAAGTGATCCCCCTCCCCCCACCCCTGTGCCACTGAACACCTTCACCAGACATCCCCCCTACCCCTTTATCAGACATTTACCCCCTGGGGCCTGCCTGGGGACTGTCACTGGGCTTGCTGGGGCCTGGATCTGGGCTGGAGCAGGGTCTGCCACTGACTGAGAACCTTCAGTCATCATGAAGGTGGCCGCAAGCATCAGGTAGTGTCACCAGAGACAGACCAGCACTCACCACCTTCACCGCATCCCGTCCACTTTAATCCTCCTGTTCTACATGCATCTGCGAAAGTCTCCTCCTCTCTCCCACCCCGCGCTCACCGCTCACTCCGACCTCCGCTCCGCCTCCACACAGCAGTGACGTCAGGACTCCGCGTAACGTCACTGGTTGCTAGACGCCAGTCGGGGCGGCCCTAGTGACCAGTTTACGGTAAATTAATTTTCATTCTGAGACAGAGCCTGGGGGCCTTATTTTCGGGGGATGCCTTATATTTCACTCAGAAGGAAACCTGTAAGTAGGTCTTATTTTCGGAGGATGTTTTATTTTTGGGGAAACACGGTATCATAGTTCATTACATTTCATTAGGAGAACTATACTACCTGTTGTCCCAATTTTAGCAATGCCACAATTCATCAGTGAGTTTAGGTGTTGTCAGCCAGATCCCTGCAATATACAGTTTCCCTATCACCTTCCATCTAAAGGGTTTTGCAGCCATTGATGATCATTACCTAGAATCTATTATTTTGTTAAGATTCAAAATTGTGATTTTTCTAACTTTAGCATCCTTTGAGAATGTATTAACTGAAATCATTCTATAAGAGAAGTTTTCTTTCATCATCTGTTTGGTTACCCTGAAATACAATTTGTACAAGAAAGGCAGAATAAATGTTTGATTATTTCCATTTATGAATTTTCAGAGTAATGAGTTGAAATCTAGCCTCTAATGATGACCAATAATTATTTTGGTTTTTGTTCTTTTTTGAAAATAATTATGAGGAACTCATGAATTTTTAAGTATATCTGATATGTTTCAATGAATCTTTGTCATTCTTTTTGATGCTTTTATTATCCTACCTTTGGTCTTTGGGTATCCCTTAAAGTTTGCTCCTGTCCCCTTTGGGCCCATCCCATTAGTTGTTGTTGTTTTTTAATTGATTGATTTTAGAGAGTGAAGAAATTGGGGGGGGGGGGGAGAGAAACATTGATTTGTTGTTCCACTTATTTATGCATTAATTGGTTGATTCTTATATGTGCCTTGACCAGGGATCAAACCTGCAACCTTGGCATATCAGGACAATGCTCTAACCAACTGAGCTACCCAACCAGAGCCATCCCATTAGTTGTTTTTTTGTCGTGTTTTTTTTTTTTTTTGTGTGTGTGTGTGTGTGTTTTTAAATATATTTATATTGATTTCAGAGAGAAAGGGAGAGGGAGAGAGAGAGATAGAAACATCAATGATGAGAGAATCATTGATTGGCTGCCTCCTGCATTCCCCCTACCAGGGATTGAGCCCCCAACCCGGGCATGTGCCCTTGACTGGAATCGAACCTGGGACCCTTCAGTCCACAGGCCGACGCTCTATCCACTGAGCCAAACTATAAAAAGCCATTAGTTTTTTATAGCTCCCTTGGTTTCTAGCACAAGGAGATGTACCAGGTCCATCTGGTATATTTTCTGCCCCAGACCTGGAATCAGCCATTTCTCCCGAGGAGATCTGGTTCTTTTTAGTGATAAATTATATTTAGCAATCACAATCTGGGCAGTAGAAGTGTTTTATATTTTTTCAGTGGCTATATCCAGGAAATGTGTATTTTTTAGGGAAAATTATTAATTAAAAATGATATTTTCAATTAAAATGTAAGATTTTAAGGGTTTTGCATCTTTAATTGTATATTTAAGTATCTTTTATGTTTAAAATTTCAGTTTCTAATAACACTAACAAATCATTTACTTGATTTACCCTACAAATATACATATATAATAATGCAAGCCCAATTGGATCTGCAGTTTTTATTAATACAATTTTTATGTTCTTATTAGATTAATATAGTGCTGAAGTTAACACATTTACCTTCGCTGCCAAGTTATAGTCTTAATTGTTGTGAGTTTCCACTTGATTACACATCTCAAAGATTTTATATGATGCAAGGGATTGTGATTGCAATGACAACTGTAACCAAGTATACACAAGGAGCAAGATTTCTTTGTTCAGATGAAGCATGCCCTCTTTCAAAAGGTAAATATTAAAATGTAAAATAAAGACATTAAGCAATTAATTGTTTAATCCTAAATCATGGTTACAATTAGTTCTAAAACATTCACAGAGTAGAAAGAATGCTACAAAATATGGTGTCTCTCAGTGTTTATAAGCTGAAATGCATTCATTTTTCCCCTCCTCTTATACCAACTTAATAGGTGCTCTTGTATTGCTGAAGTACTTGTTCTCACATTGTTTCATAAGTGTTTGTTCGTGCTGTTCCCACTCCATGCAGTATCCTCTCTCAACCCTTTGGCTTAACTTCCCTTTAGTCCTTCTCCAGGACATCTTCCCCATTCATCTTCATCTCTCATTGGGTTGGATGCCCTCCTCTCTTCTCTCTGTAAATGAATACTACATACTGAAATTATGTTTCTTAATGCTTCCTATTGAAATTGTGTGTTTAAGTATTTATACACCAGTGCCTTAGCACAGTGTTTGGCAAGAAATAACCATCAATAAATGTTAGTTGAACTGTTCTGAACCCACACACAGAATTGAATTAATTATACTTTGAATTAGATTAATTTTAAAGGACTGAAAATGGATAGCTAAATCCAAAAGCAAATTTAGCTTACTTCTGTTCTCTTCTTTTCAGGATTTCAGTATATAAGAGTGCATGCGCCTGGTGCTACAGAATCTGCAACAGTAAGAAATGACTTTTTGTGTAATCTGTGTTCTTCTTCACTTCAAGAAGACAGAAAATTTAGAGTGCTTGGTGGTAAAAACGCTTTTACATTTGTAATTTTAAATATAGTGTCTAATATTTTACTGTGGAAATTAAGTTGAATACATATTCTAATAACATTCTTTTTTTGCTCTTTGCGTTAAGATAAACAGATAGTTGAAATGATTAATGCAAAGGCACTTCATGCTTTTCAAGGATATTCTAATAACCAGCCAATTAGGTTTCAATCTTTTACAATTTTCCTAAGAGGTAAGTTCTATTTGAACTAAAAGCAAGTTGCTATAAGATACATAAAATACGTAATTGAGTTCCTTACGCTTTTATATTATAAATGGTACTTCTTCACAGTTGTCCCCCTTTATCCATGGTTTCACTTTCCATGGTTTCAGTTACCTGTGGTCAACCATGGTCTGAAAATATTAAATGGAAAATTCCCAAAATAAACAATTCGTAAGTTTTAAATTGCACACCATTCTGAGTAGCATGATGAAATCTCCCAGGATGTGAATCATCCCTTTGGCCAGTGTCTCCATGTTGTACACGCTCCCTGCCTGTTTGTCACTTAGTAGCCATTTAGGTTATCATATCAACTGTCAAGGTATCACAGTGCTTGTGTTCAAGTAAGTAACACTTATTTTACATAATAATGCCACATTCACTTAACTTTTACTTATATTGTTATAATTGTTCTATTTTATTAGTAGTATTATTGTTAATCTCTTACTGTGAATAATTCATAAACTTTATCATAGGTATGTATGTATAGGAAAAAACAGATTATATAGGGTTTGGTACTATCTGTACTTTTAGGCATCCCCTGGGGGGCCTTGGAATGTATATCCCACATATAAGGGGAGACTGCTATAGATTAAAAATGATAGGTCATCTTATTCTTCAGTGTTTTAAAGAGTCATATTTAGCTTTGTGTCAATTATTCATTTAGTTATACAACATTCACTTAAAAAGATATTAGAACTTGCTATGTCCCAAGCACATGACTAAGGCTCAGGGTCATGATTATTTTATTTATGGTAATGATCTCCCATTATTCTATATGTGTGTCCTATGTAAATATTGGAGTTATTATTTTAGAATACTAGGGGCCCAGAGCACAAATTCGTGCACCTTGAAAGGAACTGTGGGCAGCGAGGCTGCGGTAGGCACAGGGGTAGGTCTCAGCCCATCCTCCACACCCCTGCCTGGCCTCTCCTGCCACGGCCCCCGGTCCCCTGTCTGTTGGCAGCCCCACTCCCGCCACCACCACTCCCACATGCTGACGGCACTGGCCCCACTTGTACCTGCTGACAGTGCGGAGCAATTGGGGCTGGCGCCAGCAGCAGGTACGAGTGGAGCCAGCTCCAACAGCAGGTGCAAGTGGCGGCTGCCGGCCCCGATTGCCCCTCAGGAGCAGAGGGAGGTGGAGAGGCCCTCGGGCGATCGGGGCTGGCAGCTGCCGCTCACACCCGCTGATGGCGCCAAGCGATCAGGGCCAGCGCTGGCAGTGGGTGCGAGCGGGGCCATTGCCAGCAGTGGGTGCGAGAGGTGGCTGCCAGCCCCGATCGCCCCTCAGGAGCAGGGGGAGGTGGAGAAGTCCTGAGGGATGATTGGGGCCAGCAGCCGCCGCTTGCACCCACTGATGGCGCCAAGCAATTGGGGTAATAGCAGGGCCAGTGCCAGCAGCAACTGTGAGTGCCGGGCGGGACCATGGTGCACGGGAGCAAAGAATTTTCAGTAACCACCAGAGGTTCAACCCAGTGACAGTGACTGGCACCCCGCCTTGGCCTGGTGCCCTCACTCATCTGCTCCATCATCCTGCTGTGGCTGATGCCCGCCATATTCCATGCTCTGCCACCTGCTGTCGATGCCTGCTATGTTCCGCGCGCACTCCCTGGTGGACAGCACACATCATAGTGATCAGTTGTTCGCTTGTTCTGCTGTTCGGTCTATTTGCATATTAGGGTTTTATATATATAGATAGATAGATAGGCTTCATGAGGGTAGGGACTTTGGTTTTTTACTGCTCATAAGGTCATCAGCTAGTACATGGCACAGCTGTGATTCAAACTCAGGCATTACAGTTTCAAAATATATGCTTATAACACTTCATTCTATTATATATTACTAGAGGCCCAGTGCACAAAATTCGTGCATGGAGGGGGGTTCCTCTGCCTGGCCTGCACCCTCTCCAATCTGGGACCCCTTGGGGGATGTCCGACTGCCAGTTTAGGCCTGTGGGATTGGGCCTAAACCGGCAGTTGGACATCCCTCTCACAATCTGGGATGACTGGCTCCTAACCACTCGCCTGCCTGCCAGACCCCTAACCCCTCTGCCTGCCTGCCTGATCGCCCCTAACCCCTCTGCTTGCCGGCTTGATCACCCCTACCTTGCCTCCCTCCCGGCCTGATCGCCCCTTCCTTGCCCCCTTGCCGGCCTGATCGCCCCTACCTTGCCCCCCTGCCAGCCTGATCGCCCCTAACCTCTCTGCCTGCCTGCCTGATCACCCCTAACTGCCTCTGCCTGCCTGCCTGATTGCCCCTAACTGCCCTCCCCTGCCGGCCTGATCTCACCCCCAACTGCCCTCCTCTGCCGGCCTGATCTCGCCCCCAACTGCCCTCCCCTGCAGGCCTGGTCGCCCCTAACTGCCCTCCCCAGCCAGCCTGATCTTGCCCAACTGCCCTCCCCTGCCAGCTTGATCACCCCTAACTGCTTCTGCCTCAGCCCCCACCAGCATGGCTTTGTCCAGAAGGAAGTTGGACGTCTGGAAGATGGCCAGTCGACCCGGTCTAATTATTACACTTTTATTAGTATAGATAGATTATATAGGATAGGATTGCTTAAATGGGGGGGGGGGGCGCGGCGGGGGAAGCCTTTTTTAGAAGGAGGAGATGCTCTTGGCAGACAAAAACACATAATCCCCTATCTGGACTGATAGCCAGCCATATGCACTGTACTGCCAAACTGGTCATTAAAAAATTGAATCACTTCCTTACACCTTACACCAAACAGCTGTTTCTCTTAAAACCCCTTCTCAGTCCTGACCGGTTTGATTCCGGTCAAGGGCATGTACCTTGGTTGCAGGCACATCCCCAGTAGGAGGTGTGCAGGAGGTAGCTGATTGATGTTTCTCTCTCATTGATGTTTCTAACTCTCTATCCCTCTCTCTTCCTCTCTGTAAAAAATCAATAAAATATATTTTTTTAAAAAAGCCCTCCTCAGATTCTGACTGCACCGAGCCCCAGTTCTGACTGCAGTGAACCCCAGTTCCAGGCGAGCCCCTGGGGACCCACGCTCTTGTGGGGGGAGTCTGGACTCTCAGGCGGAGACTCGAGCTGGGGAAGGCGGAGGACTGAAAGCGCACATGCGCGCAGGGGCGGGGCTGACAGGAAGCCAAGACTGAGACTCCACCCCATCCAAGCTGAGCACAGAGGCTATTGCAATTTGGCAAGTCTAATCCTATAAGGCTGTCTCCAGCACCGGGCTTCTCCCAGCATAGACACAGCTGATCCTTACAGCCAACTGGCCCGGAGGTCAATTCTTCCCAGTGATACCAACAACAATCAAGACTTAATTACAACAAGGCTGTACACACAGTCCACAAAGGGGTGCACCAAGAGTGTCCACCTCAGGTTAACTGGGGAAGCAGACCCACTGGGCCATATTGGAAACCTAGCACAAATATCTACCTTACCAACTCAGGGATTCAGTGAAAATGCGGGGTCAAAGAATCAGATCACAAACGAAAGAAATGGAGGAAAACAAACGACTGGATATAGAATTCAAAACCACCGTTATAAGACTTTTTAAGAATATCCTAGAAAAGGCCGATAAATATAACGAGACCCTCGAAGATATGAAAAAGGACCAACTAGAAATTAAACATACACTGACTGAAATAAAAAATATTATACAGAGACCCAGAAACAGAATAGAGGAACACAAGAATCAAGTCAAAGAATTGAAATACAAAGAAGCAAAAAACACTCAACCGAAAAAGCAAAAAGCAAAAAAAAAAATCCAAAAAGTTGAAGATAATGTAAGAAGACTCTGGGACAACTTCAAGCGTACCAACATCAGAATTATGGGGGTGCCAGAAGAAGAGAGAGAGCAAGATACTGAAAACCTGTTTGAAGAAATAATGACCGAAAACTTCCCCCACCTGGTGAAAGAAATAGACTTACAAGTCCAGGAAGCCCACAGAACCCCAAACAAAAGGAATCCAAAGAGGACCACACCAAGACACATCATAATTAAAATGCCAAGAGCAAAAGACAAAGAGAGAATATTAAAAGCAGCAAGAGAAAAACAGTTAATTACCTACAAGGGAGCACCCATACGACTGTCAGCTGACTTCTCAACAGAAATTATGCAGGCCAGACGGGAGTGGCAAGAAATTTTCAATGTGATGAATAGCAAGAACCTACAACCAAGATTACTCTACCCAGCAAAGCTATCATTCAGAATTGAAGGGCAGATAAAGAGCTTCACAGATAAGAAAAAGCTGAAGGAGTTCATCACCACCAAACCAGTACTATATGAAATGCTGAAAGGTATTCTTAAAGAAGAGGAAGAAGAAAAAAGTAAAGAGAAAAAATTATGAACAACAAATACATATCTATCAACAAGCCAACCTAAAAATCAAGTGAATTAAAAACCTGAGGAGCAGAATAATCTGGTGAATATAATAGAATCAGGGGCATAGAAAGGGAGTGGGCTGATAATTCTCAGGGGGAAAGGGGTATGGGGGGGTTCATGAAGAGAATGGACAAAAATCATACACCTATGGATGAGGACAGTGGGGGGGAGGTAAGGGCAGAAGGTGGGGTGGGAAAGGGGTGGAGGGGAGCTATGGGGGGAAAAAGGAGAAATAATTGTAATAATCTGAATAAAGATTTATTTTAAAAAAAAAATAATAAAAAAAAAAAAATAAAAAAGCCCTCCTCAGCCCCCACCTTAGGTTCTGCCTTCACAGTTCACCCAGAGTAGGTTCTGATTGGTCAGTTTCTATGCCAGTTAGCATCAAAGCCCCGCCTCCTAGTCAGCCATTGGCTCCTCACAATTCACCCAGATTTGGTTCTGATTGGTTGGTTTTTATGCCAGTCAGCATCTCCGGGCCTGATCATAGAGGTGGGGCTGATCAGCAGCCGCCCCCGACTGCTGGCGAGCGGGCTGAACTGCTGACCTCTGGGAGAGAGAGAGAGGCTTGGCTGCTGGCAAAGCCCGGAGAGAGAAGCAGGGTGATCAGACGCACAGCCTGGCATTTGGTCCAGGCTTCTGGCGAGCAGGCTGAACTGCTGACCTCTGGGAGAGAGAGAGAGAGGCTTGGCTGCTGGTGAGGCCTGGAGAGAGAAGCAGGGTGATCAGACGCATAGCCTGGCGTTTGGTCGAGCCTTCGGTCATTTTGGATGTTACAACCCTGGCTCTTTATATATCCTATATAATAAAAGGCTAATATGCAAATCGACCGAACGGCAGAATGACCGGTCGCTATGATGCACACTGACCACCAGGGGACAGACACCCAACACAGGATTTGCCCCCTGGTGGTCAGTGCGCTCCCACAGGAAGAGCGCCGCTCAGCCAGAAGCCCTGAGCCAGGCTCACGGCTGGCGAGCACAGCGGTGGTGGCGGGAGCCTCTCCTGCCTCTGCAGCAGTTGGACACAGGCTGGGCTGAGGGATCCCTCCTCCCCCAATGCATGAATGTTGTGCACCGTGCCTCTAGTATAGATATATAATCCATATATTACAATATCTATATAATAAAAGGATAATATGCAAATAGACTGAACGGCAGAACAACCGAACAACCAATCAAAGTGTAATATGCTAATGATATGCTAAGGCTGCTCAATCGCTCACTATGATGTGCACCAACCACCAGGGGGCAGATGCTCTGACCGTAGATTAGCTTGCTTCTGGGGTCCGGCTGATCGGGACTGAGTGAGATGGGCCAGACACGCTCTGGAGCCCTCCTGCGGTCCCTCCCTGGCCCGATCGTGCACCAGTGGGGTCCCTCAGCCTAGCCTGCACCCTCTTGCAATCCGGGACCCCCTCGGGGGATGTCGGAGAGCTAGTTTCAGCCTGATCCCACAGGCCACTCCCCTTGGGAGGGCGCCAGACTCAGGGCTCATGGCTGGTGAGCACTGCTGCGGCAGCATGAGCCTCTCCTGATCAGGACTGATTGGGCGCGAGTCCATGGCAGGCACAGTGGGGCCAGGATGAGCGGGAGCAGCAGGTAGGAGTGGCAGGCAGCGTTGGGCTGCGGGTTTCAGCTCGATCCCTGCAGGCCACCCAGAGGGACCCCACCCATGCACGAATTAGTGCACTGGCCCTCTAGTATAAATATAAGTGGCTATCCAACTTATATTTTAATAGAAAACCCTTTCTTCAAATAAACTCTTACATAGAACCCAAATAAATTTTTTTTAATTACATGAATAAAATTTGACCTTTTGGGGTTCATATCATAAAAGATAACCACTTCCCACACTACTTGCCTTCCTCTGGACCTTTCTTTTTTTTTTTTTTAAATAAATCTTTATTGTTCAGATTATTACAGGTGTTCCTCTTTTTTCCCCCTAGCCCCCCTCCACCTGATTCCCCACCCCACCCCATGCCCTTACCCCCCGCCACTGCCTTCATCCATAGGTGTAAGATTTTTGTCCAGTGTCTTCCCGCACCCCTCACACCCCCTCCCCCCTGAGAATTGTCAGTCCACTCCCTTTCTATGTCCCTGATTCTATTATATTCACCAGTCCATTCTGTTCTTCAGATTTTTTATTCACTTGATTTTTAGATTCACTTGTTAGTAGGTATGTATTTGATGTCATTTCATTTTGTTGTTCATAATTTTTATCTTTACCTTTTTCTTCTTCTTCCTCTTCTTAAAGAACACCTTTCAGCATTTCATGTAATCCTGGTTTGGTGGTGATGAACTCCTTTAGCTTTTTCTTGTCTGTGAAGCTCTTTATCTGACCTTCAACTCTGAATGATAGCTTTGCCGGGTAGAGTAATCTTGGTTGTAGGTTCTTGCTGTTCATCACTTTGAATATTTGTTGCCACTCCCTTCTGGCCTGCATAGTTTCTGCTGAGAAATCAGCTGACAGTCGTATGGGTGCTCCCTTGTAGGTAACTAACCGTTTTTCTCTTACTGCTTTCAAGATTCTCTCTTTGTCTTTTGCCCTTGGCATTTTAATTATGATGTGTCTTGGTGTGGTCCTCTTTGGATTCCTCTTGTACGGGGTTCTGTGTGCTTCCTGAACTTGTAAGTCTATTTCTTTCACCAGGTAGGGAAAGTTTTCTGTCATTATTTCTTCTAATAGGTTTTCAATATTTTGCTCTTTCTCTTCTTCTGGCACCCCAAAAATTCGGATGTTGGTACGCTTAAAGTTGTCCCAGAGGCTCCTTACACTATCTTCATATTTTTGTATTTTTTCTTTTTGTTTTTCTGGTTAGGTGTTTTTTGTTTCCTCATATTTCAGATCTTTGGTTTGATTCTTGGGGTACGTTGATCTACAGTTGAGTTTCTGTATATTCTTTATTTCAGACAGTGTATGCTTAATTTCTGACTGGTCCTTTTCCATTTTTTTGGCATTCTCATTAAGGTCCTTGAAGGTCTCACTAAGCTCCTCGGAGGTCTCATCAAGTTTCTCGGCGGTTTTTAGAAGATTCTTGAGTAACCTTATAAATGTGGTTCTGAACTCTATGTCGTCCATTAGTTTGCTTTCCTCCATTTCTCTCATTCGTGACATGTTTCTTTGTCTCCGCATTTTGCTGCTTCCTTATGTTGATGGAGTGGCTTTGTGTGGTAGGTGACCTATAGGGGCCAGTAGCTCAGCCTCCCCAATCACCTGAGGTGGACGCCTTTGGTACACCCCTTTGTGGGCTGAGTGCAAAGTCTTGGTGTAGTTAAGCCTTGATTGCTGTTGGTACACAGGGAGGAATTGACCTCCAGGCCATTTGGCTGTGAGGACCCGCTGTGTCTATAATGGAAGAACTGCTGCGCTGGAGACACGCTTATGGTGCAGGACTTGTTTCAGTGGGGCTTTGGTGCTCACTGAGTCTGCCTCTTGAATGTATCACTTATGGATGTGAGGAGTTGAAATCTAGTGTCTCACACTGACCACTAGGTACACTGGCTTCTGGATCTCCAATGGGGTGCAGGTCAGCTACTGTCTGAGGCCACCCAGCAGGAGCTACAGCAAGAACTACAGTTTTCTCCTCTTTGCTTGGGGTTTGGAGGTTTTGGAGCTGTCTGACCCCGGCTGCAAGTTTGCTAGGTTAAGCTGCAATAGGGCAGGCCATTCATATGCTAAAGCCGCTGCTTGGAGCTTGGGTGGGTTTGTAGATTGTGCAGGGCGGGGTCTCAGGGCGTGACTAGGCTAGGGCATGGCAAACAGCGATGGCTGCCAGTAAGCCAGCTCTGCGCCTCTGCGTCTCCGACTGTGTCCCCGGGTCCCGCGCCCCAGCACAATAAACAATTGTTCCTGCGCGCAGCCCTGCAAGCAAGCCTCCCTCACTTTCCGACCCCACGGCAGACAGTCCAGCTTCTCCCCGTAGGAGTTTGGGTCCCCCGCGTCTCCCCAGAAACTGGAGTTCAGAGTAATTGGGAGCTTATCTCCCTTCATGTTGAAAACAGCAGCGCTCCCAGTCACCCGTCGCCAGCCCGTTTCGCGTCTCCGTACCTCAGCTTTTCAGCGCTTGTGCACCCCTCAATGCTGTTTGCTCTTTCCTTCTAGTTGTAGAACTTCCACTCAGCCAGCTTTCCCGTGGTTCTGGGTGATAGACGTTTTGTCTTTTAGTTATAGTTTTGAAATTGTTGTGCGAGGCAGCAGTTTAGGTGTTTACCTACGCCGCCATCTTGGATCTCTCCTGGACCTTTCCTTGACTTCAGGACACATCCATCAAACTCTTAAGATTCCATGACACAATGGAAAACTATTCATTTTTATTTTCCCTTTGCAATTCATTCTGTATCATTTAGTTGTTGTTGCTAGTTTGGTTGGTTGATTTTAGGTTTTTATTTTCTATTTTCTCAGTTCTTGAGCCTGATTCTTCTTTTCTAGGTCTCCAGGGTACACCAGTATGTTCTCTGGAACTTTAAAAACAAAACAAAACAAAACAAAAAACAGAGCAAGAGAGAAAAGGATAAAAAATGATGATCACTATTTGATCTTCCTCACAGAGAGAAGTTAACCTTTGTTTTGCCTTATAAACCTGTCTTTCCTAACTTTATAGCTACCCAACTTCTAACTGTGTAATGGAAGATCGAGATTTTTGGTGTATGTTTTTTTAAATAACGTTTTTTAACTTGTGCAAAAATTTTGCCCAATATGTAGGTGTGAAAGAGGAATCTAGTATAATGCAAGAAGGTAGACTTTGGAGATAGGCAGACCTAAAAGTGAATTTCAGTTTTGGTAATTTTAGAACTCTGTCCTTTAAGAAGAATGACTTTAGCTTTTTGTGCAAGGCACTTAACCTCCCAGTTTCTTCATATATAAAGTGGGGATGACAATATCAATCTTACACTTTACAGTTGGGTAATGTATAGATAAGTACCTTGCCTGTATTATAGACAGTAATAATACCTTTTAAAATTATTTTCCCCTCTAATAAAATATTACTTACAAGGTCATTTTTATTAACATTTCTTGTCATTTAATGTTAAAATATTGTATCTTAAGTAGAATTATCTTGTTTTTCCTTTTGACCATATATAGGCGACTACCTAATTACTATGTAACATGCTTCTTAAAGATAATTCATCATTGCCTATAAGTGTCAAAATTTATCAGCAATAAACTTGCCTCAATTTGCATA
Source organism: Plecotus auritus (assembly GCF_963455305.1). Lineage (NCBI taxonomy): Eukaryota > Metazoa > Chordata > Mammalia > Chiroptera > Vespertilionidae > Plecotus > Plecotus auritus. Next base: position 38,012,242 of record NC_137777.1, read on the forward strand.
ATTAATGCCACTCTATATGGATATTATACTAAACAATAGTAAATACTTTATAACTAATTCAACTACTGAATTGTTACTAATTCTAGATCTTTGAACCATAAGATCATGTACACGTTTCATTTAGTGAAAATATATTTTCTTTTGTGTTTAATAATTTTAGATGAATCGGTGAATAAAATGAGTATAGGAAATGAGTATAAAATTATTGGAATTCCAACCTGTGTAAAAACTTTACAAACTTCTGTCTGTATAGAGGCAAACAGCATCACTTTTTGCAATCCAAAAGGTAAGGAAAGTGTTAGTATCATATATTAACAAATATTTAAATTTAAATCCATTTATTTAGGAAATAAGTATTGGCTGCCTGTGTGCTGGGCACTCTTCTAAGCACTAGGGATGCAATTGTGATAGGGCAGTTAAGGTTCCTACTCTGAAATCAGTTGGTAGACAGTAAACCTGTAAACTAATCAATAAGACAATTTCAGATAATAAATGCTATGAAGGAGATAAAATGGGATAATGTAGAACCTTTCCCATATGAAATATTTTTTTTAGCTTAACCTTATTTTGCTTTTGTTTTTGTATTTGTTTGTTTTTATAATTAGCAATGAGAAAATATTTCAGGGTACCAAGAGTTAGAGATTAGTTAAAAGGTTTTTCTACCCTAACATTTATTTTCTAGCCTTAATTAGATCTTAGCTTGTGATCTGAGAAAGAGAGCCCAATAAAATATCATCCTTTTCCTCATTTGAGTTCTGAACCAATTGAGATATAAGACAAAAGAGAAAGGCAGATGGTGGCCAAAATATCAGCTTTCTTACTGACAATTTCTTTAGCAACTTCAATATAATTAAGCATTAGGTAAACGGAAGTGGAGAGCAGACCTACTCTTTTAACTTGGCACACAAATATTTAAATGTAGCAAGGGCTAGTTAAATTTTGAATAGAGTTAGATTTTTTAAAGAATCCCTAGATAACCATCTGCAATTATAGAGGGCAAAGTAGACTTTAAATGCAAGTTGATTCTAGATACCTCTGCTTATCTTGAAGAGAAAGTTTCTTAACAAAATTAAAATGTTGAAGAAAGAGAGGCACTAATGCACAATAGACATTTTAGTGATCTTTTAAATGTTTTCTGCTGTGAGGTGTTTCAAGATTTATTGATTTAGTAGCAGAACATGACCTATATGTAGGTGGAAAAGTATGCTTTCTCACGCTGAACTCCAGAATTAGGCAAATTTAACCACTCATATGTAGTAAACGCTACACTAAGGCAACCTTCCTTGGTCCATGGTCAGGGGTGATTAGAAGAAATCATTGCTCTATGATGGTAGCCTGTCAGAGCACAGCTAGAGCACAGTTCAGCACAGGTGCTCTGAGTTCATATATTCTAAATTCTGCTTGACTACACCAACTGTGGGGGCAGGTTCCTTCTCAAACCCTGCCCATTGCACTACCTATCGGGGCCAAACCCCTCTGCCAGGGGCTGGACCTTCTTGGACACCAGGTGGTAGAAGGAGAAGCCATGAGAAGTTGTGGTTATATAAGAATGAGTCTTATAGAAGCCAGTGGCCATATAGCCATCAGACAAAACAGTCCTTCACAGCAAAGTCCCATACAGGTAGCCACACACTGGTGATAAACCAAATACATCTTTCTCACAAAGCAGCATCAATCTCTGTACACACGGTTGTTATCTAAGCAGCTACACACTGCCCCTAGACCAGCCGTGGGCAAACTACGGCCCGTGGGCCGGATCCGGCCCATTCGGCTGTTCTATCCGGCCCGCGGAGCCGAAAGAGCGGAGGGTCCTCTTGCTCTCCCCTCCGCTCCTTTACTTTGAATTTATATTAGTTCACACAAACACTCCATCCATGCTTTTGTTCCGGCCCTCCGGTCCATTTTAAGAACTCATTGTGGCCCTCGAGTCAAAAAGTTTGGCCACCCCTGCCCTAGACTCACCAGGGCACCGGAGCTCTCTGCCTCAGCAGCTTCCCCAACCTCTCCAGGCTTTCCTGCACACATAGGAGCTACATCCTCTGAGCCTGCCTCAGCTTCTCCCCAGTACACTGTGACTGGCTGGTTAACATGTATTATGTCATTTAGACAAAAGAGGCCTCTAGTCAACAGTTACATCAATCATTTTGGCTACAGAAAGGCACGCGTGCACAGTGTACTGTGAGATCGCGGTGGCCTTGGACCTGCATATGGTATCTTAGTCTTGAACATTCTGATTAAGGTTCCCATGTTTAGAGTGGCCTTGGCCGTCTGGCGTACTATCAATAAGGCCTCCACACTCTTAATTAGCCTTGGCTATCCCATGACTCTGGCATGGTTCCCACATAGCCCAAGCGGAAGGAGAAAGACTAGGTTATATATACACAGCTATTCTTCCAAAACTGACCAATTCAATTAAATCATTCATCTCTTTTGGGAGTTAGACAGAGTGAGAAAGTGGAGGTCTATAATGTTACCATATAGTACTAGAGGCCCAGTGCATGCAAATTCGTGCACTTGGGGGGGGGGTCCCTCAGCCCGATCTGCACCCTCTTGCAGTCCAGGACCCCTCAGGGGATGTCCACCTGCTGGCTTAGGCCTGCTCCCCAGGGGATCAGGCCTAGGCTGGCAGTCAGACATCCCTCTGGCAGCCTGAGAGCCCTCGGGGGATGTCCGACTGACTGCTTAGGCCCGCTTCCTTAGGCCGATCACAGTCAGACATCTTTAGTGCTGCTGTGGAGGTGGGAGAGGTTCCCGCCACCGCCGCTGCGCTTGCAGCCATCAGCTCGGCTTGTGGCTGAGCGGAGCTCCCCCTGTGGGAGCACACTGACTGGTGGTCAGTGCACGTCAGAGCAACCGGTCATTCCTGGTTGTTCCACCATTAGGGTCAATTTGCATATTACCCTTTTATTATATAGGATAGTACAATGCTTTCAAAATACTAGAGTGTAAATCTGCCCTTTTAACAGCAACAGTCAAATATTTCCCATTCTGCTTTTTAGTCAAGCATAGAAATACAGAAGCAAACACTGTAATACAGGAGCCCTGTGATCTGGCTTTGCTCAGATAGGTCTTAAAAGGAAAGGAATGAAGAATTTGCTTGCACCCCACCACCAATCTATATGGACACTTGAGGTGATTGCTTCCTTTCCTGGGATAGAAATGATAGACCAGAGAGACCTCCAATCATTCTAGCTAATAAAAGTGTAATATGCAAATTGACCATCACTCCAACACACAAGATGGCCGCCCCCATGTGGTCAAAGATGGCTGCCCCCAAGTGGACACAAGATGTCAGCCACAAGATGGCTGGCAGGGGAGGGCAGTTGTGGGCGATCAGGCCAGCAGGGGAGGGCAGTTGGGGAGGACCAGGCCTGCAGGGGAGAGAAGTGGGGGGGACCAGGCCTGCAGGGGAGGACAGTTCGGGGGGACCAGGCCTGCAGGGGAGGACAGTTTGGGGGAACCAGGCCTGCAAGGGAGGGCAGTTGGGGACGACCACGCCTGCAGGGGAGGGCAGTTGGTGACGACAAGGCCAGCAGGGGAGGGCAGTTAGGGGCAACCAGGCTAGCAAGAAGAGGTCAGTTAGGGTTGACTGGGCCAGCAGGGGAGGGCAGTTAGGGGCGACCAGGCCTGAAGGGGAGAGAAGTTGGGGGGACCAGGCCTGCAGGGGAGGCAGTTGGGGGGGACCAGGCCAGCAGGGGAGGGCAGTTGGTGGCAACAAGGCCAGCAGGGGAGGGCAGTTAGGGGCAACCAGGCTGGCAAGAAGAGGGCAGTTAGGGGTGACTGGGCCAGCAGGGGAGGGCAGTTGGGGGTGACCAGGCCTGCAGGGAAGGACAGTTAGGGGAGATCAGGCTGGCAGGGAAGCAGTTAGGTGTCGATCCAGCTGGCAGGGGAGTGGTTAGGGGTGATCAGGCTGGCAGGCAGAAGCGGTTAGGGGCAATCAGGCAGGCAGGCAGGTGAGTGGTTGGGAGCCAGCAGTCCTGAATTGTGAGAGGGATGTCCAACTGCCCGTTTAGGCCCGATCCCACCAGAATCGGGCCTAAATGGGCAGTCAAACATCCCTCAAGGGGTCCTAGATTGGAGAGGGTACAGGCTGGGCTGAAGGACACCCCCCCCCCCCCATCACGAATTATGAATTTCGTGCACTGGGCCTCTAGTAATTTAATATTATAATTTAATATTATCTATAAAAATTTTAAATGGCATCATTAACTGTAATCTGGTGATAATATTTTAGATAAATAGAATTAGACATCTATCATATCATTTTCTTGTTTTAAAACCCTTTTAAATATGTTATTATTTACTTTCAGTTCCCTCAGGGATTAGCGACAATTTCAGGTGTCTCCTCTCTTTGACTTCCAGCTCATGCTGGAAGTTTACAGCAATACTTGCCAATATCTTTGCATCACACATTGTTCCTCCTGGGACTTACAATTTTCTCAAGCTCTGTTTGCTGATGAGTCTAGTTCAGACAAGAGACTCTAACAAGGAACTGGAAGATTGCCTGGATATTTTAATTATAACAAGTGATACTCTTCTTGTAGACAGGTAAAATATGTGATATGAATTTTTTCACATAATAAATTGGTCACAGATTTGCATAAATATTTTCCATGAGCATTATTACAAGACAAGTATTTAGGACTTACCTGGGCAAAAATTTATTTAAACACTTATCAATGAGTTTCAAAACTTTTAAAATATGAATTGGGATGTTTGCTTTCAATGCTTTGAGAACCTAATAGTTTAAAATTTCATTCTGTTTCCCCACTCAGACCTTTACAAATAAATGCATCATTATCAGGCTTCCTTCTTCCCCCATTCCCTGCCTTAGTGTTCCGCTTTTGTACTTCGTTTTTATTTTTTAAATAATCTCCCTTCTGAGAGCCAACAAGCCATTTTCTTATTTTTCTTTAATATTCCACTCAGTAATACTGACTCACTATACCCAAATAAGGCTGTCAAAAGTGCCCAAATTACTGTTTTGGGAGTATCACTGTAACATTGAAATAAGCCTTTACTCAGCATTTTGGGGCTCCTCACTAGCAAGTACCCCTTTTTATTTTTTATTTATTTTTTTTCAAGTACCCCTTTTTAAAAGTTACTTAAATATTCAGAAAGCTAGGAACATGCTTCTTATGTTAATATCTTGTATGCCATTATAAAGAAAAAATCAAATCTATAGAATGAATTTAAAATTAAAAGAGCCTGGCTGGCATGGCTCAGTGGTTGAGCGTCAACCTTTGAACCAGGAGGGCACATGCCCGGGTTGCAGGCTTGATCCCCAGTGTGGGGCGTGTAGGAGGTAGCCAATCAATGATTCTCTGTCATCATTGATGTTTCTCTCTCTTCCTCTCCCTTCCTCTCTGAAATCAATTTTTAAAATATATTAAAAAATAAAATTCAAATAAAAAATTTAAATGTTTTTGCTGAAATTGCAGTGTAAATATGATGCTAACAGCTACGGATTGCACAAATTTGATTTTAATTTATTTAATTGGAAATAAGTTTTGGCATCATTTACAGCTTGTCTAATACTTCTATTATTTTTCTATGACAACTCCTTGACCATTTTTCACTTTTCTACTAAGTAGTTTGTTTCTCTTTTTTAAGGATTTAATTTTTTTCAAATCTTTACAAATCATATCTAATTTTATTTTGATTTTTAGAGAGCATGGAAGAGAGAGGGAAAGACAGAGAGAAATATCGATGTGAGAGAAACACATCGATTGGGTGCCTCCTGCACGAGCCCCAACCAGGGCCTGGGCCGGGATGAGCCTGCAACTGAGGTATGTGCCCTTGACCAGAATTGAATCTGGGACCTTTCAGTCCACAGGTCAAAGCTCTATCCACTGAGCCAAACAGGCTAGGACAAGTTGTTTATTTCTTATTGATTTGTGATATCTCTTATAAATTAAGGCCTTAGTCTCTTTTCTTTTGTCATTAACCTTTGACTTTTCCTATGGCATTTGAGACTGTGAGAGATTTGGGTTTTTTTGTTTTGTTTTATTTTGTTTTTAGGTAATATTTATATTTAGTAAAAATAATCAGATCTTAAGTATACAATTTGATGAATTTTGACAAATCCATACACTCCTATAGCCATCACCACAATTAGATACAGAACATTTCCATCACCTCAGAAAGTTCTTTCACTCCTTCCAAACAGTGCCTATCTCCACAGGTGATTCTGTCACAATAGATTAATTTCCTGTTCTTGAACTTCATATAAGTAGAATTATACAGTACATACTCCTGTGTCTAGTCTCTTTCACTCAGCATGTTTTTTATATTGACCCAATTGTGTGTATTAGTAGTTTATTGTTTTTATTGATGAATAGTATTCCATTATATGACTATACCAGAATTTGTTTATCCATTCTTCTGGTGGTAAAGATTTAGGTTTTGCATGTTTTATTATAAATAAAGCTGCTGTAAACATTCTTGCACAAGTCTTTCTATGGACATGTGTTTTCATTATCTTGGATAAATACTAAAGAGTGGAAATGCTGTGTCATAAGATAGATGTATATTTACCTTTATAAGACAGTGCCATTTTTCTAAAGTGGTTGTACAATGTAAGGTTACAGTTGTTTCTATCCTTACCACTGAATCTCACCTTTGATGTTCCTATCTCTCCCTCTCCTTTCCTCTCTGGTGTTGTCAGTCTTTCTCAATTTAACCATTCTAGTGTATATGAAATAGTATCTCATTATGATTCTAATTTGCATTTCCCTGATCACTACTGATTTGAGCTCTTTTTCATGTACTTATTGGCTACCCATATCTACTTTTAGGAAGTGTCTGTTCAAGTTCTTTGCTCACTTTTAAATTGGATTGTTCTGGATCTGTTTCCTTTGTCATATATGTGTATTGTGAACTGTTTCTCCCAGTCTAAAACTTAGATAACTTTGATGAACAGACTTTTTAGTTTTGATGAAGTCAAATTTATTACTTTCTTATATGTTTATGTTTTGTCGGTTCTGTTTAAGAAGTGTTTGCAACCCCAAGGTCATGATTATATTATTTTATGTTTTCTTCTAGAAGCATTGTAGTTTTCACTTTTAAAAAATATATATTTTTATTGACTTTTAGAGAGAGAGGAAGGAACAGGGAGAAAGAGAAACATCGATGCCATCAATTGGCTGCCTCCTAACATGCCCCCTACAGGGGATCAAGCCCTCAACCTTTTGGTGCAAGGGATGACACCCAACCAACTGAGCCACACTGGCTGGGGCTAGTTTTCACTCCTACATCAGGTCTGTTATCTATTGCAAGTTAATTTTTGTATATGGTTTGAGGTAGGAGTCAAGGTTAATGTTTTTGCTCTATATTTCTCTAATTTTTGTATACCATTTTTTGGAAAGACTTTTCTTTCCCTGTTTAATTGCTTTGGTACCATTGTTGAAAGGCAATTGAACTGGATATAAATTAGTTTTAATATTGAATTGGGTATAAGTCATTTTGTTACCTGACAGGGACCAGCCTGGAGCAGGTCTGCTTCAGACCAGCCTGTAGTGTGTAGGTTATTGACTTCATGTAGGAAAGATTTCACAACACTAGTCCAAGTGATTTTGATAGTACGTTTATTAAAGTTGGGGACAGTGAAACAAAGGAAAGTTTTAGGATAGAAGAAGCAGCGGGAGAGAGAGCCTAGGACCTAGGTGGTGCTCTGCTTTGGTTCCCTAGAAACATAGGAAAGAAGTGAGTCAAGTCAGAGCTGTTGTTAGCTCATTGGAAGTAAAGGTCACAGTTACAGAAGTTAGCCAAGGCAGGGTTGCTTTTAGTTCGCTGTAAAGTCAGAGAAAAAGGGGCCTTGGAACCCGGCCAATGTGGGTCAGTGGTTGAGTGTTGACCTATGAACCAGGAGATCACAGTTCGATTTTGGGTCAGGGCATATGCCTGGGTTTCCGCTGGAGGCAGCCAATCAATGATTCTCTCTCATCATTGATGTTTCTATCTCTCCCTCTCCCTTCCTCTCTGAAATCAAATTAAATTTGATTGTGTAGCTGTTACACATTATGATTTCTGAAAACCAAATATTAAATAATAGTAATGAATAATTTATTTTTCCCTAGGCTTTTGAATTATAGTATAAACCTTGTGCCCCGTGGTATACGTCATCCAGTCTCTACTGAAATTTTTCCTACTCTGTTCAGGAATAATTATGGAACTGGAGCGGTTAGTATTCAAGCTGGCAGTGCTTTGCTAGCTAAAGGTGGTATCTGCTTTATAGGAGACTTGGCTTCATACAAAAAAGATAAACTTGAACAGCTTCAATCAGGTAAACATTTTTTTCAAATTAATTTTCACCTGTTTAACTTATAGTCTCATTATTGTTAAGGAGTTACTTAACAGTTAAGAGTGTATTGTACTTGTTTTAGAAACTGAGAATTATACTAAGTGGCAGTTTTCATTTAATCTTTATAAATAAAAATAGAAAATTTTAATGGGCAAAATGCCTTTGCTCTCAGTTTGTATTGAAACAGACTTATTTCCTTTTCTTATCTGATTGCATTAGGTAGGACTTCTAATATGATATTGAAAAGCAGTAGTGAGAAGGGACACCTTTGTCTTATTCCTGGTCTTAGCAAGAAAGCTGTTTCTCACCAAATATGATGGGAAACTTAACTATGATGCCACCAATAGTTTTTTTCTAGATGTTCTCTTTCAAGTTGAAGGAGTTCCCTCTATTCCTAATCTACTGAGAATTATTTTTTAATGAATGAGAGTTAGACTTTATCAAATACTTTTCCACATCAATTGATGTAATAATTTGATTTTTCTTCTTTAGCCTGTTGATATTATGAATTACATTAGTTGATTTTCAAATGTTGAACCAGCTTTGCATACCTAGAATAAAGCCCACCTGGCTGTGCTGTATCATTTACTTTTGTTAATCCTCACCTAAGGATATATATATATATATTTGTTGTTGTTGTTGTTAATCCTCACCCAAGGATATTTTTCCATTGATTTTTAAAAAATATATTTTTATTGATTTCAGAGAAGAAGGGAGAGGGAGAGAGAGATAGAAACATCAATGATGAGAGAGAATCATTGATTGGCTGCCTCCTGCATGTCCTCCACTGGGACCAATCCTGCAACCGGGGCATGTGCCCTCAACTGGAATCAAACCCGGGACCCTTCAGTTTGCAGGCCGATGCTCTATCCACTGAGCCAAACCGGCTAGGGCTCCATTGATTTTTAGAGAGAGTAGAAGGGAAAGGGAGAGACAGAGAGAGATATTGGGTTTAAAGAGACATACTGATTGGTTGCCTTCTGTGTGCACCCCAACCAGGGCCAGGGAACCTGCAACCAAGGTACATGCCCTTGACTGGAATCGAACCTTGGACTCTTCAGTCCATGGGTTGATGCTCTATCCACTGACCCAAACCGGCTAGGGCTATACATATATAATTTTTTAAAATATATGTTTATTGATTTCAGAGAGGAAGGAAGAGGAAGAGAGAGAGAAACATCCATGATGAGAGAGAATTATGGATCGGCTGCCTCCTGCAAGTCCCCCACTGGGGATCGAGCCCACAACCCAGACATGTGCCTTTGACTAGAATCGAACCTGGGACCTTCAGTTCGCAGGCTGATGCTCTATCTACTGAGCCAAACCAGCTAGGGCCATATATAATTTTTAAAAAATGTATTCATCTTATGATGGACACTTGGGCTGTTGTTAGTTTGGGACTATTGTGAATAATGCTGCTATGAACATTATTATCAAGTATCTGTATAATCAAAACAATCTAATGTACTTGTGTCTTTACTAACTAAAGTTTAGACAGTAACATTCTATATAACAATATTTTTTGTTGATTTGTAGATATATAGACCAAAATGAACTTAATAAATGGGTAATGTCTTTTGACTTAGTTATGGAAAGCAGAAGCATTACAGTATACATCCCGGGAAAGAAGTTTGGGGATGATACCAATCAACAACTGACTTTTCCCATTCAGTGCAGTTTTTGGTCTTTCATTGATATGGATTCATCTTCAAGGAAAAATATGCAGAAAACCAACACTCTAATTGGTCAGATGGTAAGATATATGCATATTTTATTACTAGAGGCCTGACATATGAAATTCGTGCAAGGGGCTTGGCTCTCGGCCCTCACAGCTGCAGCGGCTTGCCTCAGTTCTCGCAGCTCTGGCTTTGTCCAGAAGGTCGTCTGGAAGGATGTCCAGTCTAATTAGCATATTATGCTTTTATTATTATGGTGTTGTTGTTCAGGGAATTTAGCCACATATTTTAATGTTAATGTTTTTGTTGTTCTTAATGTTTTGTTATTATCCCATTTCTATACTTTAGTACTAGAACTAAATAATGACATAGTGTGAAATTCTTTTACGTTTTTTAGTCATGCCATGCAGATGTCTCTGCTCATTAGAAATTTTTATTTGAATTTAGTGGAGGTTTTAATGAATAATGTAATAATAAGTATTAGAAAATACTTAATAAAGAGCATTTTTAAAAAATTAGTCACCACAAAGTTCTCAGGCTATTCAGGAATCGCTTTAAATAATAATTAGTAATAGCAAATCATAATTATTATAGTTATCAGTATATAATTAAATTTAAGCAAATCTTATAAATATATGAATAACTTAAATATTTTAAGATTTATTTCCTGAGTCTTTGTGAAAATGCCTGAGTTTAATGTTTGCCTTTTATGTTTTTGTTTGATGTAGGATTGCAGCTTGATTCCAGCTAATCTTGTAGAGGTATTTGGATTATTGATTAACTGTAAGGAATCGTCTCCTTGTCACCAATTTCTTCCTACTGTGCAACATACTTTAAAGAAAGCCATTGATCCTAAAGGGCTGCTTTATTTAGCTTCTAAACAGTTCACAACAGAAGATTTTGAAAAGGTAAAAAGAGAAAAAATGATTACCAAGAATACTTGTGCTAATGTTTCTCAATTTAAAATCAACTCTCTTTGAGCATTCAGTTTTCTGTTTTTAGGATTCATTTGTTCCAACTTTCTGCTAACTTTACAACATTTTAAGGACATTGCATAGAAAATATTTAGGATTATCTCTACTAATAAAAGGGTAATATGCTAATTAGACCGGACGTCTTCCGGATATCCTTCCTGACAAAGCCACGGTGGCAGAGACCAAGGCAGAGATGATTAGGGGTGATCAGGCAAGCAGGGAAGCAGTTAGGGGCGATCAGGCCAGCAGGGGAGAGCAATTAGGGGTGATCAGGCTGGCAGGGGAGAGCAGTTAGGGGTGATCAGGCTGGCAGGGGAACACTTAAGGGCATCAAGCAGGCAGGCAGGTGAGCGGTTAGGAGCCAGTGGTATCGGATTGTGAGAGGGTGTCCGACTACTGGTTTAGGCCTGATCCCGCAGGCCTAAACCGGCAGTCAGACATCCCCTAAGGGGTCCCGGATTAGAGAGGGTGCAGGCCGGGCTGAGGGACCTGCCCCGTGCATGAATTTTGTGCACCGGGCCTCTAGTCTATACTAATAGAAGGGTAATATGCTAATTAGAGCAGACATCCTCCAGTCAAAGCCGCAATGGCTACGAGGGCTGACGGCAGGCAGCCGTGGGCTCAGGCAGCCGTGAGCCCTGGCAGCTGCGAGGCCCAGGGCTCAGGCCTCGCAGCCGTGGCGGCCAGCAGTGGCTGCAGCAGTGGGGTGATGGAGGCAGCACCTTCCCCTAATCGGCCGGTCACCTCCCGCAGAGGGAGGCCAGAGGCAGTAGCAGCGAGGGGGTGAAGGGGTGGCGCCTTCCCCTGATCGGCTGGTCGCCTCCGCAGAGGGAGGCCAGACTGCAGCTGGGGAGCGGGCCTAAGCCATCAGTAGGACATCCCCTGAGGGCTCCCGAACTGTGAGAGGGGGCAGGCCGGGCTGAAGAACCCTCTCCCCAGTGCAAGAATTTTCGTGCACTGGGCCTCTAGTAGTTAAATAAAAGGACATAGATATTAGCATGCCCATCCTAGATATTAGCATGTATAAGGACATAGATATTTTAAAAGTTGAGTTTATTCTTTGCACCACTGTCCAAATCACTATAGCTTAAGGAATCTCAATGAAAAAAATCAAAATTGAATATTTCTATAGAAAATTATGATGAGAGGCTGTATAGATATATTGTTATTTACATTTTACAGACTATTCAAAGGTATTTTCTTTATATGACTGCCTTCAGCATTCTGACTTTAGGGAATGTCCATTATGACTCACTAGCTCATTTTAATGTCCTGACATGAAAACATTTGTGGCATATTCAGAGAACCTGAGAGTAGATGATATAAATTTAGTAATGGTTTTCATTGTTATTAAAGATACTCAAATATTTATAAGTGAAACCCTTTTAATAGTAACTATTCAGAAATCTGTCCACAGTAGAGTTAAAGTATCTAAGTAGGATAGATAAAAGGCAGAGAATATTGGGAAGTGGGAATGCTTGGGTCATTAAATTTTGTTTTCTTATCTGCCTGCCTTATAGGCATATTGCATGGGTAAAAGGTTGAAAGGTTGAGGTGGGCTTAAAAATGAATTATGAGCATTATTTATTCACATAGATTAGAACAGAAAAAGAACAATATTGATAATACAATAAAGGTCTTTTTGTTTTTAGTATAGAAGAAAAAGTAGTTTGTTTCTAGGAATTAATATAGATACACTAATGACCTGGAGAAATTTTCACCCAGTTTTTCCGTGAAAAACAAAAACAAAAATATCTATGGGTTTATTAATTAGTCATGTACTTATTGAATTACATATATATATGAGCCTACTTCTGATTTTTTAAAATTCTCATGGAAACATAAATTTTCTTTTTTAAATATCATTAACTGAGGTATAAATAAGATACATGAAACAATTAAGTCATCATTTATATGCTAAACTGAGTGGCACTGACTATAAGTATTTTAGGATTTCAGAAAGGAAGATAGCAAGTAGAATGTAAGAGTTGGGGACATTTCATAGAGGAGATGAGACTTTGGTAGGGTCTTAAGGAAAGGTAAGATTTAGATAACAGGAAGGATGGGCATGCTAAACAGAAATAAGAATAGGAGCAAAGACATAAAGTAGAAATGAGTATGCATGGAAAACTATGAGAAGACTTGCCTGACTGGAGCAAAAATTGTATTATGGAGTCACTGGGATTGGGATTTGGCAAATTTACAATAAGCCTTGAAAAGCTCAGGCAAAGGAGTTTATAGTTGATTTGTCAGACTGGAAAGAACAGTTATAGACTTTACTAGTGAAATAGTGAAAATGATTTCCCCAAAAGATAAATCTGTCTATCACATAAAATAGATTGGACAGAATATGTTGCAGCCTGGGCTCTCCAGGAGGTGGACTGAGATAGAGCTTAGTGTACCATTGTTTATCAGGGAGTGCTCTTCTATCAATACCCTTGAAAGGGAGAAGGAAGCAGGATTGGACAGAGAGGGAGTCAAGCTGTGATATAGGCCCAAAGATTGCCTTTGCTGGCCTCACAGTGAACTCTGGAGCTAAAGAGACCCATCAGAGTTGTCCTTTTTTTTAATTTTTATTTTTTATAAATAGAGGAGTTTACAACACCCTCCCCACTTGCACCTCAGTGAATCATTTGGTATGGGTTATCCTGAGGCAATTCCTGAAGAACTTGACAGCTAGAGGTCAAATTCTGACAGCACTCCCAGAAGCTGGAGCAACAGTCTTTTTCTGAAGGGGGATATAGGTGGCACATGACTGGGCCCCCAAAGGGTAAAACCTAGAAGGGCTACTGATGTAGTTAATTAATAGTATTATCCAGTTCCAAAGGTCTGGAGGGAACTGTGGAGTATAAGGAAAATAAAGAAGACAGGACATATTCAACCCAGGACATATCAAATCCTTTTTAAAAAAGTTATTTTTAAGATACAAAGATTATAATTAATAGCAACATTTTTATGGTTAATTTTTCTATGAGTTTTAAAAGCAGAAAACAACTAAGATTGTTAAAAAGTCTGGAAATTATGTCATTGAATAAGGATTTAAGAAACTGGGAATCACTCGGAAAGAAAAAAAGCATAAAACTCAGAAAATACTGATAATCATGTTGAAAACTTATTATCTGCCCAAAATCTTACTGAATCTCCAAGGCCCAAATTCATACTAGTTAACACAGTGCCTCCCACATTGCTAGTGTTCAGTTGTGTTCTTTAAAAGGAAGAAAAGGGAAGTAAGGAGGGCAAGCTCGAGGGCCAATGAGGGAAAGTTATAAGGAAATAAACTGTCAAAGAATTAAAGCTATTCAAAAGGAAATGAGCTTCTGAGAGAAGCCCTCCCATTGAAAGGCCTGAGTGAGCCTTGATTCCATTAGAAACAAAGACTTAAACGTCATTCCAATACATTGCACCGAACATTCCTGCACCAAGAAGGAGGAAGAGGTTATTTGGGGTAAACTTTAATATTCTTACAAATATAAGACTCTGATTTAAAATGCTCAATGACTTTGGGATGGTCCCAGATATTTAATCAATTTTGATGTAGATTAAATATGTAAACTTTAAAAAATAAAATGACAATATACTTTGCATTTTTGTAATATAGATTATATAATAAAGTCTGAGTCTCTTAAATTTTTCACACTTTTAATTTAGCTGCTGGCTTTTGCAAAGAATTTGAATGTAGAATTCAGCTTGGAGGCAGAAAGAATGGTTCATGGCTATTATCTAGCAAGTCGCAGAATCAGAACAGATTCTATATGTGGATCAAAACTGTCAGCATCTGCATTAAAATATTTGTAGGTATTCACTGTAAAATTTTAAAGCCAGTATTAACTTTTAAATGATGTGCTTAGTTAATTTATCTATTTCATTTTTTTTGTTTTGTTTAATTGCTGGTTGGTTGGTTTATAATTTACCTTGTTCCAAGAGAATTTAAGGTGAATTAACAATTCCTTTTGTTATATTGTTACATCATTTGAACCTCCAATTATTTATTTTCACTAAATTAATTTTTATTAGACCCCCTTTATAAGATGTGTCCGAGAAAAGTATATGGATTTCAAATACAAATGATTGTTTTTTAAAATGTGGCTGTTGACATTTGTCAGGAAGAAGAAATTTTCCTGTACCCTTCTTGGTTTTTCTGGCTGGTCTGATAATTAAATTGACATAAAACAGATTAACAAAAGTAAATAACCATATTTATTTATCTATTTATTTATTTTGTAAATAACCATAATTAATTACATAGTACTTATGGGAATCCCACAACATGAGAGGTTCAGGGATGGAAAGTTAAAATGAGTATCTATGGCATTCTGAATTAAGGATAAGTAAGATACCTTGAAGTTTCATGGAGGAGGAAGGTCACTCACAGGATAATAAGAAGAGCAGATGTTCAGTAATTACATATTTGTTTGTCCTAAAGATAGGTTGTAAAAAGTTATCTCTGATAATAACTCTTATCATGGGCAAGGTCCCAAATTTAAATTTCTTAATCACTGTTAACAGTTTTTGTGTATTCTTCCAGAAATTATCCATTCAAATACAGATATGTAATTTAAATATATGAGGTATAATAATACATATTTATTTGAATACGTTATATATTTTAGATGACTATGTTATTTAAACATTCATATACATGTATATTACAATATATAAATATATATTTATATGGATACTCTATTTTTGCCCAAATGGAATCATGCATGGTATATATAGTATACTATCACACTATCAGTACATAAATATTTACCTCATTCTGTTTTAATAGCTGCATTACAGTTTTACTGTGTTGTGATGTGACTGCATCATAGTTTAAACAATGCCCTATTGCTAGACGATTACTTCATTTGATATAGATTTAAGAATAATCTCAAACAAATTATAAAGTAAGACCAGGAGTAAAGTAACCCATTAAATAAATAAATATCTTGTTATAACTGCAGTATAAAATAAGACAAGTGAGGGACCGGCAGGAAATGTCAAGTTTGAGTCTATAAGAGATAAATATGTTTAATTTCTTCCAATGGTATATTTATCTTCATAGAGCTGAAAAAATGCTTAAGATAAGACAAGGTAGAAATCAATTGTGATGTTTTAAAATGGTAAACATAATTATATAATGCTTTCCTTTTTCTGAAGTAATATTTAAAATACTCAAATCAGTACTCAGTACTCAAAGCTTAAAAGCTTTGAAAGTTCTGTTTTCTCATAATGTTTTTTCTCTGCAGTAAAAAATGTTTTTTATTTAAACTCATATAGCCTCAGTTTACTGTATTGATCCAAAAATAAAAGAGTTAATTTTAATATGATAGCTCTACTTTTTCCCATTGTAGAAATAACCCCCAGGGATGGAGATGGGGGTTATGAAGTAGTAAATGAACCACTAATCAGAAGAATCATAAACCTTGAATTTTTCTCCTACTTAGATAGACCTAATAGGTACCTAATAACACCATCCTAGCTTTTCTAAAGAAGTGGAGCTGAACAATACTCTCTTCTCTTTTCCTGAAAGGCTGTATACATATTCTGTCCTGGTCAACATTTTTAGAAGGAGCTTGGGTGAGACAGCAGGAACATGATAATCAAATTTGTAAATAAACATCTCTGGAAAGCTCTTCACAGGTTTGAATGATGGTTTTAGTCTAACAAGAAGAAAATTAATAGGATAAATGTAATGTCCTCAGTTAGATCTCAGCCTCCCTAGTACAAGTGAATGGATGGGAAAGGGTGATATGGCTTAATGTGAAAAAGACTTGAGATTTCATTCTTTTGATGGTTAATATGAGTAAACAATATAACATGGTTGTTAATAGTACTGTGATTTGGGTTGCATTAATAGAATATAGTAAGCATATTAGCATAACCAATGGACACAGACACTGGGGCAGTGAGGGCTTGCCCAGGGTGGGAATGGCTGGGGGGTTGGGTCAATCAGGGAAAAAGGAGACATATGTAACACTTTAGACAATTAAAAAAAATAGAATATAGTAAGGAAATGTTAGTTCTGCCTCTTCTCTATTCTGCTAGTCCAGTGGTCGGCAAACTCATTAGTCAACAGAGCCAAATATCAACAGTACAACGACTGAAATTTCTTTTGAGAGCCCAATTTTTTAAACTTAAACTTCTTCTAACGCCACTTCTTCAAAATAGACTCGCCCAGGCCCTGGTATTTTGTGGAAGAGCCACACTCAAGGGGCCAAAGAGCCGCATGTGGCTCGAGAGCCGCGGTTTGCCGACCACTGTGCTAGTCAAATCATACCTGTAATAATTCTATACTGAAAAGAAATATTATCTAAATCTGCTCACTAGCCAGAATGGTGTGGGGCCTGAACATTATGTCTTATGACATTTTAAAGGAACTAGGGATATTTATCTTGAGAAATGAAAACATGGGACAACCAGAAAAGTTGTATTTGAAGAGCTGTCACATTTAAGAAGTATTGGGCTTTTTCTGTAATCCCAGAAGACAGAACCAGGGACCAGTGGGTGGAAATTGCAGTGAAACCAATTTCAGCTCATATTTATATAATCTTCGTGGGTGAGTCCCAAGATTTTCAATTGCCTTATTTTTGAAATCATAAAACCCCTGTGAATTATTATCCCCATTTTATACCTGAATTTCAAAATAATCTCAAAATTAAATAATTTATACAATGTCACACAGGTAGTGAATTCTGGAGATTTAGCCCAGTTTTTCTGATTCTCAAGTCCAGCAATCATTCATGAATATTATACATACCTAATGAGAGCCTAAGGGAAAATTTTCAGGTAATCAAAGGTAGTTTAAAAATAAAGGCATGGATTGCCTTATGATTCCCAGTGAACTGTAGGAAAAGTTCAAAAGAAACTAGACAATAATTAGCCTGGGATGTTGTAGAGAAAATTCAATTAATTTGATGGGAGTTTGAACTTTAATCTCAAAGATCTCTTCCAACACTGAAATTTCAAGATTCTATGAGGACTTCAAATAGATGCAGAACTGGAAGAAAATATTAAGGATGTATCTATAAGAGATCTTTAGTTAGGTTAACTTTCCCAACTGTGTGTTTATCTGAACAGAATTTGGGGAGAGGGGGTATAGAATAATAACAATAAGCCAAGGTGGAAACCAACTCTTTGATAATAAGTCAGGATACTTGCTTGTTATAGAATAGTCTGTTCATCTTGGTAGGAAAAAAATGCTTTGGAAAGAAACTAAACTTTTTTTAAATATATTTTTTATTGATTTCAGAGAGGAATGGAGAGGGAGAGAGAGATAGAAATCTCAATGATGAGAATCATTGATTGGCTACCTCCTGCACATCCCCCACTGGGGACCAAGCCCACAACCCAGGCAGGTGCCCTTGACCAGAATCAAACCCTGGACCCTTCAGTCCGCTGTATCCACTGAGCAAAACCGGCTAGGGCCTAAATTTTTTTAAAGAAAGAATATGTTAATCTTTAATGTGTGGCTTATGGTCACATATATCTTGGTTTGTTTCTGCCTAAATATATATCATCTTTATACTATCAACATATTTTGATTGGCTTCAATTTTCTTTTGTAGAATTTCCCTATCTGAAGCACATGCTCGACTGAACTTAAGGAATAAAGTGCTTAAAGAAGATGTACTAATTGCAGTCTTATTATTTGAAACATCTCTCACATTGAAATATGGTAATCATTTAAATTATTAATGATGAGTACAAATAATTATATTTAAACAAATATTTTTACTCTTATATTAAAATGTTATATTTCAAATATTATTTTACAGATTAATAAATTTCTATCAGGTAAAGCCTTTTTTAATTTGAACATTTACTAATTGCTTATAGTAGTATCATTATCTGATAAGTTCCTTATTATGCATAATTGTTTCTGTACTTGAACTTTTGCATTGTTTAAATAATTCTAGAAAAACTGTACTTAATACAATACATGAAGTGATTTTAAATTTATCTTCCTTTTAATATAACATGCAACATTTAATAGTCCTGCAGTCCCCCACAGTGGAGTTAGGCACATAGCCAAAGAAAATGTGATTATTTTAGCACCTTCTCTGAATTGCTAGTTATAATACTACTAGAGGCCCAGTACATGGATTCATGCACATTGAAAGGAAATTAATTAGAAGAAATATTTTAATATCGCTATTCACCCTTTCTCTATAATAGAAGTGTCAACCAGATTCACAATCAACAATGATAAATGGAAACACAGGTGTGCTATTGGTGCCACCGAGAGCTTTAAATATATATATATATATATATATATATATATATATATATATATATATATATATATATATATAAACTTGCTTAATTAGACCTGCTTTCTGACTTAGCTAAATTTTTTCCAGCCCAGTGAAGCACCCCAACTGCTCTTTCAGGTAATTGTCAGCAACACAGTAGTAAATATCAACATGAAGCAGATTATTATTGTAGATCACGCAGGGAGAACAAAGGGTGAAATATTTATCTGTAGCAGTGTTTGACTATATTCTGCCCAGTGAGAACACCTGAAGTCATTTTCAAGGTTCACCATTTCTTACTTTTCAGTTGGGTCAAGTTTCTAAACTTTCTAAAATCTCTGTTTTCTGGTTAATGAAAAGAAAATAGGATTCTACTGAGTCTTCTATCTACCTACTCCAGGACTTTTGTGAGGATCAAATGAGATGAGACACATGAAAATGCTTCACAAACATTTGGTTAAAGTGTAAAATGTTTGCACCTGGCTATAAAGCAAGTTGTATTCCTGAGCTGAAGAAACTCCAAGGAGGCTAGTTGTCGCTAGGGAGAGGAAGCTGGGCGTTGTTACGTGATGTCATTACCCAGCGCCCACAGCGACCGTTTCTGGCCTGGGTTGGGTTGTGGGTCACATTTTGCACTATGGGGTCTTGACAGTGTTGGCTGCGATTTGGTGGGGTGTCGCTCCAGGGTGGTGGTGGGGCCTGTGTCCCACTTGGGGGAAGCCAAATGTTGGTTTGTTGGTGCCAGGTCCATGGTGCTAGCCAGTGTGGGTCATGGTAGCTCCTGCATTGAGTGTCTGCCCCCTGGTGTTCAGTGTGCATCATAGCTACCAGTCAGACAGTCAAAGGGACACTTAGCCTTTTATATATATAGATGACTATAGCATTTAATTATTTGAAATGATTGGAGCTTATTATGGTTTTGCTAATAAAAACCTAAGAGGACTCAATGTAAGAGTAAAGAAAGTTATACTCACAGAATTCTTTGTGGAATTAGATGAGCCATTATTTTGATGAGATAAACTATGTTTCAACCCAAACTTTAGTTCCAATCCTGGGATTTAAAAGGATATTTTAACACTGACTTTTCTGTGTGTATATGTATAGTGCTTAAATTTGCTTTAAATTCAATTTATATGGTAGTAACTTTCTGCAAAGATCTACTAGAACATTAGACCTTTGTTCTATAATTATCTAAGTTTAACATTCCTAACCTAGGATCCATGGATACTTAGAGAGTTCTAGGGACTTATGAATCCCTAAATTATATGCAAATTTGTATATGTATATTCTTTATACCTTCTTGCTTAGGGAGATAAATAATAACCCCTAGAAAGGGTAAATTATCATTTTGAATTAGTTTTATTTACCAAAAGAGAAAAACTTGATTCCCAACCAATGCTAAATAAGAGGAAGGATATATATTTTTTATTTTTTATTTGCTTTATCTTTTTTAAAAATATATTTTTATTGATTTCAGAGAGGAAGGGAGAGGGAGAGAGAGAAACATCAGTGATGAGACAGAATCATTGATTGCCTGCCTCCTGCACGCCCCACACTGGGGATCGAGCCCACAACCCAGGCATATGCCCTGACCATGGGAATTGAACCAGTGACCTCTTGGTTCCTGGGTCAATACTCAACTGCTTAGCCACACCTGGCTGGGCAATTTGCTTTATCTTTAAATTCTTCTCTTAAAAAGTATTTAAAATGTAATTGTTAAAATCCAAGACACATTCTTTATGTACCATAAAGAAAAATGCTGCCAATTTTACTAAGACATAACAACAAAGTCATCTAAGACACTACTAGATTTCAGTAAAAAGACAAAAATGTGTCTTTTAAAAAATATCTTTATTGTTGAAAGTATTACCTATGTCCCCTTTTTTCTCCCAATGACTCCTTATTGCCCACCCCTGCTGTGTCTTTGAATTAAAAATCTATAATATTATATAGTATTAAGTATTCCTATAGTAGAATATGGGTATTTTCACTTGGAAACTATTTTGTCAAGGCTTTTTTAAAGCATTTAAGAAAACATTTGTTGAGGGAAATAAAGCTATATGAAGATTTTTTCCTTTAATTACTTTTTGTTCTCATAATAAATTTCAGTTTTAAGTCTTAAGCAAAACAGTGTTAAAGAGCTCCTTACATGTTACTTTAAACATAGCAGGAAAATCATCCATACTCAGGGATATTTTTCTTGAGTGCAGAAACCAATAGATTGTGCTCATAAACTAGATTTACGAGTTGGGTTAGCTGAGGGAGGTAGGGTTCAAGGAAAACTCCCAGGTTTCTGCCTTGAGAAACTGAGTGGATCATGGTGCCATTTACCAAGACTGGGAAGAAAGAGAAAAAGATTTGAGAGAAAAATCAAAGTATAAATATAAGTTTGAGACATCATACAGAGATATTAGTAGACAGATATAAGAATATGGAGTTTAGAAGAGAATTCTAACCTAGAAATATAATTTAAGAATTGTCAGCACAGATATGGTACTCAAAGCCATGGAATGGATGAAATCACCTAGAGCAGTGGTTCTCAACCTTTCTAATGCCGCAACCCTTTAATACAGTTCCTCATGTTGTGGTGACCCCCAACCATAAAATTATTTTCGTTGCTACTTCATAACTGTAATTTTGCTACTGTTAATGAATCGTAATGTAAATATCTGTGTTTTCCAATGGTCTTAGGTTCTCAAGAACCGCTGCTGTAGAGCCTAAGACAGGGGTGGTCAAACTTTTTGACTCGAGGGCCACAATGGGTTCTTAAACTGGACCGGAGGGCCGGAACAAAAGCATGGATGGAGTGTTTGTGTGTACTAATATAAATTCAAAGTAAACATCATTACATAAAAGGGTACGGTCTTTTTTTTTTATTTCAATAGTTTTATTCATTTCAAACATTTTAACAAGAAGAATGTAAACACTAATTATTATAATTTGAAACTTCAAAAAATGGAGGAATCATAGCACAATAACATACCTTATATTGAAGATGGCAAAGGCAAAATAAAATTGCCTAACAAAGGAAAGGTACAAAAGCCTTTCAAATTAAACTTAAATATAATAAAATAATTTAAAACTAAAACAAATAGAAAAGAACAAAATGTGTAAACAGTAAATTAAACATTTTCTTTAGTGCAACTTCCAAATTATGCCCGGGATGTAGATATAGATGGCAATGTAGACTGGGTTGAAAGGTTTTTGGTCTTTAAAACATCAACTTCAGTGGGAACAGTGTTGTTGGTCTCCTGTTTAGCTAATGCTCTGATACTGTGCTCTCCAGGGGCGTGTCTCCCTACATCACCACGATAACGTGTCTACGCATTCCCAGAGTGATGTCGGGGGACGCGTCCGCAGGCATTACAAGGAGCCTCTGGAAGATTGAGAGGTTGTTCCTTCTACTGAATGGGCGGATATAAATCCGCCCACTCAGAAGAAGGAGCTGCGGCCGTGCTTCCCGACGTTGCCATCGGCTCCGCGGGCCGGATAGAACAGCCAAACGGGCTAGATCCGGCCCGCGGGCCATAGTTTGCCCACGGCTGGCCTAAGACCATCAGAAAACACAGATATTTACATTACAATTCATTAACAGTAGCAAAATTACAGTTATGAAGTAGCAACGAAAATAATTTTATGGTTGGGGGTCACCACAACATGAGGAACTGTATTAAAGGGTCGTGGCATTAGAAAGGTTGAGAACCACTGACCTAGAGAGACCACAGAGAACTCTAAAACTGCCCTCCAAGATTCCAGTATTTAGGTATGGGATGAGGATAAGGAACAAACAAAGGAGACTGAGAAGCATCAGCTAGAATGCAGGAAGAAAATCAATTGTGGTATTACAGAAGCCAAGAAAGGAGAGTGTTTCAAGAAGGGAGCAGGTGGTCAGCTGTATCTAAGTATGATTAGATTTGGCAGTCTAGAGGTTGTAGGTAGCCATGATCTGAGCTAAGTCAATGGAGTGGGGAAGGAAGGGAAGATATGAAGAGAGTACACATAAACAACTTTGAGACATTTGACCATGAAGATGAGGAAAGAAATAGGGTGTTTTCTGGAGAAGGATGTGAGGTCCAGGATGGGATTTTTTTAAAAATAAGAAGATAATAGATCTTATGATGTCCAATAGAGAGTAAATTAATGATACCAGAGAAAGAGGAGCTCAAAGGAGCGAAGTTCTTAAAAAGGTGAGAGGGCATGGGATCCAGAGCACATGTGAAGGTACTGGCCTGTGATAGAAGAGTCACTTCATTTTATAGGAGGGAAGACAATGAATACAGAATCAGATAGGTCTGTAGATTTTATGGTATATTCTATACAATGTCATCAGCTAAAAAAAGATTTGAAGAGAGAATGGAATATAATAGTCATTGTGAGGGATAGAAGAGCAAGTGTGCTAGAGAAACTCAGCAGGATTGACAGGCAATGCATGTACCCATTTGAGATTTCTGTGATTCATATAAAGTAAAACCTAGAAATGCTAATTACATTTGTGATTTTCAGTCTAGCAGCCTGAGTGCAGGCACAGAGTAAACGGTTGGGTTCATACAGAGTTGAGGTTTTGATAAATAAGTGTGGCAAAGTGTTGCATTGGCAAGGGAGGGACTCAAGCTGGTTGAAAGAGGGAAGTGAATCGAAGGAAGAAGATTGGAGGTCTGAGATAGAAGTATAGGAGGTGGTGCAGGGGAGCAGGACATTTGAATTAATGACTTTAAAGTTTCTGGTAATATCAGTTTCCTATAAACTTGAGAATGTGCGTGGTGGAGGGAAAGGTTAGGACACAGGGAGGTCAGGAGCTAAATGGGTTTTTCACATGAAAATTGTTGAATGGCAGGTGTTGTGGAAAAGAGGAAGATTGTGAGCCAAGGGCTGAGAGCTGGTTGTTGACTTGACTGGATGGGGAAGGGCTGACAAAGCCCAGGTAGAATTGAGCATTAAAGGAAGAAAGTTTGAATCAAGAGGAAAACAGGGGCAAAATGGTCTGAAAACAGCAAAAGGGCAGCAAGTTAGGCACTGACTCAGTCTTATGATACGAGGGCATGTGGGGTGTTTGAGAAAAAGCACCTTCACTTTAGAGAGCAACAAGGAAGGCAGTGTTCTCGGGGATAGCAGGTTTCAGGTAGGGTAAAGCAGGAAAGGGAGCAGTCCCCAAAGTCTGAGGCTATAAAAGTGTTTTCTGATGACAGACAGCTCTAGGAAGGTAGGCACTGTCAGCTTGGCTAGCAGTTGTACTCCTGGCCAGGCACATTTGCAGGTACTCATTCAATGAAACAATTAAGAGCTTAACTCCTATGTAAGAGTTAAGATTTTTTAAAAAATCATGATAAAATATACATAATATAAAACTGTCTTATTTTTAAATGTACAGTTTAGTGCTATTAGATACATTCATATTGTTGCCATTATCCATCTCATTTTCTCAAACTGAAATTTCATATCCATTAAACAGTAACTCCTGATTCTCTTCTTCCCCCTATCTCTAGGTACCTCATATAAGTGAAATAATATATTTGTCCTATTTTGTTTGGCTTAGTTCACTTAGTATAATTAATGTCTTCAAGATTCATCCATGTTGTAGCATGCAATAGAATTTCCTTTCTGTTTAAGACTGCCACAGTTTGTTTATCCATTCATCAATGGATACTTAAGTTGCTTTCCACCTTTGGCTATTGTAAATAATGCTGCTATGAACATAAGTATACAAATATTTGAGACCTTGCATTCAATTCCTTTGGGTATATACCCAAAAGGAAATTGGATTGTATAGTAACTGTGTTTATTTATTTTTATGAACTGACATACTGTTTTCTATAAGGGTTGCATCATTTTACATTCCCACCAACAGTGTACAAGAGTTCCAATTTCTTTTCTTTTTAAAAAATGTTTTTTATTTTTAGAGAGAGAGGAAAGGAGAGGGAGATATAAAAACATCAATGCGAGAGAAACATCATCGATAGGCTGCCTCCTGAGCGCCCCTAGCTGGGGATGGAGCCCGCAACGCAGGCATTTGCCCTGACCAGAATGGAATCAGCAACCTCCTTACACCAGCCAGGCCTTTTGTTTCTGATAGTAGCCATCCTTATGGGTATGACATGGTGTCACATTATAGCTTGATTTACATTTTTATTTTTATTATTATTTTTTAATCCTCATTGGAGGATGTTTTTCTATTGATTTTTAGAGTGGAAGGGAGAAAGGAGAGAAACATCAGTGTGAGAGAGACACATTGATTGGTTGACTCCCACAACCACTCTGACCAGGGCTGGGCATCAAACCTGCAACCAAAGTGTGTGTCCTTGATGGGGAATCAAACCAGTCAAGGGTTGACACTCTAACCACTTGGCAGACTGGCCGGGGCTCCATTTTTCTAATGATTAGTGATGTTGAACATCTTTTCATGTGCTTATTGACCATTTATTTGTATATCTTTGGAGAAATGTCTACTCAAGTGAAAAGTGTGGCCTTTTTTTTTTTTTTGATGTATACCAATTTTGTATTTCAATGTGGTCTAATTTATCTATTTTCTTTTGTTGCCTGTGCTTTTGGTGGTGTCCTAGAATACATTGCTGAATCAAATGTTATGAAGCATTTCCCCAATGTTATTTTCTTAGGGTTTTGCAGTTTTAGTTCTTACATTTAGGTCTTGGATTTATTGAGTTAATTTTGTAACTGAAGGGACCAACTTCATTCTTTTGCAAGTGGATATAATTTTCCCAGCACCATTTGTTGGAAAGCCTGTCCTTTCCCTATTGAACCCTTGTTGAAAATCATTTAATGATATATGTGAGGGGATATTTCTAGACTCCTATTGCATAGGTTTGTCTTTATGTTAACAGTTTTTAATAACTGCGAAATGTACAATGATGTCTTTATCCTCGATCAACTTAACCTTTATCGAATACTAGTATTTCCCTACCTTCTAATACTCCACTTATTTACATAACCAGTCAGCTTCAAAAGTGGAATGACTAGTGCAATATAAGGCAAATTTCTAGTTTCCAAACTTTAAAATGTAAACATGTCTTCCATTGGCCCTGGTACCAGTGTGTAAATTTACTGAACACTACTGGGTCTCAAAGTCAGATTCAAATGATTATTGAAATACCCTATTAAATAGGTCAGAACTTAATTATAAAACTTTCACTATTTTGTTGAAAATGTTATTTCATGTTTAGCATTTTAAGTAGTATTTCCCATTTATGCTTTTTTCCTTCTTCTCTTAGGGGCCACTGTATTTTGTGTTGCTCCAAATGCAGTATTTCCATTCGAACTATATAATGAAGAATATTTAGAACAAAGGGATATCTATCTAACTCAGTGCCAACAACAGCTCCTACAGTTTATTGCCACATATGGACCTGGGACAGCTGTTTTCGCTAGCGATGAATAGGCAATCTGAGGAAAATTTTCTTCATTCCTACTTCAGCAGTAGAAAAAGTGTGATATTGAAGTAATGCTTCAGGTAATATTGTGTGTAGGAGTATATTAGAATGCCACCTTAAAAATATAAAATATGCTCTCTTCAAATTAATTGCTAATAGAATAAACACTAATTCAAATCTCAAAGCCAACAGCAGAAATTTAAAACTTAGGAGAATCTTTTAAAAAACAAAGAAAAGAACAACTCTGGCTAGCCCAGTATATCAGTGGGCAACAGATAAAAATACTGAATGTTCCAAGTTAAGCAATGTAAAGAATGGTAACTTTTATGTAGTTCCCTCCATTTGTCACAAGATGGCAATAGCACTTTAGAGTACCTACAGATTAAATGGTTTTCTCTTGCACTTTAGAACTGACACATTGAGTAAATTAACAATTTAAATAACCAGAAGTCTCAAATTTAAGAACTTTTTTATGTTTTACTAGATATTGACATGTCCATTACATAAATATAGTTTTATCGAGTCAGGAAAAGCCTTAAAATGTTTTCCATTTTTTAATAAGCCAGGTTAAACAACAAAAAAGGAATTTTAAGTCAAATCAAGCAGTAATTGGCTGTTTAAACCTAACTGGTTATAAGGAAGGTACCCAAGGCAAAGAAACCAATTTGTAAACAGTCTTCATTCTTAGAGGGCAGATACCTGCTCTGAAAAGGTAGACACCATGAGGAAATATACTTATAAAATCCCCAAATCCTTTTCATTTTTCAGAACTTTAATTTTTACTCACTCAAGTCACCTGAAATTTGCCACCTTATTAACCAAGATACCACCATACATATTTATTCTTTAGAAATTGGTCCTAGTTTAACTATAAAATGGACAGCTTTCTCTTGATAGGACTTGGACAAATCATTCACTATTTCCTACTCATTTGACAACGCTGAATATCCACTGGTGCCAATTTTCAGAAGGCAGTTGTATGTATTACAATCCTATACTGTCAAGATCTTATTTTTCTGGTTCTGAGATGGCCAGATATTTTATAAAATTTAAGACCCACAAAATGCCCTCAGTGTAACCTGACAGCTAAATGATTTTCAAATGTTATCTCTCCTGCAGTGATTATACATGTTTCTGTATACATTTTGTACTGTTTTCCTTTCCATGAAATTATAATCCTAATTAAAAACAAGGTATTACCGAGACTCAATAGAGGAAAACAAGACTTAAATTTTCACCCAGGTAGGAACTGAGTTCATTCTTAGAATTTTCATAAATTCTCAAGTCCTGGGAAGACTGGACTGCCCAGCCACTGTTTTCCTTAATTACTTGTACTAGGATTGTGATTACTTTTTTGTTCACAAAGATAAAAGCAAATTGAAACTTGTAGGTTACAGGTGAAGCCTTTAGTTGTGAGGGGCAATTCATTAGGGAGTTCCCAACTATACTTGTCCTCCTTATCCATGGGGTATATTCCAAGGCCCAAAGTGGATACCTGAACGCATGAATAGTAGCAAACTTTTTCCTTTATGTACCTATGATAAAGCTTAATTAGGCACAATAACAGGTCTAATAAAATTATACTGTAATAAAAGTTCTAAGGGTTAACAAGCACTGGTAACACAAAATAGCTACTAACCAACAGGTAATGTACTGGGATAAAAGATTCTCACTCCTTAGAACTGCTTGCAATTGTAAAACTTAGGAATTACTTCTGGATTTTTCCATGTAATCTTTTTGGACTGTGGGTAACTGAGGCTATGGATAACAGAGGATTGTATCATTTCAGGTAGAACAGGTTCTGAAGGGAGGGGCTCTAGTATACAGTGATTTAGGGCCTCTCCAGATATCCCCTAAGACAGTGGTCGGCAAACTCATTAGTCAACAGAGCCAAATATCAACAGTACGATTGAAATTTCTTTTGAGAGCCAAATTTTTTAAACTTATGCTTCTCCTAACGCCACTTCTTCAAAATAGACAAAATACCACGGCCTGGGTTAGTCTAAGAGCCACACTCAAGGGGCTAAAGAGCCGCATGTGGCTCACAAGCAGAGGTTTGCTGACCACTGCCCTAAGGCAAGAAAGGCTATAAGAACTGGAGGTTCTGGAAATCTCCCCAGTTGCCTGCCACCTCAAGGAGAATCACTTTCCACAAATAAGCGAGTTATTAATATACTATCCCTCAAGTATGTAAAAAACAAGTCGACTAATGACTATGAGAATGGAGCGGTTTAAAAGACTTGATGTTTTAAAGAAAACAGGTTTTAATGCCCATCAATTAAAAGTATTCAAACATGTGTTTTCTATATAACTTTATTGTGATTTTCTATATAAATTTATTGATCATTGTTAAATAAAATATTACTTTTCATCATTTGCTTCAGTTCTTATCTTCTTGACCAATTCTTTGTTTTTTTCTTCCAAAAATGTCACAGGCCACACCTGGAAAAAAAAATCAGAAACCAATAGTGAAAATCGTTTTGTACCTAACAAGGGCAACTAACAGGAAATGGTCCCAGCCCTTTTTAATTATCAATAGATGCTTGACCAATCATAATTGCTTACCTGAGGCAATGAAGAATTTTAGAACACCACAGCTAAGAACTTGTTCATTCACTTGCAGTTACCTATATGCTGAAAAGAACATTTCACTTATTTTAGTAAAAAAAAATTGCATTATAGCTGAATTCACATAATCTCAATATAGATAACTGGCAACTCAGTCTTAAAATTATTTCTTCAAAGAAACCCTCAGCTGGGTAAACGGCAAAAATAATTTAAGTCATCATTGTGCCAGTTATTAAACCTTTCTATGTCAAAAATGTATCAAACATTTTTGCTACTGTGCTTCAGAACAATACCACATTAAAAAAAAAAAAAACCCACACAATTTAACAGTAAACTTTGGTACCTTGTTAGATGCAGTTGTGCTTCCTGGAGGTTTAGTCATCCTTTGTTGTAAGTTTTTGGAAAACATTCCTAATAACCTTGATTCATCTTCAACTCATAGGCTCTGTTGCATCTGTAAATCAATATTTTGAGGTAAATTTTTATTTGTACTTGCATGTTTGGCATCCTATACGCAGGAATGTTCCTGTTCTAGTTTTTTCCCTTATCATGAACCATAAGATAACCATAGTTTAAAAAACTCCTGAACAGTTTTAAAAAACCACTAATATTGAGACCATGTAGTGGAGTAATTTCTATTTGCTGTTTAACACATCTATCACGGAACACAAGAATGTACTTGCTGCTTAATTCTACCTTTTTGGTAGTTAAAACTGATAAACCTAAAATTTAATTTCTACAATGATTTGAGAATGTGTTAGTACTTCTGACTGATTAGACCTTAATAATTCCAAGCTGTAAATGGAATCATTAGCAGGGGTGGGAAAAATAGCGGATATATTTATATTCTTTACTGTGGCAGTATTGATTTTAAGATATGATGGTGTTAATGAGTACCCAGCCATTGCTTTTCTGTCTCAGAGTTTGACAAGGATAAGATAATGAGCCAGGTTAAAGGTCAGATATATTAAATCAAGTGTGGCAGACCTCCAACTAAAAGCATTACAATGGCAAATCTGATCTGGTTTTAGAGCAGTTAAATTTTGTCGGCATCATTATTGGACACAGTTCTGCAGAATTAAATCCCAAGTTGCCTGAAAAGTCACTAAGGTACAGCAAAGGGCATGGCTAGGGCCACAGATCTTGTCCTAGCAGAGGATAAATCATTGAACCAGACAGCTGCTGGAAATGATTTATGAAAGCACATCAAATGTTGGGCCCTGCAAAACAATCTATCATTTTCAAGTCTTGAAATGCTGAAATATTTCACATAATCAATACTAGGAACAGACCATTGGTTATGAATAATTATGGCTCCGGAAATTTCAGTTTAATATATGATGCATAGGAACTATCAACTACACGGTCTCAATAAGGATGATAACACCAAATATAAACTACTTTAAGCCATCAGATTTGTCCTGTTAGATTGTTCTGAATGAAACAATGTATTTTAAATTTGGGGAGAGGAACAATGTATTTTAAACAATGTATTTTAAATTTGGGGGTGACTAAACCTACTACACTAGGTCTCATCGATGAGATATCATTTATAACTCACTTTTCTTCAACATGCAACATGGTCTCCTAGCTCTTGGCCAGTTTCTTCTGTATTACGTGCAGAAACAGACATCTTAAGTAAACGCCATCATCTAAAGTTATAGTAAGCATTTAAGGCCTAAAGCTCCTCTAGACGATACACATTGTTCTCCAACTTCTGTGCCAATTTTTAGATTCTACTTAGAAATGAAGATCCATAACAAATGTGGTAAGTAGC
Source organism: Plecotus auritus (assembly GCF_963455305.1). Classification (NCBI taxonomy): domain Eukaryota; kingdom Metazoa; phylum Chordata; class Mammalia; order Chiroptera; family Vespertilionidae; genus Plecotus; species Plecotus auritus. Next base: position 38,043,157 of record NC_137777.1, read on the forward strand.
TCCACTGTGTCCGGACCATAACTGTTCATGTCAATAGGTAAACTGTGCTCTTAACAATTTTAAAAAAATTACAGAGTACAAGTAAAGGTCTTAACATCTGAGAGAGAAGAATCCCTCCCGCTTACTAAGGCTGTGCCGCCGATTAAAGAGACCCGACACCTTCCGGGCCGCACACGATGAAACACGAAGCTTTACCAGGGATATCGACAAAAGGGGCCCAGAGAAGGCCCGGGCCGGGCACCTTCCCGCCGCCTCGGACCCAACTGATCACAGGCCTAGTTTCTGAGCTGAGAACAGTCGAAACCGGCGTTGACGAAGAGAAGGGCAGTTAAAACTCGCAGGTGGTTACTCACAAAATGCGACTGAGCAGATGTCGTGGAAGAAAGCGCGTGGCCGCGTCAACTGGGGGTGAGGGCAGAGGCTGCACCCTGGCAAGGGACAGACTCCCGGAACGGAGGCCCCGGGAGCAGGACCAAAGAGCTGCAGGCCCCGAGGCGGGTATGGGCTACCACAAGGGGTCGGGTTCCCCGCAGAAAGAGAGGAGGAACTGAGATCGCCGAGACTCCCACCTGGAAAAGCCTGGCGACGCGCCCGCGGGCGCTGCACGCCGACCACCAATAACCTCATGGCCGATGGTAAATCGCGTGTACTCCTCCGTTCCTCGCCGACGGAAAAGGAAGCTGGTGGCCGTTGAGGGCTCTAAGGCAATCCGATGGCCCCGCCCTTCCTGAATTGGCCCCGCCCCTGCCAGCGTCGCTCGCGCTGGAGGGCCGAGCAGCGGCTGAGCGCGAGGCGGCGTGGGGGCGTGGCCTGGGCCCTCGCCTCCTTCCGGGCCTCTTGGTCCCGGTGGCGTGCCGCACTAACACAGGTTTATGTTGTGGGACTTGTGGAACTCCCAGAGAGGCTTTCAAGGACCTCACCTCGAACTATTTCACTGAGTATGTAAATGGTTAATCTACCAGTTAGGCATCCAAGCGAGGAGCCAAAGCTCTAAAACGGGGCTCCCATTCCTAGTACTTCGTTTGCTCCGTCTTCTCCCTCACTTGGTCCAAAGTACTGGTGGTATTGGACATCCCAATTTAGAGTAAGGGTATCCAGCCCTTAACACGCCGAAGAACCAATACCAGAAAAAAAGGAAGCTTTTGTTTTTTCTCTATTATAGTAATAGCTACTTTTAATTGACAATAATAATAGCGGGTTAAAAAAAACATAAAGCAGTCAACAGCCTTATTTATGGACATGTAATTTGCTATTGATTTTCCTGCTTTGTGTTTTATAGGCATACTAGCTTTATTGGAGGCTACAGATGTGTTTTTTACAAATTCAAGTCAGGACCCTCCACCAGGGAAAAGAATACAACTGGCTTTATTGCCAATAGCAGTCTGGAATGCAAACTGCAACATCTCAGAGGTATGCCTGCATTACTCCTGTTCTCTCAATTATTATATACTAGAGGCCCGGTGCACGAAATTCGTGCGGGGGGGAGGGAGGGGCGGGATGTCCCTCAGCCCAGCCTGCACCTTCTCCAATCTGGGACCCCTTGAGGGATGTCCGACTGCCGGTAGGATCGGGCCTAAACGGGCAGTCGGACATCCCTCTCACAATCCAGGACGGCTGGCTCCCAACCGCTCACCTGCCTGCCTGCCTGATTGCCCCTAACCACTTCTGCCTGCCAGCCTGATCACCCCTTGACCACTCCCCTGCCAGCCTGATTGATGCCTAACTGCTCCCCTGCCAGCCTGATTGCCCCTAACTGCCCTCCCCTGCAGGCCTGGTCACCCTTAACTGCCCTCCCCTGCAGGCCTGGTCACCCCTAACTGCCTTCCCCTGCAGGCTTGATCGCCCCCAACTGCCCTCCCCTGCTGGCCATCTTGTGGTGGCCATCTTGTGTCCACATGGGGGCAGCCATCTTGTGTGTTGGAGTGATGGTCAATCTGCATATTACTCTTTTATTAGATAGGATATTGAGCCCTTAATATATATATTAAGCAGCAAAATACTAAGTTTAGTACTGGAGAAGACAGACTGATGAACTTGTTGCCAGGAAGAATATAAATGTAACTATTTAATTAAAATTGCATCAGCAAAAGATATAATTTCTCCTCTTAAAATTTAATATCTAAGAAATTGACAGAAAAACCAGTACAAATAAATTTGTCTCGAAGAAATGTGGTATGACAATCTAAACCTAGCAATACAAATTGTGATTTTATTCACTTTACCCAAAGATTCCAGTCTATATGTTTTTGCTGAATGCTTAGTAGGGGTTTAAAATTGTTTGGAGCCCCAAGTGGACATTGTATCTTCAGCCTGCCAACACAGAATCCTGAGTGAATATTAGGGATACAACCTAATTTTGCAACCTGGCTAGCCACCTCCACCAGGCCTTTGCCTACAACTGGGTGGGCAGCTATGGGAGCCACCATTACTGAAAGGTGTGGAGAAGGGTGAGAGAGAGAGGAAGGAAGGAGAGAGGGAAATATCAATATGAGAGGGAAACATCAATTGGCCACCTTCTACACGTCCCCCTACCTTGTTTTACCTTTTTTTTTTTTTACAGAGAGGAAAGGAGAGGGAGAGAGTCAGAAACATCGATGAGAAAGAAACATCAATCAGCTGCCTCCTGCACACCCTCTATTGGGGATGTGCCTGCATCCAAGGTACATGCCCTTGACCGGAATTGAACCTGGGACCCTTGAATCTGCAGGTCCATGCTCTATCCACTGAGCCAAACCGGTCAGGGCCTTGTTTTACCTTTTTATTCCTAGCACCTAATACAGTCCCTAGGACTTAATAAATACCTTTTGAATGAATAAATAAATTATAGATCTGCATTGCTGATTTGATATATTTTTCAAGATTTATTAATTTTAAAAGCTAGGTGCAGAAGGTATTTAGTTTAATTTTTGGTTAAAGAAAAAAGAACATGTTTATATGATTGTTTATATATAGAATATTTTTGAGAGGTTACAAAAATTGTTTACAATGCATGCTTCTAGGGAGTGAAACTTGTGGTTTCTGGAGAAAGTGATATTTTTATTTTTTATTATTATCATTTTTTTAAAATATATTTTATTGATTTTTTACAGAGAGGAAGGAAGAGGGATAGAGAGTTAGAAACATCGATGAGAGAGAAACATCGATCAGCTGCCTCCTGCACGCCCCCCACTGGGGATGTGCCCACAACCAAGGCACATGCCCTTGACCGGAATCGAACCTGGGACCCCTGAGTCCGCAGGCTGATGCTCTATCCACTGAGCCAAACCGGTTTTGGCAATATTTTTATTTTTTATTGTATACCATTCTCTACTATTTGGAGTTTTACTATGTATATGTAATTTTGTGATTAAATTAAATTAGAAAAATAATTATTAAAGTACATTTTCTCTTATGACTGCAAAAAAAGACCATTTCTAAGATTTGCCCCTGCAGCCCTGAATGGCATTATGAAAAGTGTTCGGTATTCTCCATCAGAAAGGTCTCCAGGTTGCTGGACTGAATTAATGCTGCCAGTTGTAAACACAGCTGAAATCACATCAAGAGAAAAGTTTCATGGTTTAAATCTGATAAAGCAGTTTATCAAAAATAACATTATATGGCCCAGCTGGTGTGTCTCAGTGGTTGAGTGTTGACCTATGGACCAGGACATCACAGTTTGATTCTGGTCAGGGCACAGACCCTGGTTGCTCAATCCCCAGTAGGAGGCGTGCCGGAGGCAGCCAGTCAATGATTCTCATCATTGATGTTTCTATCCATCTCTACCTCTCCCTTCCTCTCTGAAATCAATAAACAATTTAAAAAATTTTAAATAACTTTATTTGGACATACTTATTTTTTAATATGTTTTTATTGGTTTTAGAGAGAGAGGAAGAGGGGGAAAAACATCAATCGGCTGCCACCTGCATGCCCCCTACTGGGGATTGAGCTTGAAACCTGGATATGTGCTCTGACTGGGAATTGAACTGGCAAACTTTTGGTGCACAGGACAATGCTCAACCACCTAAGCCACACCAGCCAGGGCAAATTATAACTTAAAAAATAGTCATTCTTAACTGTATAACCAGGATTACCTTAGAAAGTTTACTTTTTTTTTCCCAATCCTTACCTAAGAATATGTTTTAATTGATTTTTAGAGACAAAGGAAGGGAGAAAGAGAGAAACATCGATCACCCATACATGCCCTGACCGGGGATCAAACCCGCAACCCAGGTATATGCCCTGACCAGAATAGAATCTGCAACATTTTGGTGTATAGGAGGACAATGCTCCAACCAACTGAGCCACCCAGGGCTAGAAAGTTTACTTATTGTAGATAGACATACATCTGGATTCAGGGCATATAGGACATTTTTTCTTATAAGCTGTCACAATCTATATTCTGTATTTACACATGTAAATCTCATTAGTAAATTAATACATTTGGCCCTCAGTCCTTTTTCATATTTAGTGAATGACTTGGAGAACTTCCTAGTTCCCCTAGATGTTTGCAGCAGAAAATGAGGTTGGAACTGGAAGGAAGTTGGCTATAATAACCATATGCTTGTGCTTTCCCATGCTCAAGAGTAAGCATGTCAAAACAGAGTTAACGCAAGAGAAATGTAAATGACCCTAGTCATAAATGCATGACTTTTATATATAAGATCCTTTTACTTCAGGCAAGATTATTTTTAAACATAATATTGACATTAAGATAATCATAGCATTTATACCTCTCGTCAAGGTTAAAGTTCCAAATCTGTGAAAAATACATTAAATTGTCAGAAAATAGGGCACTGATCTGAATGAAAGTTGATTCTTAAACACTTAAAGTACATGAACTTTACTGAGATAATTTTGGTAAAAATTACCTAAATTACTTATGATTTCTGCCCGGATCTAAAATAATGAGTGGCTTTAATTGTCAATGTGAGACACTAGGGTTTTTCTTTTTTGTTTAAAATTTAAGTATGTTAAGACTAAGCCATTGCAAACAACTATGTAAATCCTATGACAAAATCTGAATGTAATGGAAGGTTACTAAATTATCCAAGCTGACCAATGGGCCCTGAGGGGAAGTCTATGAGGGGACTTCAGGGAAAGTTTTCTTCTTTGATGAAAATACACATATGGGAAGAAGTAGCCTTTTTTTTTTTCTTGATATTACCATCTGTAAAAGAATTCCTGGCATTACTGAAGCTATTTTGTTAAAGAAGAGCTTGCCAGAGATGGCAAAGTAGAAAGAATAAACCAAGCAACATTGAATAGTCAACAAATTAACCAGCCAGGGAGCCACTCCAGCTTAGGCTTCTTGTTATGTGAAATAATAGACTTTCTTACTGTTTAAAAAAATATTTAAGAATGATTACTTAGAGAGCTAAGAATGTGGAAGTAATTGAAAAATTCAAGCTAAGGTTAAATTATGATGTTATTCATGCTTTAGTGTTGGATCTAATAAATATAATGTCCTGAAATTAACACCATATTAAAATTTAATAAGGTGTGGATTCTGAATGATTCTTCTGCATTGTCCTTCTTGTACATATGCATGATAGTTTCTCTATGTTCCAGTGCTGTTCTTGTTAACAGGATCTAAAAAAAAAACAAAAAAAGCCCTAACCGGTTTGGCTCAGTGGATAGAGCGTCGGCCTGTGGACTGAAGGGTCCCAGGTTCGATTCCGGTCAAGGGCATGTACCTTGGTTGCGGGCACATCCCCAGTGGGGGGTGTGCAGAAGGCCGCTGATCGATGTTTCTCTCTCATGATATTTCTCTCTCATCGATGTTTCTAACTCTATCCCTCTCCCTTCCTCTCTGTAAAAAAATCAATAAATTAAAAACAAAAACAAAAATAAAACAAAACCCAAACCCTGATTTGTCGCATTTGCAGATTTCCACGGTGCAAATACCCCCATTTTGGCTGATTTCAAGCTACTATTCAACAACTGGCTCACAAAATTCCTAATTATTTGAATAATTAATAATTGGCTCTCATAACACATCATTGTCCCCAGGAGATAGATGGAAGGATAAATGCATCTTCATACTGAATATAGTCTAATTGCTTTCCAAGTGGTGGTACCATATTCTTATAAGAACTTGCTCTTTTCAGAAGTTAAATATTTTTGCCAGGCTGATAAATATAAAATGATATTTGCTGCTATTTTAATTTGCATTTCCCATGACGTTGAAATATAACTTTACATGTTTTCTTTTTATCTTAATTTTTTCAAGTTTTTAATCATTTCGGTTTTCTCTTTGGTAAATCATAGCTTTGACCAATTTTTTATTGGAGTATTTGTAATTTTAGAAATTGATTTATGGGATTTCTTCACATATTTTAGATGCTAATCTTTAATTGATCAATAGTTACATGCATTGCAAATAACTTTTCCCAGTCTGTTTTGTTTTTATTATGTTTATGGTGTTTTATGTTGTTTGGAATTCTATATTCTTTTCTCTGCTTACCAATATAGCTCCCCAACCCCCAACACTTCGGCATTTCTGTGGAAGATTTCTGGCTAAAGCCAAATCCTTTAATGTGCTTTTAAAGGCCCTCCTTGATTTAAAAATTAGGAGTGAGCCCTGGCTGGTATGGCTCAGTGTCATCCATGCACGAGAAGGTCCCCAGTTCGATTTCCTGTCAAGGTACATGCCCAGGTGGCATGTTTGATCCCCAGTAGAGGGCATGTAGGAGGCAGCCAATGGATGTTTTTCACATCAGTGCTTC